>NC_028647.1:36694128-36695760 GCF_001406875.1 Solanum pennellii
TGTGGAGGCTTGAGTCCTCATAGGTGTGCTTGTTGTTGTTGCCAATGGTTCTTGTACTTGTTGATTGTCACATGTTAGGTATTGTGGTTGATTTTATATTATTATTCAGTATATATTGCTTTCTATTTTGAGTTGGCCAATGATACCTACTCAGTACGTGTTCCTTGTACTGACCCCTACTTTTATTTTCCTTCTTGTTGATTTGTGGAGTGCAGCAAGTGCACCATTGACTTCGACTCGTCCTCAACTCTAGCCAGTCTTCAGCACATCAGATTTCAGGGTGAGCTATTATTCCTAGCTCGGGCTGGATTCTCTTCTTCACGTCTTGATGTCTTTGAAGTTCGGACATGGACCATCTTTCTACTTATTTTAGTTCTTAAATACTCTTAGACTTAGTAATTTGAGGATAGATGTTCTTGATGTGATGACTTCCAGATTTTGGGGATGATAAGTATTATATTTTAGAAGTTTATTTAATTGATTTCGTTAATGAGTTTTGGATCTTCCGCATTTTATTCGTTATTCAAAATTTATATACTGGTAAACATTGGGGTTTAGATTGTTGGTTCGCGCACCTAGTAAGATAAGTGTGGGTGCCACTCGCGGATCATTTTGGGTCGTGACAAACTTGGTATCAGAGCTTTAGGTTCGTTGGTCTCATCACACAAGAACGAGTCTAGTAAAGTCTTGAGGAACGGTTGGGGGACGCCCTTACTTTTCTTTGAGAGGTTATAGGACTTTAGGAAAACTCCATTCTTTCTTTCTTTCGTGCTATTACTTGGGTCCAATTGGTATATAGGTGATACAAATTGGTATCTGACATCCTCACTCTATCTCGCAGATGATTAGAACTAGAGCAACAACTGTGTCAACACCAGCACCGGCAGGACAGGGTGCGTCTGAGCCAACCATTGGGGCCGTAGCTCGAGGAGGAGCAGTGGCAAGAGGCCGTGGTAGAGGTCGCAGGAGGACGCCCTCTAGAGGAAAAGGACAAACACCTGGTCCAGCTAACAATAGGGCAGTGACTCCTCCACCGACTGATGGGGTAGTGAGAGAGGGTGAAGAAGGGGAAAATGAGCAGGTTCAAGATGAGGAATTACCACCCCAGCCTACCCCAGAGATGATTAACCAGGTTCTTACCTATCTTAGCGGGTTATCTGATCAGGGCCAGACACCTCCAGTGTTTTCTGCACCAGCACCTTAGGTTCAGGGGGTACAACATACAGCCGCTGTGGCTCCCCGCATGGATGCCTCATTGGAAGTAGGCACGTTTCCTCGATTGACTACGGGGTCCATAATGACAAGTGATCAGCATAAACTTTTTACTAAATTCTTAAATTTAAAACCTCCAGTATTCAAGGGTGCTGAATCTGAAGATGCCTATGATTTTCTGGTTGATTGTCATGAGCTGCTACATAAGATGGACATAGTAGAACGATTCGGTGTGGAGTTTGTGACCTATCAGTTTCAGGGGGATGCCAAAAGGTGGTGGCGGTCGTATGTTGAGTGTCAACCAGCACAGGCACCACCAATGACTTGGGCATCATTCTCTAGCTTATTTATGTAGAAGTATATACCCCAGACTTTGAGGGATAGGAGGAGAGATGAATTCCTGAGCCTAGAGCAAGGAAG
>NC_028647.1:36699675-36746859 GCF_001406875.1 Solanum pennellii
TTTCTATTTTGAGTTGGCCGATGATACCTACTCAGTACGTGTTCCTTGTACTGACCCCTACTTTTATTTTCCTTCTTGTTGATTTGTGGAGTGCAGCAAGTGCACCATTGACTTCGACTCGTCCTCAACTCTAGCCAGTCTTCAACACATCAGATTTCAGGGTGAGCTATTATTCCTAGCTTGGGCTGGATTCTCTTCTGCACGTCTTGATGTCTTTGGAGTTCGGACATGGACCATCGTTCTACTTATTTTAGTTTCTTAAATACTCTTAGACTTAGTAATTTGAGGATAGATGTTATTGATGTGATGACTTCCAGATTTTGGGATGATAAGTACTATATTTTAGAAGTTTATTTAATTGATTTCGTTAATGAGTTTTGGATCTTCCGCATTTTATTCGTTATTCAAAATTTATATACTGGTAAACGTTGGGGTTTAGATTGTTGGTTTGCTCACCTAGTAAGATAAGTGTGGGTGCCACTCGCGGATCATTTTGGGTCGTGACAAAACCTCTCTTATGAAGAGATCCGATTCAAATCCTTGACAGGCAAGTAAAGAAGTTAAGGAAAAAGGAGGTGGCTTCTGTAAAGGTGTTATGGAACAATCACCTAGTTGAGGGTGCAACATGGGAAGACGAGACCGGTATGAATTCCAATTACCTTCATCTACTTGATAACTAAGGTTAATTATTACTATTTATAATGAAAATATTGACTAAAATTGAAGTTTCTATGTTTTTTAGTGAAGTGTTGCAAAAATGTACATTTTTGATGTCATTACAGTAAGTTATAGTGAAATGTGCTTTTTTCAACTTGGAAATTTTGCAATTTGGGTTGTTTTGAGTTATGTTGAGCATTTTGACGTGGTGAGTCTTTATGAAATGATATGTAGCATGTTGATAAGTTAAGATTTGGCATAATTGACTCATGTAAGGTATGTTGAGCTCTTGTTGTTGTGAGAAGGATATTCCTCATAATGTAACATTGAGCATTATATGTGGTAATTGAAGTTTTGGATTTCCTTCTGTAAATGATATGATTGATGTTGTAAATGATATGAGAATGTATTGTTGTTGGTTGGGTTGCTCTTGTTGAGTCTATTCCTTCCTTTCAAAAGATTTTAGTGTCATTCGGGGACGAATGCTCCTAAGGGGGATAATATAACACTTCAAAAATCTAAGACGTGTTCTAGAGCCTAACATGAGTGTCAAAAGGTTTATACACTTTTTTAAGGTCTATTTTAGTGAATATAAGTCATTTAGGATTATTGGAAGTCAAAACGTCCAAGAACGTCCATGACCTCTGGAAACTAGTTCAATGAGGTACTAATGTGACTTATCCTATTTGACTAGCTTTTAGGAGTCGGAAAATGATGAAAATTGGTGGAAGAGTGTCTATCATGCATTAGAGTTAATTCATAGTCGAAACGTCTGGGCACGACTTCCCAAGGACCAAACAAGGGCCCTTAAGGATGACCCTTTCAAAAGTGACCAAAAGGTTGTCAAGGGACATTGTCATCAACGAATGCCACCAACGGGCCATTGGTTAATCGACGGGGCATTGATGCCTCCATAGTAATTTAGCCAAAATCTTGGATGGGTCATTTTGCATAGTCTATGAATTCATCGACGGATGTGCAGCACAGAGTTGCACAGTGACCTCAATTGACCCATGATCCATCGATCGTGGTGTCGTCTGTGATGACTGGTTTTGCTGCACTTTTTCATTTAATTTATTTACTTAGTTAGATTATTTAGGAGGTTAATTAGGTTTTAAAGAATGTCTAATTAAGTTAGTTAACAACCTATATAAAACCCTAACCTAATTAGACTAATCTAGACTCTCATAATTCACAAACCCAAAACTCTCTTCCTTCTCTCTTCTTTCTCTCTCTCCCAAAGAAACCGCATTGAATACCAAGCTAGAGGTGGATTCAAGGTATTCAAAGGGTCAATTTTCTCCATCAATCTTTATCAATTATTATGGTATGGTATTCCTTTCTCCTTTGAGACCTCTTTCCTCAAAGGGTTCCATCAAGTTGATTTCCAAAGTTAAGTTTTCATGTGTGTCTTTTCCAATCTCGAAATTGATCTTGTGAATTAATTTTTTTATGATTTATTTTGGATAATATCAAGAGATTAGAATTTATTTTAACTCAACTATGTTAATTGTTGATGGATTTGTCTAGTTTGTAGAATATGACCTATTCCCTTAACCCTAGGTTGTGACCATGATATGAATTGTGTTATATTGGTTCAATTGGCTTGGTTATTGGTTGAATTACTACTAGATGATGTTGTTGTATCCATCATAAATAGATTCGTATGAATTATATCCCTATCATGCTAGTTCTTAAGATGTTGATTTAGGTTCTGAAGTATGTTGTAAATTTGACCTATGTCTCTTGTCTTAAGCAATGAACTAGTAATGAATTATGATGTAGTGATTCAATTAGCCTTTTTATCATGTTTTTTATTTCTATATGATGATACTACACCATAATTGGGTTGAGTTTAAGGGTTGATGGTAAGACCTTGATGATGGATTATGAAGGAGACTTGGTAAGTCTTGCGATCCTTATTATTTACTACAATTATGATTAATTGTAATTAAGTCATGATGTTGTATTGGAGTATGCCTTGTATTAAGATTTATACGGTTGTTATGATTTTGAATTGAAATGTCTTGACTATGGTTTGTGAGGTGTTAGGTAAGATGTAAATGTTATAAGGATGGTGATGATTTACCAATGTGCCTTATTATGAACTGATATGCAAATGTGCTAACCTCACTTATATGAATTTTAACGAAAGAACTATACTCATGCAATTCTTATTGAGCTATGATGATGATGTTTATACAAGGGTTAGACCCTATGTCCTACATTAATCTATGATGATTAATAAAGACATTAAAGACATTTCTAAAGGGACTCTAGTTTAGCACCAAGTGAATTAGATTGAGGAGTGTCTCTTCCCACATAGATAAGGTAGGATCACTAATTTACTCTTGAGATTGGAAACTCTAATGCATGTAGCATACGGATGGTACCAACTATATCTCCCATTTCTTGAACTATGTTGCCCTCATAGGAATGCTAGCTAGTGGATCCACGTAGTTGCTATGTTCATGTTTTATACTACCTTGGCAAGTAGTCCAACTTCCTTCGGTGTAGGGTTCCATGACACCGGATTTCACATTAGCTCATTTGGTCTATGTCGGTTAAGTCAAGATGTTTCCAAAAGGTAAAATGAATTAAATTAATGGACTCTGACTAGGATAACCCAAGGTGTTTAGCTTAGTCAAGGTAGGGGTATGAGACTCTACCTTAACATTGCACTAGTTTGACTTGACGAAAGTATTAGGAGGATGTTCTTATGTATGAATATGGTTTTAATGGTACATGATATGTATATGAAGAACTTGCACATTGTTGATACTATATGTTGATTAGTTTCACTTATGAATATGTGTTGGTCTACATTGTTAAAGTATGATGATAAGTACTCTTAAATGCCATGGTATGTGAAGTGGAATATTGGTCATGATTCTTGTTGGGTTAATTGTTTGAGTAAAGTTATGGGGCTTTGCTTGGTCAATGCACTTGTTGACTTAATAGGGGTTCATGGGTAATTGTCTTACTTTAGTCATGTTATAATGAACTGTTACTCATGCTTGTGACTATTATAACTTGATGATAAAGTTGCTTGAATATGTGTCCAATCATGTGATATGCATGTTGACTTGAATAAACTTAGTATTGTTGGTCTTGTGGTGTACATGCTTTGGACTTAATGAATGTGCCTAATTGATTGGTATGGTCTTTTTGAATGTGCATAAAGCTTTTCAAAGTAAATTGCATGCTTTAATTAAATGTCCCTTTTTAGCATATTTTCATAATATGTGTTCACATGGTCTCATATTTATTACACGTGGTGTACTGACCCCATTTTCTCCCTTTTCCTCAATATTTTAGGTTCCGGTCGCTGAAGGGATTTGAGACGACTTCGATGAACACTTGAAATTCTCAATCATCCAAGTTGGGTAGGTCCTCTTTTTTTGAGGGCAATGCCATTATCAAGCTTATCATGTTGAACTAGTTTTTAAGACTCTTATGTTCTTTACTTTTCATTTGGATGCTAAATATTGTATGACCTATATGTGGTCTTATTTCAATGATGTATGGGCTATGCCCAAAATTATGTTCTTAATCCTCAAAAAGGAAGACAACGTTGGTTACGTCTAGGGGCTGCTCCCCGGATGTGACAATATGCAACCTTTCTAATCCGTTGCAAAACCTTATAAGGACCTACATACGGGGGATTTAGCTTTCCCTTTTTACCGAATCTGATCACACCTTTCATAGGTGAAATCTTCAAGTAGACCGTATCACCTACTTTAAATTCAAGGTCTCTGTCACATCCCGTGAGTACACCCTAGAAGATATGATGTTCTCATAGTGCGGCATGGTGTATTTGATTTCTCAGAGGTCTTGTACAAGCCCTTTGACATCGTTCATTGTATACATCTATGAAAAGTATTGCATAATTAAAACTTCTCACACGAAATAGTACTTTTCATTAAAAACATAAGGAATATATATAGCTAAGTCTCAAGTCACCATATTGGGCACATGAATACTTGGAACACGTCTCATACAATTGAAATATAAAAATACTTAGTCTATTTCAATACTTTGAATAAAAGAAGTCTAAAGATAGTTATGTCCTCAAGTCAAATGAGGACATACTTCAACTTTGCTTTAAAGATTCTAGATTCCGAACTTTACTTCAAGAGGCCTTTGACCTTCCACCTACACCTTTAGATATAGACATAATGTATGGAATTAGTAAAATGCATGTACTAAGTATGACATATTGCATAAAATAATGAGAAACAGACATTTGTATCAAAATAAGATCTTTTAGATTACAACTCTACACATAAGCATAAGAACCACATTTAAACACCAAACAATACATTTAGAACACATTCCAAGTAATCCAATTTATAACAACATTACAGTAACCTTCCAGTAACTTCACAGTGATTTCACGTATACCTCACATATCACAAGATAGCATCGAGAGCACATCAAAACACATAAACATGAGATCCTCCTACCAAAGATGATTCTAAGGCTCACTTGAGTGAGTTCTGAAGCGACCGTCCATACAATCCCTCCTCACACACCAAAGAGATCCTTTATACTACCTAAGATAAGGTTGTTCTCATTACACATAATAGTATATAATATGATATTCTCCTCCCAAAGGTTATCATATGACTTACTCAAGTAATTCAAGAAGAGACTGCCCATACACCCTCTCCAAGCTTACCTTAATAATCCTTAAGACTACGGAAGTTTAAATCATGTCTATTTTATCAATTAACTTTCCTATCTAGAGTTATTCTTGAGACTTCCCTATATAAGACATGAAGAGACCATTCCTATGGCCTCTCCACACCTTAACTAGACAATCCTTAAACTACTCTTGGCAAGTACTTATTCATTACATACTTTCCAACTTAAGTCATTATCTTAATTATTTCATTAAGAGACATTCAACACTTAAGGACATTTAAATTAGGTCTTGCTGAAGACCTTGGGTTTCACACACTAACATTTTCAAAGCCTAATCATGCAATGTCAAGATAACATTCCATACCACCACCTAAAATTCATAGAACTTCTCCAACACTAGTAGGATCCCACATGATGAGAATAAGCAATAACCGACAAAGACCATACTAGCTATGCATGGAATCTGGAGTCATGAATCTACTTTGATGGAGGGTGTTCTACTTGCCAATGGTAGAACTAGGACACATCCCATGTAGGCACATGGTTAAGGACTATGAAGGGTTTCTTTGTTCTATAATTTCATCTTATTTAGACCAACTTTCCAATCATACTTACTCGGTGCTAGCCTTTGTTCTCATAGAATATCTCAATAAAGGAGCATATGAAGAGGTACCATAACTTGTTCACAACCCAATCATATTACACCTTACCAAAGAGGGTCCACTAAGGCTACCTACAATGGTCAAGAGAATAGCTCAATGACTTTCGAAGGTTGATTTCATGTCGTTCCAGCCAATCAATCCTAAGTCCATCATTCACACAAGAAGGATACTATTACGAGTTTCAACTTCAAGGATATATAACCTTCTATCTAGGACGATGATTCTACATAAAGTACCTTCTTAACTATGTTCAAGGTCACATGTCAATCACACATGCAAGACTAAGAAGCTTTAGCATACTAAGTCAAGAACTCATATTCACATTTAAATATATCAAGTAAGGGCACAAGTCTACCAAAACATGACACACACATACTTCACCATATCACATATAACATATCATTCAAGAAGCACATCGGAATAACCAATTTCTTGTACAAGACCTTACATATCATTCATCGCATATACATAATGAAAAGTAGTGCGGAATAAAACTTTTCACGAAACATATCATAGTCTTTAAAAAATCTCTTTCATATAAAGTCATAGGAAATACTAAGTCTCAATCTCATCAAACTTAAGACACGAGAATACTTGGGACACGACCCACACATAATACTAGTATAAAAATACTTAATCTTATTACAGATCTTCAAAAACCTACAATACATTTATGCCCTCGAATCAAATGAGGACATACTTCGACTTCTCTTGAACGATTCTACAGTCCAAGTCTTCACTTCCCAAAAGCTCCTCACCTACCAAAAACTATAGAGATAGATAAAAGCATGGAGTTAGTACAAACACATGTACTAAGTATGGCATAATGCATAAAAACCATGGAAATGGACAGTTAGTAGAAATATACATCTTTTTATTTAAAAATCATATTATAATCATATGAACAACATTTAACAACTTAGAAACACATAAGATAACATTTAAGTGAATATCCTAATTTTTGAGTCACTTTAAAGTGAACCCATTTCATTGTACAGTGAAGTTCTTCACTGTTACACTGAAGTGCTTCCTTTTCCATTTTAACACCTCTTAGCATGTACTCTCCTGACTAAAAGCTACCCTAATACCCACTTAAGCAACACAAAGACATAGCGCCCATACAACCTCCGTAAGCATACCTAATCACATACACACTTCAAGAACACTTATAATAAGTCACATACACACTTCAAGACATCAAACATAACAACATATAGATAATATGATATTTCCTCATCAAAGGCTATCAGAAGACTTACTTAAGTAGATAAAGAAGATTACGTCCATGATTGACCTCTTCAAGACTACCTAAATAATCCTTAAGACTTCCTAAGTTTGGATCATGTCCACATAATCAACATCTCCCCTAACTAGAATCATTCTTAAGACTCATCTAGGTAAGAAACGAAGTGACCATTCCTATGCCCCCTTCACAGCTTAACTAGAAAATCATTAACTACTCTAGATAAGTGCTTATTCAATTAACATACTTTCTTCCATAAGTCGTTAGTTCATCATTTTATTGAGACTCATACATCATATAAAGGACATTAGAGTAGTGGTCTTGGACAAGACCTAGGAACTCCCAATAACACCTTCAAATCCTATTGTGCAATGTCTATATAGTGTCCCATACCACCACCTAAACTTCATAGAACTTCTTAAATGCTAATATGTATTCCATATGATGAGAATCTAACCTACTCCGATGAGGGTGTTCCACTTGCCAAGGGTAAAACTAGGATACATCCCATGTAGGCACATGGTTAAGGAATATGAAGGGATTTTATGCACTCTAGTCTCATTCTCAAGTAGAGGTACATTGTACTCTATCTCATTCTAAAGTAGAGCCACTTCCCTTAACATAATCACTTGGTTCTAGCGTTGGTATAATAGAGTAATTGACATTAAAGGATCATATGAAGGGGTTCCTTATCTAGTTCATAACCCAATCACATTCACCGAACCAAAGAGGTCTACTAGGGCTACCTTTCAATGACGACTAGATCATTATGACTTTCCTAAGTATTAATATGATACCGTTCCATACAATTAACCTTAAGTTTACTATTCCTTTACATGAAGGATACCATTACGACTCTCGACTTCAACATTTATAACATAAGCTTTACCACGTACACAACCTTCTTATCATCCTTTAAGGTCTCACATATCTTTCATTCATACATGAAAAGGGTGCACTCAGCCTACCTAGTCAATACATATCATAACATTCATACATATATCAAGTATGGGACAAAAGTCTACCAAACAAGACACAACATTCTTTTACCTTATTACATATAGCATATCATTTTTTAAAGAACTTAGGATGACCCTTACCATCTTTATGTCACCCTATACATTACTACAACATCATCCATATAACAGTTATAGACTCATATAGTCAAGTAGGAATAGTCAAGCAACAACTCTATGACTACACATATAAGCACATAATCATAGTCTAACATGATCTGCTAATATACATCAAACTTTGACATTACTAGCATATAGGTATATATGATCATACTTTCACATAATCAACTACACAAATAGCCACAGTACTTCAAGTAGTTTGCAGACAAGGCCATGATCATCATAATACATAAAGTAACACCGACAAGGCCACATCATTTGCAAGTAAAGCACATAATACCGCCACCATAAGTGGACCATAACAATCACAACATAATTGAAGTATAAATAACATCAAAATAAAGGAAATAGGGCAGCTTACCACAACTCCATCCTCAACACCTCAACTTGATGCTAAATCATCCAGTTCAATGACATAAGGCCCTAACCAATGGACATGGATATCAATTAACTATAAAAACTATAATAACCAATGAAATAGGTCAATTAAATGTAAATTAATCAATATACTACAACCTATATATCAATAGAATAAAATTATTACATCATTAGATAGCCCATAGAAATCTACACCATAATTCATAATCATTAAGTCAATATGAAGTAACCTATAACATAATCAAAATCTAGGGTTCATCCAATTCTTGGGTTCATAGGTAATTTAGGTTAAAATCATCAATACAATAACAATTTAATCATTATTCAATGTTTAGAAATCATTAATGCAAGAACCCATGGTAGAATCATGAAATTTGGACAATTCAACTTGAAAAATTTAGAAAACATCTTGAGAGCTGGGATCCTTGATGAAGAGTGTTTCAAGTATCAAAATCCATACCTTGATGAAGCTAATTCTTCACTTTGATGAAGAATCTCCACTCCATTAGTCACACCAAGCTCTTCTTTGACTTTGGACTTCAATGGAGTCTTAAGGAATTTCTAAGGGATTTTGGGGTTTTGATTTACAACAATGAAGTCTTCTTAGTGTTTTAGGATTATAAACACATTTAAAATACCCAAAATACCCCTAAGGAAACTCCTATACTCTTATTTGGATGTAAGGTGAAATTACAAGTTCACCCCTCAACCTACAATGAACTGCAGGCAGGGAGGCAGTCCACCAACGGTTAGCAGTCGACGGACCGTTTGTCCACAAACAGAACGTCTTTTCCTTCCGTGGATGGTTTAGAGACTCAAAAATGGTATCCTCTCTCCAAAGTCTATGTCCCAATCGATGAGACCCTACCAACCGGGTGTCGACTGCCTACGTGGTTTTGGCTATCCTAGGCATCCTTGGCACCTATTTTGGGTCCTTTATTAAAGGACCCTTGGCTGGTCCTTGGGGATGTTTTCCCAGTCTTTTCCAACCAAGAAATGATTTTATACGAGTTCAGAACCTCTCACATGAATTTTATCCAAAAGGCACATCTTTCGAACGTCATGGACGTTCTTGGACATTTGACCTCCAAACTCCACGAAACTCAACACACTGCCTATATATTCTATAATAACTCATTTAATAGCCTTAAACCTCACGAATCACACATAAACACATAAAACCACATATTATGCACATAGGTGACTTGGTCGTCGAATGTCTTAGTCGTCCCTTGACGTTTGACTTCCAATGCATCTAAACTCTTAGATACTGCCTTTATACCATATAATAGACCTATTTAGGACCTTATACCACCATGACAACCATGTTAGTCTCTAGTTCACCTAAGTCATTTTTGGGGTCTTACACATCAAGACCTTCACAATACTCACCTATTCAAGTTATAACATTACAACATCATAATACATAAAGTAATGATGTCGAGGCCACATTGATTCAACATTCATAAAATAATGCCGACGAGGCCATATAATTCACAGGTATTGCAAATAAGCACTGCCACTATAAGTGCACCAAACCAAACATCATCATCATCTAAGTCTTATACTAACAATATAGAGAAATTTAGGTAAATATACAACCATTCCAATATCACAACTCCAATCCATAGCCAAATCATTCAACACAATACTCAAAGGCCCTTACCAATGGCCACGATAACTAATTCAATCCAATAATCATTATATACTATGAATCAAAGATAATACAATATGAATTTATCAAGGATAAATTCAGGACAAACTACATATGATTCTAACATAATTCTTTCATAATTCAATAGCCCTAATCAAACAATATAAGAATCCAATAGTATAAAGTTATAGTCAAATCACCCATCAAATATTCAAAACTAGGGTTTCATGATTTGCATTGGTTCATAGAATTTTTAGTGTAAAAATCATCAAGTTAAAATCAGTTCAATCATAATATAATGATCCAAAATGCTTTTTATGCAAGAACCCATGGCTAGATTAAAATTTAGAAGTTCATCTTATTGAGAAGTCTTTGAAAAACATGTTGAAGATTGGCTCCTTGAAGAAAAGAGATTCAAGGATGAAATCCATACCTTAATTGTTGCTAGACCACAAAAATTGAGAAGAATTGATGGATAATTCAACATTCGAACTTTAATCTTCCTTCAAGCTTCAATGGTGTTCTAGAGAGTTCTTTCGAGGTTTTGGGTTTTGAATTAGAAAACTGAATTCATATAAGTGTTTAAGACTTATAAAACCATTTAAAACACCAAAAATAACCTTAATAAGTTGTCACGATCGGAATCAAGACCCCAGACGAGACCGGCATCGTTGACCACTCTGAGGTCGCAGACAAGCCTACATACGTCATCTTTACTTCATCTAGGTTAATTTTAGCGGAAAATTTGAACTTTTTGTTTTCTTATTTCATGTGAAACACATTATACTTAACATCATAGTCGTTCACAAATCAACCATCTAATATAAAAATAATCAAATAAAAGAAACAGTTCATAATTGAATTAAACGTATCCTTGCCAAAAACGACACCAATACAAAGTCTGAAATGAAACGGGAAATGAAAAATTAGTGGAACATACTCCACTAACTCAAACCTATATCTAAGCTAGAATATAATGTTCAAGCGTCTTAGAAAGCATGAGGGTTTACCAAGTCTGGATGAATGCCCCACGTCTGGATAGCTGCAGCGTCGTATCGTAAGCTCTAGCGTCCGCCTGCACCTGCACCTAAAAGTATAGAGTTGTATGGGATTAGTACACACTTGTACTAAGTATGGGTATATGAAAACACACACCAAGGACATGCATGATTAAAAAGAGCTCTCTCCTAATGATATGAATTATGGAAAGTCAAGTCTGTGGACTTGCCAAATTTAGATTAGGAAAGTCAGTGGTCTTGCCAAACTTAGATTAGGAAAGTCAGTGGACTTGCCAAATTTGGATTAGGAAAGTCATGCCATGAGAGTAACATGCATCATCATACTTATGATTTTACAAGCAGCACATAACATACTGCACATATTATATCACGTAGTTCATATCATTCTTTCATATGCCATGAGACCTTGGAATCATGGACTTGACATTAGGACTTCCCAAAATGAGGGCTCAACATATGGGACCTCAACTAGGGAGCCTTCTTTATAAACAGAGAGTCTGCTTCATTCATTCATGTGTACTTCATTTTCATTCTTTTATATACTAGTGCAGCCACAGTCATACCTAGGATGTTGTTTAAGACTCACATCGGGTTCGTTGTGCAGTGACCAAGAATAACCTAATGTTATTACTTAAGTCTAGCTTACCTCTTGATTATCCTACCTAAACACCTTTGATATTGTTGATTTCATTATGTGCACTCGTTGAGGCTGGCCTCATTCTTTTTTGGGGAACTTTAACCTTAACCCACATAGATCATGTGAGCATCATGAAATCCAGTGTGTAATCCCCACATTGAAAAGAGGTGGAATCACCAGCCAAAGTGAACCAAAACATGCTAGCGTATATAGGGAATTGAACCTTGCTAGATCCCTATATTGGCGGTATAGGTTCAAAGACTAGGAGATATAATGAGACCCATACCAGGCATGCCGGACAGTGTCATCTCATAAGAGTTACGTGAACCTCCCCCCTTCCCGAAGAAAGGCATCACCGCTCATAGCTATCATATCGGTGCTCAGTATAAAGTTCCATTACCTTCAACTCATACATCCTGGAAGTTGGCTTCTAGCATGAGGACATCATAGCTCATTAGATGATTTCTCATCTCATCATTAGTATTAAGTATGCATTAACTTCAATACTTTCATTAGAGTGTTCCTAAAGACTAGTCTCTTCATTAGCTTTACACTCTCATAGGTGAGTACGTTTTGGTAACATTTACTTAGGCTCATTTGAGATTGCTCTCATCTTTCACATTATCCTCTTATAATATTGTCACGTTATTCATTAACTTTAACATGTTTGCTTTTCATAATTACTCACCCCTTCACATGAATGTTCATTTCATCATATGCCAATGCATTTGGCCATTTAGTGTGTTTCACACTCTTACTTGACCCTTCTAGGGTTAAATCATTTTGTCACATACATCTTAGGCTCACTTACTTTTAAACGTATCATAGACTTATGAGTCCACACATAAAAGCTATGAGGCTTCATTCATAGTTTGTCTAAGTGATTCATGTTTACCCAAGATTATGTGGTACAAGACTTATGTATCTTGTAGATATGCCAAGATATTGATTTTGATCTTTAAAGGCAGAATTCATTAAATATTTACTTACGTATGACTTATGTGTCAATACAAAATTGGGCAAGGGAACCCGATTTTGAATCCCTTGGGAAACACTTAGTCTTATTTTAAACTGATAATTGCATTTTTCAGGTTTGGGGGAATCTAGTTTGATCCCCATCAACCCCATAATATTTCCTTTCTTTTTCTCCTGTCCTTTTTAGTTTAAGTCGGGGAGGTTATGGGTTCAATCCCCCACAAGCTCATTATTTTTCTTTTAATTTAACTCTTAACTTTCTCACCTATCCAAGAGGTTGTGGGTTCAATCCCCACTCTCCACATTTATTTTCTCCTTTATTTTTCTCCTAACTCTCTCTTCCATTCAAGCGGTTGGGGTTTCAATCCCCACTTTCCACATTTATTTTCTCCATTATTTTTCTCTTTACTCTCTTGTTTAACCGAGAGGTTGTGGGTTCGAATCCCACCCCTCTTATTTCATTATTTCCATTTTAGGCTTAGAAGAGTCGACGAAGGGCACTCGGGTTTGAATCCCATGTGCCTCACTCCTTTTTATGTAAATTGATTAAAATATGCCTTAGTGAAATATTATCATTTTCAGTCAAGGTCACCCAAGTTCGATTCCCCTTAACCCCATTTCCTCATTTATTTGATTAATGATTTTTGTGTGTGAGTTATCGGGGTTCAATTCCTAGCTACCTCACGTATTTCATACTCATTTAAAATTTCAGATTTGTTCATCCTTGTTTGGCCGAACCAAACTTATAAAATGATGGAAATTTGGTCATGTCTTTCAACTCTTTTTTATCATCATTTATACATTAGTTCTTAGGGTAATTCATGGATCATTTAGCATGTTTTTAGGTGTTGTTTCGTAGTTACATTTAGTTAAAAGTTTTTCCATTCCAATCAGCCATATTACACCTCATATGAACATGATTTATACAAGTTTGCTCACATCAAATACAACCATAAAACATGTCATTTTTGAACTTCAAACCAACAGTACATGTCACGACTTACATATTGCACACACAAATTCTTCACATAATTTCGGAAGACATAAATTATAAGTCATACAATTCCGAGCACTGTTTCATGAACATATTCATCACAAACATGACATTACGCGCCTAATATACCAGCAGAAATACCAACCTAAGATCATTGGGAGCTAGTGACAGGGAACATGTAATGGGGAACAACCCTAGTTTTCAGAGTAGATTCATCTGAGACTTAAGGGTCTCTTGGGAAAGGGACCAAGAGTAAGAAAACCCATACCTTATTTCATGTCGTTCAACCCTTGAACGTGCTTCCCAAAGGCCTTCTTCAAACTCACGTCCAAGTCTCGAGACATCAACACAAAACGCAACAGAAAACCCTTCCTTTTGCCTTACATTTTTTGTTAACGTTTTGTATATGTTTTTAACGTGAAAGTTATTCAAGTGTAAAGAACTTTTGGATGCTTTTCAATTCTTGTGTTTTGGTTAGGAAGAGAGAATGTGAAAAGAAAGAGAGAGATATTGACGTGAGAAAGAGTTAAACGTGAAAGAGAGTTGAAAGAGGTGAAGTAGTTTAGACTTAGTCAACTAGGACTCTTAGGTAAGACTTAGTCAAATACAATATCTTAATTAATAAATAATAATTAATAGTTAACATCTCATTTTATATTTTCATTAATAATCTATTAAATATTAATTAATTAAATTAATTTACCAATTTAAATAAAACAAATTAAATCATTGCTCCCACCTAGGTTCGAACCTGGGTGGAGCAAGATTTTGCTAAAAGGGAAATTTCGGCCCTCTCTACCCAAAATATCCCTCCACCTTATCAATTTAATAATTAATTACAAATTTAGGGTAATTACAATACTACCATTAGCCTTGGAAAAGACCATTTTACCCCTAGATCCTCAAAACTTAAGATTTCCACTTTTTAAGTCCGATAAAGACTCATCCGAGTAAATCTTCATATTCGGGAGCCCTACATGGATGGAACCAACATTTCCTAGCTCAACTAACTCCCCAATTTAGTTGGCTTGGATGTCGCAAGGGTTCAGAGGTCTGGTTCTACGTGCATCAATCCGTGTGAACCCGGTCTAATCGTAGGCATTCTAGACACATTAAGCATTACTTAGCATATCCATTATTAGAGTTGTTACATAAGTCGTCCAACTAATTTTAGGAAGTCTAGATGAAAACCCCAAAATACCCTTCCCTTGGCCGAGACCCTCCAGGAATTTGTAGGCCCATCGACGTCTCCCCAACGTCGGGGCATCGACGAGCCGTACTGGAAAGTCGTCGATTCGGTCAGAGCCTCAAATTTGGGAGGTTAGGCTCCTGCCACAAAGTGTAAACCTACACCTCCATCTACGGGGCGTCGACGCAACAACCCAAAAGTAACCCCTAGAAGAAGGGATCACCCATAGGTCGGAATAATTGCATACTTGACCTTTCGGAGTTCTTGTACAAGCTTTAGCTATCATTAATTACATAAGATATGAGATGTAGTGCGGAATTAAATAATTTCACGAATAAATTAATAAAAAGGAAACAACTTTCATAAAATATAAGGAGTGATCTCGTCTTCACAAGAAAACATAAAGAGACGACATAAATATCTTAGGGACACAACGCTTTACATTAAATGAATATTCATAATAAGTCTTAATAATAGAAACTAAAAATAGAACTATGCCCTCGAATATATGAGTACACAATTAGTCTTGAGAGAGTAGATTCCCATGCTTTGTATTCTAGCCATCAACTTGCCTCCAACCTATATTTATTAAGTATCGAAGAATATGGGGTTAGTAAAAAAAACAATGTACTAAGTATGTCATATGCAAAAACATGCGAAAAGGGACATTTTAGTAAAATAAGCTTTCATGACAAATGAGTAAAACCTTCATGATTATAGAGATAAAGTTGTATAAGAATCAACATTTATCACGTAAAATTGAACTCTCATAAATTTAGAACCAAAAGGTTAATTTACAGTAATCTCAAGCAAACTTTACCTTGAACATAGTGAAGCCTTACAGTGAACATTTTACCCCAAACATAGTTAACTCATTTCCTTTGAGGTTTCCCTGACCAAGTTATTATAAGACTCCCTAAGGTATGACAAAAAGGGACCTCCCATTCACCCCCTTCAAGACACACCAAAGCGATCTTTAAGACTACCAACCATAGGCTTACCTCGTCCGGGAAATGAGACCACACTTTTGGCTAGACATTTGAAAGACATTCATACATTAAAGACTTCATGTAAGTACCCTTCTCCAATATGAATTATAAGATTCACTAAATGACATGTGAGAGTAGCATCCCATACTACTCCTTCTTAGTGATCTTTGAGGGTTCCCTTGGATTAAGCACTCTACATTAGTCATTCATAGCTTCATTACATAAACCTTAACTTTAACTTGCTTCCTTAACATTAGACCTTAAGTCATCTAACTTAATTTTCAACTCATTATAACTCATTCATATACTTCATATAGGACACACCAAGACTCCCCTTTCGGAAGGTCTACTCAGAGCAATGGATAAATAGCGTCCCAGACCACCACCTACCCTAATTAGTACCTTCTTTTAGGAGACTTAGTTCATTCATTATTTCGTGAGGGAATATTTTAACCGACATAGACCATGAGATATACACATGGAATCTCGATACTACCCTTATCGGATGAGGGTTCCCCACTTGCCTAGGGTGGGGTCATTCTCTTAGCTTTTACATGAATTTTCCAAAGCTACACCTATCTAGACGCATACTTAACGGATAAGGAGATTGATACTAAGTAAATTATTCTCTACTAACGAGGAGTATCATATCAAGAGGTACATTGGAATACAAAATCTCAACTCACGAAGTGTAACCACCACTTCTTGATATCATCTTGGTGCATAACTCCACCGCGGTGTCTTAAACATTGTTTAATTTAGACTAAGGGATAGCTAATTTGCACCACATCTCAACTCACGAAGGGTAATTATCCCTAGAGGTTACATTGGTATATCATATCTCAACTCATGAAGGGTATCCAACCTCAAACTTATCTTAGAAAGCTCTTAGGAATAGTAAGGTTGATACAAAGCACTTCATCTCATCTAACAAAGAGTGTTCACCACAAAACTCCCCTTTTCATTCCCATTCTTTAACTTCATTCAATTATTCATTCAAACTGTAAGTGTTTGTGTACATGTGAGCACACCTTGCACGTAATCACCATTCTAATTAGCATTGAATTCTATACATTTTTACACCTTAATTTATCATTTTTCACACACTAGCATGCTCAACATATACACATATTTCATTTAGGCATAATCTAAGTAAGGCATACAATTCACGCTTCATAATGCATATCAATATGAACCTCATCATTATCACTTCAGTTCACACCTTAGGCCTTCAAATCCATATTCGCAACATATACAAATATATATCGAAATACATCAAGTAAACACCGCCACTAAGAAGGTGGACCATACCACTCAAGAGTATTTCATAATAAGAGTTATACAATATAACCAACTCACCATTTAACCAAGATTTAAGATCCTATAACCAATTATTCAATATTTCATCATAATATGGTCCTTAGGGCAGTAGCTAAACCACAATAACAACATAAGGAAACTAAAGTTCATACCCTACACAAACATGTTCATTAACCCATTTCTTAAGCTAAAATTGGAAATATGCATAGTCATGAGTTCATTAGGGTTTTGAGATTAAAATCATAATATAATACTAGAACAAACTTTAATCATCAAAGCAATTTTACATGAAGACCCATGCTTAGAATCAAAACTAGGAGAAGATAGAGTTTGAAAATCCTTTTTGAAATCTCTTAGAAATGACTCCTTGAATGGAAGAGGTTCAAGTATGACTACCATATCTCAAAGAGAAGCACAACCACTGATTTTTAATGAAGAAAAGTTCCCAACCATCCCTCCTAGATCTTCCTTGAGTCTTAGCCTCCAATGGTGACTCGAGAGAGTTTTTCTTTAGAGAGAGTGTTTGAATATTTGAAGTGAGGGGTCTTGTCTAGGTCTAGGACTTAAAAATAATTTAATATACCTTAAAAAACCCGAAAATATCATCTTAGGTTCATAAAAGACATGGGGTGAATTTACAAAATACCCCAAGCCAAAACAATACACGTGAAAACTTTTGTAGGGATCATCAACAGACCCAAGCAACGGGGCATCGACTAAATGACGGACCGTGCTGCATGGGTGTCGCTTGTGTCTGTTGCTGGCAATTGGAGGGTTAATATCCCACTCTATGTCTTGACCTAATCCCCTAGACAACGGGGCTTCGTATTGACTACGACCAGTAGGTTTCTAAGGCGTTGATTGCCCAGTCTTGGCAGCTTGGTCGCTAAGTGTTAGGTCCTATTCTGGGGCCCTCGTGGGTCCTAGGTCGGGTCGTATCTGGATGTTGAACCACTAAACATAGTCTTCTAGGTCTTAGGAACATCCTATATTATTTTTACTAAAAAAAACACGTAAAAATCACTAAAACACATGAAGACACACAAGCACTTTCTAAGGCACACCTTCCAAACGTCATGGACGTTATTGAATGTTTGACCTCCAAACGTCACCAAACTTCACACACTGCATAAGAACATCATTTTAAACCATTTTAACACAAAAATAACTCATGAAATATTTACGAAGCTCTAGTTCACCTTAGTTCTTATAAGGGTATTACATTCTCCCCCACTTGAAACAACATTTGTTCTCGAATGATACTAAACTCTTTTAAGAATATTAAGGAATTAATTGAAGCATATAAAACAATAAATCAAGACTCAAACATTCATAGTTAATGCACCAGACTTACAAGGAACACCAACTACACATTGACAAGCATTTGTTATGCAACACAGGCAACTTTTTGGAAGTAACTTCCACACTTCAAAACACATTCTCATTCCTCATTTTATGGAGGAAATACCTTTTCCAACATTATACATGATCATAAAAATCATTTTAAACACATTGGAACCATTATTCATGAAGATGCAAATTTTTCTCAAACTTTGAAATTTTACAGTAAGTATCACTGTCACACAGTGAAACATGCATGATTTTCAACAAATTCGTCTTTAAGTATTTTATCAAGAAAACATGATCAGAAGAAAGAAAAAACCATATAAAATCATATTCCACATAAACACAACAATCATAAAGTCTTAAGGCTTAACGGGACTATCAAATCCGGATTAGTTCTCCCTCCTAGCCCCCATTCCATAGGGAGGGTTCTTCGGAGAATTAGGATCTAGAGATCTTGATTGACCTCTTTCCCTTTTGACTGGATTATACGGAAGTTCCTCATCTTGTGATTCTCACTAGCACATGCAAAACAACCATCCATTTTGTCAAATTACTTAACCAAATATTGCTTCCCATAAGTAGCCCACCTAGGTATGTCAAAGAGTATCGCCACCTCCTTGGGAATTTTGGTTGTAAACTCTATCCTTGTTCCCCATGGAAGACTCTTGGTGATAGAACCTCCTCTTAGGTTTTTTTTCAAGGCAAACCTTTTGAACGTTCTTGGACGTTTGACCTCTAAACCTGTAAGACCTCCAAAATGTGTTAGGGTGTCTAGATCCTAAAATGTTTTTCATAAGAGTATAAGGTCCTAAAATTTTTTATGATATGGTATTGAGGCAGTGTGTAAGGTTGGAGGTGATTTGGAAGTGAAACATCAAGGGACGATCAAGACGTTCGACGACTAGTCATTTATGTGCCTCATGTGTCTATAATTGCGTATATTTGTATGTCATGATCTTATGAAGTCTTAAAATGAGTTATAATGCTGTTTATAGGTAGTATATGGAGTTTCATAAAGTTTGGAGGTCAAACGTCGAAGAACGTCTAAGATGTTCAAAAGTTAGCCCTTGAGACGTTCATGTCTGTCTTGATGGGGCCTAGCATGTTTGGACGTTTTGCGTATAATTTTTTTGGGTGAAACTGATGTGGAAGGTCCTTGAATTGTTAATGTTTGTATTTACGTTGGAAACATATGGGTACGATTTCCCAAGGGCCCCGCAAAAGGGCCCACAAGAAGGACCCAAGGGCTGTCGAGACACTGCCTAGGCAGTGTCAATCGATGAGCTCCAATTGATGCCTCGTCAGTCCATCGACACCCTGTCGATTGAGGCGTGGGTTGACACTTAGACTCAGGAGCAGAAGCCACCATCAGGAAGCTGTAGTCACCAACGACGGAGTAGCATGACGGCCCGTCGTCCAGTCGACGCCTAGTCGATGTAGTCAGTCGATTAAAGGGGTGAATGGGAAATTCAACACACGTCCTAACCTGAACCTTATAGGTTTGTTTAGATATGTTTTGGTGTATTTAAGGGATAAAAACGTGATCAACCCCACTCCCAATACTATTCTCTGAAAATAGACTATCCCTCCAAAAATATTCTCTAGAATATCCATTGTAGGTGAGGATGAAGAACAACTTGGAGGTTGGATTCCTATGGTTTTTTCATCAGGTTTTAGATTTTTTCAACTATAAAACGGTATGGTGATCCTTCATTTCTACTTATCCTTCCATCTAGAGAGTTAATCTCAAAATTTTCAAAGAGATTTCACTATCAAACTTTCAATCTTTCAATCTAGACATGGGTTCTTTCTCAAAACGCTTTTAATAGCTTAATCATGATGAATTGATGATGATGTGATGGTTTTAACGTGAAAAACAATCCAATTTCATTGTGAACCCATGTCCCTTCCGAAAATCAATTTAGCCCTTGCATGGGCATTGTGATTGTGGCTTGTTATTGGTAGATTTGTGATTCTGTTACATTGAATTTCTTATATATACTTTTGTTAATGTGAATTGATGATGAACGATCCATGTGGATCAATTTGTGAAGATTTGAACATGCCTAGTTTAGATTTCTAGGAGTTCACTGTAGCATTGCCTTTTAATAATTGAATGTTGAATTCAATTAAATAAGATAATTATAACTACTACTTTAGGTTGATGTTATGAATAAATTGTGGGTATAAATCCTTGATGATCAAATCAAAGGGACCTTGATAAGGATTAATCTACATGTTTTAGCCTAAAGGTTGATAATGCTATGAACATAATGTGATCTCAATTTAGGGTAGATGAAGAATGATTTAGTATTGATTATTATGTCTTTATCTACTGCCCTAATTTGGTATTATTGGTATATTATGAATGCTGATCGTGATAATCAAAGCAAGGAATACTAGTAAGTGATCTATGTCTCTCTACTTTATAGTATAGTGGTGACGTAGTGTACATCTTGTAGTGGCTTATGCATGGTTTCTTTTATGATTCAGTACATATAACGACTGCCATATACATGAATTGTTGAGGAAAAGGTGTATTGATCAATGATGATCAAAGGTTGATAAATTGGTAAGAATGACTCTTCCTCTCTACTTTTCTTATAGTATTGATAGTTGATGAAGCCTTGTATGACATTGTGTGGTATGGTACACTTATGGTGGAGGTGATTAATTTATTATCATTATATATGTGTGGATTATGGCCTTGAAGGCAAATTGATGAATATATGATTGTATGGTTGTGATGATCATACTATGTGAAGTTTATACCTACTTTCCCATTCTAGTTGTGATCTAGGTTGTATGTAGGTGCTGGCATTGATGATTTAAAATGGTTAATAATCCCTTACCTATGTACCCCTATGAGAATGTGTGAATAGACAAGGTTAGGAGTCTTGAATGTAATGTGAAGATCTTTTTGCCTCCTGTTGTGTGGTCTATGCTTGGTTTTGAATTGTGGTCTTAAGAGGGTGGCGGCCTCAAGTTGTTATTGATAGCCATTATGTGATCATGTTGACCAATGTACACACACACTCACACATTATGCATGCTTACATTGTAGTAAAGGGACATGGCGTATAATGAAAGGTTGAACACATATTCACTAAATGTCCATTACAATGCACATGCGTGCCTTGATAGGATAGTTCCTAGGTTTGGTTTCTATGAATATGAAAATGAATATAAGTACATTCCATGAATATGTATTATATTCTATGATTTCAAGTATATGATATGATGAAATACGAATGTGCATAGTGTCTTAAAGTGTTGATATGAAAGGATTGCTCATATAGTTACACCTATAGACTTGTGCGTTCACATATGAACACGTGTGACATTTATGTGGTATGTGAAAAGTTCGCTCACATACAAGTACACACACACATGTATGTACATCTAGTCAATAGAGGGTCCTTGAAAGGTGTGCTCATGTGTACCCTAAAACTAGATAGGTGCTTGAGTATGCTATAAGCATATAAACAATCAATATCCTAAGTCTATGTTTAATGAAGTAAAGTAATAAAGATTTTTAATAAAAAGGGAACTTAGCCTAGCACCTAGTGAACTTGACAATGAGAGGTGTTGGCTTCCCATGAGGAAGATTCACCATTGGTTTCTCAAAGAGTGTTGGCTTTCCTTGGGGGAACATTCACCATTGGGTCCCCATAAGAGTTGACTTCCCTTAGAGGAATATGCACCTATGGTTCCACATAAGGTGGTGGATTCCCTTTGAGGAAGTTTCACCCATGTTTTATCATAAGAGGAGGACCCAATTCCCAAATGGCATGTAGAGAGATCATACCTGTCTCTTAGTTCCATAAACTATGCTTGCCACATACGATCTAGAAAAGTGAATCACTTAGGATGCTAGGATGTATGTTAAGGTTCTACTTTGTCTAAGTGGAACACCTTCCATTGGTGTAAGGCGCTACAACACCAAATTCCATGTTTAGCACCCATGGTCTTAGTGTTGGTTAAGGCTATATTTTCCCTAAAGTAAAATTGACAATGGAAGTAAAGTAAGGACTCTTACTAGGATAACCTTAGGGTAGTTGCTTAGTGTAGGTGGGGGTATGATACTTCACCTATGCTTTGCACAACTGACACATGAGGGAAGTCCTACGAAGATGTTCTTATGCATGTGTCTATGATTATGGTTCTCTTGCATGACGTTGTGTTAGTGTTTAAATGATGAGATGATATGCACTATTTTGGTCTTAATGACTATATGATGATGGTTTTTTACATGAATGAAGTTGTCCTCACTTGATATGTTGATATATGAATTGGGTGTTAAGGCTTTTGGTCTTATGATAGGTTTACTAATTGTGTGTGAGGTTATGAGGCTTCACATATAAATTGAACTAGTATACCTAGAATAGGATTATGAGTAAGGTTTCATAAGGTTCTAGGTGAAGTAAAATAAATATATGTGCATAATGAGTAGAGCTTACTGTAATATCTTATGACCTTGACTTGAATGTGACTTGTAATGTGTTATACTTCTATGAGGATTTGTGTTGGCTTAGGTGTATGCATGCTTTCTGTGTGACCTTAAGGTGATGCATTGCACCAAGTATCACTAAAGGGTTACTTAGAAGGTTGATGAGTTAAAAGAAAAGGATTCACTATAATGTGAAGGGAGCTCACTGTAAAGTGACCCCAAATGTGGTGTAAATCCTATATGTGATTTTATATAATGTTTGGCTTTTTAATATGTCTATATGAAGTATGTGAATGATATAAATTCGATTGTATAAAGGTTTTATGAAGATTTACTCAAAAAAGCATGAAGTATGATTTCAAGTAAATATCCCTTTTAAATGCATGTTTTTGCATGGTTGTCATACTTACTGTATTCTTTTACTAATCCCATTTTTCTCTACTTTTTACACAAAGTATAGGTTATGGATGCTTAAAGGATGTGTATATGATTGAGGATCTTGATATGTGATTCCCAAGCTCAAGGTTAAGAATCCTTAAGTTCCAAGGATCTCATAAACTATGGTTTACTATAAAGTGCAGTATTATTGTACCTATGTCTTATGTTTTAAGTGTCGTGTCCCTAATGTACTCTAATATTGTTGAGTCTAAGATGGAAAAGAGACTTAGAGTCTAAGAATGTACATATGATATTTTATATATAGATGAGGTAAAGTTTTTAGCATATGAAGTGCTATGAAAAGTATTAAATTTTCCGCTAAATTTTCCTATGAAAATATGATGAATGATAACTATGGGCTTGTATAAGACCTCCGAGAGGTAAGTACGCCATGTTAGGTGCTCTCCGAATGTGAAAAACGTGGTATTAGAGCATGAGGTTTTAAAAGTGGTTTAGGGTCCAAGAAGTCTCATATTGCCACGTCTAGTAGAGTCTTTATCATTGCTGGTGAGTCGCGACACATCAAATTGTATGAGAGGCTATAGGATGATAGAGTTTCCCTTCTTCATCATTGGCATGTCATGCCATAAAACTTAACTCTATAAGATATCTCTCTTATGGTTTTTTTCCCGGTGGTCTTTTAGATGTGATTAGTTTGATGAGATTGTATCTCTATGCTTAAGGGAGAAAAGGTGAGTTTTGATTCTTATCTTGGTCTTATGGTTTTATGAGTATGTGTGAAGGTGAATTTTGCAATGATATGTTGATATAATGTCCCTTGTGGCTATATATGAGACCTATGTGAAATAGAATGTCATGTTAAGGTATGTTGTCATGCTATACTTAAAGCATGTTAGAAGTTGTTATGATTAAAATGAGTTTCTTTTGGAATGTTATGCTACTATATGGTTTTGCATGATGACATTATTGGAGTTTAAAATGCTTAGTGACTACTTATGGAAGCATGTTGCCTAAGAAATTGAAAATGGGTCGAATGTTGCCTTTATTATATGTATGAACCTTATGATTGCTTTCATGGATTATAGTTCTTTGTATAGACTTGATCCTAGGTATGAAGGTAGTATGCATTCTTATACAGGATGAGTTGGTAAAGTTTTGTATCTCATATTGTCATGCTCTACTACACTTGCCTAAATCTTGCATTTTGGAAATTTTGAAGCATGTCCACTGTAATGATTGGCAACTTACTGTAAGATTTTTGGAAAATCGACTAAATTGTTCTTTGATTTGAATTTGTTGAAATGTGTATTAAATTGATGCATATGATCATGATAATGAATGTAAAAAGGAGATTTTTTATTAGGAATGAAGAATAAGAGTCTTATGGCATGATGAGTCATAGATTTTTCTCTAACTTCTTATTGTGTTGTGAGTCCCTTGATGTTGTGGAATTGATGTTTCCCCAAGAATTGAGGGTAGTATTCTTATCTATGTATGGTGATGATATGGGTTTGTTTGACCTAGAAGTTACCTTACTTTAATGTTGAAAGAAAAGAAAGAGTCCTTAAGGCTAAGTCTCCTTGTTGATTTCCCGTAATGATGTATGACCTTGGTGTCTATTGTATTGTTTAAGAACTTATGTGCTTAAATAGTTAACCTAACTTGATAATTGGGAGATAATTTTCCAAAATGACAAGGTTTAAAATACCTTGGAGTTCCTATGTTAACTTAGTGTAAATCCTTGTAAAGTGGTAATCACTTTTAAGTAATGAAAATGAAGGGTGTTAAGTTAAGATCCTCTTAAGGTTGGGTTAAGTTGATCTTAATTGGGTCTACCCTAAGTGGGGGATAGTGATGGAGTATTAAGGTTGTAGATGTTTTTCTACCTTGTCCTTCTATTCTTACTTGGACTTTAAACTATTGAATTGTTAGTAAGCTTGTGCATGATAAGAGTTTTGCATTAAAGTATGAATTTCATGACCTCTATATGGTTGGTATGTCTTGATTGACACTAATTTAATAGTATTTTGAAGATTCTAAAGTACTTGAAAAGAAATTTTGATTAACTTCATGGTTTTCTCATGTTGATTGTTCATCTTAATATGCTAGTGGTGCATTTAACTTCATGAGGTAAGATAAGAAGCATGGTTGTAGTCACTTGTGAGGTGTAATGTTTAGCATTATAATGGAAAGTTGAGTCTTTAAAAAGAAAAGTGTAGAGTCTCTTGAAACTATGTGACTTTTATGATTTGGAAAGCATGATTGCAGGTTCACTTTTGAAAAGTGAAGGCATGTCTAGCTATTGTCGTTGTGTGTGCCTATTAATGGTATGACTTTCCCTAAATGAGTCTTACTGTGAAGGTGATTACTATTCTAAAAATTGACATTTTATGAAATAGGTTCCTATTTTTTGTGATGTGCTTCGTGTGACTTACCATTTTAACTTCAGTAGGAAGAAAACATGAACATGCCTTTGTTTAAAAGTTGAGAATTGCTCTTGGTACAGAAAAGATGACCTTTGTGCATTATCTTAAGTATGAACTCATGAGACATGTTTGATGAGGAGAAAGACATTCCTCCATGGAAACAACAAAATCATGGTATGGTTGAGTATGAACATAATAGAACTAGGTCTAACTAATAAGAGTCCATTGTCAATCCAATTAACTCAAGTCCATGTGCATTGAAGTATGAGCGCTTAAATGGCTTTTGAGTATTGTTAGAATCTGCCTATGTGTGACCTTACATGATGAGCTCAATGAATTGAAGTGTAATGACCATGTTATGTTTAGGAGAAGGATGTTCCTCCTATGAACATGGAAAGTGCCTAGGTGTCTGATGCATTAAAGGGTGAGTGAATAAAAGTTTTGCTTGCTTGTATGCATTGAGTGCTAAATAGTTTGAAGCGTGTTCCTTGTAAATTTGGTGAATCAACTTATATATGATGAATTTATGACTTTTATAAGCTGATATATGATTCATTGAGGTCCTTCTTGTGATTAAAGGGTTCTAACTGTCATTTGAGGACGAATGTTCCCAAGTGGGGGATATTGTAAGGCCCCCAAAATGAGTTAAGGTGTATAGATCCTAACATGTTTGTCATAATCGTATGAGGTCGTAAAATGTTTTATGATATGGTATTGAGGCAGTGTGTAAGGTTTGAGGAGTGTAACATCAAGGGACGACCAAGACGTTCGACGACTAGTCACCTATGTGCCTCATGTGTCTATAGTTGCTTATATTTGTATGTAATAAGATTATGAAGTCTTAAAATGAGTTATAATGATGTTTATAGGAAGTATATGGAGTTTCATGAAGGTTGGAGGTCAAACGTTCAAGAACGTCTAAGACGTTTGAAAGTTAGCCCTTGAGACGTTCATGTGTGTGTAGATGGGGCCTAGCATGTTTGGACGTTTTGTGTGTAATAGTTTAGGGTTAAACTGATGTGGAAGGTTATTGAATTATTAAGGTATGTATTTACGTTGGAAACATCTGGGTACGACTTTCCAAGGGCCCCACAAAAGGGCCCACAAGAAGGATCCAAGGGCTGTCGAGACACTGCCTAGGCAGTGTCAATGCGAACTCCAATTGACGCCTCGAAGTCCATCGATGGCCCATCGATAGAGGATTGGGTTGAAACTTAGCCTCAGGAGCAGAATCCACCAAGAGGAAGCTGCAGTCACCAACGATGGAGTAGCAGGACGCCCCATCATCCAGTTAATGCCCAGTCGATGTTGTGCGTCGATGATGGCCTCCAACGCCTCATTAAAGGGGTGAACGGGAAATTCAACCCACGTCCTAACCTGACCCTAATAGGTTTGTTTAGTTATTTTTGGGTGTATTTAAGGGATCAAAACGTGATAAACCCCACTACCAATACAATTCTCTCAAAATAGACTTTCCCTCGAAAGATATTCTCTCTAGAACCTTCATTGAAGGTGAAGCTCAAGAACATCATGGAGATTGGATACCTATGGTTTGTTCATCAAGTTTTAGAGGTTTTCAACTAGACAAAGGTATGGTGATCCTTCATCTGTAGTTATCCTTCAATCTAGAGAGTCAATCTCAAAGTTTTCAAAGAAATTTCAGTATTAAACTTTCAATCATTCAATCTAGCCATGGGTTCTTTCTCAAAACGTTTATAATGGCTTAATCATGATTAATTGATTATAATGTGATGGTTTTAAAGTGAAAACAATTCATGTTCATTGTGAACCCATGTCCCTTCCCAAAATTGATTTAGCCCTTGCATGTGCATTATGATCGTGGCTTGTTATTGGTAGATTTGTGATTCTATTATGTTGAATTGGTTATATCTACTATTGTTTACATGAATTGATGATGAAGGATCCATGTGGATAAATGTATGAAAATTAAGACATGCCTAGTTTAGATTTCTAGGAGTTCACCGTAACATTGCCTTTTAATAATTGAATGTTGAATTCGATTAGGTGAAGATGATTATAGATAATGCTTTAGGTTGATATTATGAATAAATTGTGGGTATAAACCCTTGATGATCAAATCAAAGGAACCTTGATAAGGATTAATCTACATGTTTTAGCCTAAGGGTTGATAATGCTATGAACATAATGAGATCTCAATATAGGGTAGATTAAGCATGATTTAGTATTGATTATTATGTCTTTAGATACTGACCTATATTGGCATTATTGTTATATTATGAGTGTTGATCATAATGATTAAATCAAGGAATACTAGTGAGTGATCTATGTCTCTCTACTTTATAGTGTATTGGTGATGTAGTGTACATCTTGTAGTGGCTTATGCATGGTTTCTTTTATGATTTAAGTACATATAGCTACTTCCATATACATGAATTGTTGATGAAAAGGTGTATTGATCAATGATGATAAAAGCTTGATGAATTGGTAAGAATGACTCTTCCTCTCTACTTTTTCTATAGTATTGATAGTTGATGAAGCCTTGTATGGAATTTTGTCGTCTAATCCACTTATGGTGGAGGTTTTTATTTTATTTTCATTATATATATATGTTGATTACGGACCTTAAGGCAAATTTATGAATATATGAGTGTATGGTTGTGATGATCATACTTTGTGAAGCTTATGCCTACTTTCCTATTATAGTTGTGATCTAGGTTGTATGTAGGTGCTGCATGTGTATATCTATGTTAGGGTAAAGTGCAGGTTCTGCCATTGATGAGTTAGAATGGTTAATAATCCCTTAACTATGTACCCCTATGTGAATGTGTGAATACCTAAGGTTAGGAGTCTTGAATGTATTGTGAAGATCTTCTTGCCTCCTATGCTTGGTTGTGCATTGTGGTCTTAAGTGGGTGGCTGCCTCAAGGTCTTATTGATAGCCATTATGTGATCATGTTGACCAATGTACGCACACACTCAAAAAAATTATGCATGCTTATATTGTAGTAAGGGCCATGGTGTCTGGTTGATCTCATAGTCACTAAATGTCTACTACAATGCATGTAAGGTAAATGTATGTGAAGTATGTTACGTGTTCCATTTACTAGGATGACTTGACAGGTTTACTAGTATGGGCAAGGGTATGGGACCTTGTATATGCATTGCACATGTGTGCTTTCATAGGATAGTTCCTAGGTTTGGTTTCTATGAATATGAAAATGAGTATAAGGACATGCCATGAATATGTATTATATGCTATGATGTTAAGTATATGATATGATGAAATATGAATGTGCATAGTGTCTTAAAGTGTTGATATGAAAGGATTGTTCATATAGTTACACGTATAGACTTATGCATTGATATATGAACATGTGTGACATTTATGTGTTATGTGAAAGGTTTGCTCATATACAAGTACACACGCACATGTATGGAGATCTAGTCAATAGAAGGGCCTTGAAAGGTGTGCTCTTGTGTACCCTAAAACTAAATAAGTGCTTGAGTATGTTATAAGCATATAAACAATCAATATCCTAAGTCTATGTTAAAGTAATAAAGGCTTTTAATAAAAAGGGAACTTAGCTTAGCATCGAGTGAACTTGACATTGAGAGGTGTTGGCTTCCCATGAGGAAGATTCACCATTTCTTTCTCATAGAGTGTTTGCTTCCTTTGGAGGAAGATTCACCATTGGGTCCCCATAAGGTTTGACTTCCCTTAGAGGAATACTAACCTATGGTTCCACATGAGGTGGTGGCTTACTTTTTAGGAAGGTTCACCCATGTTTTCTCATGAGAACATGCCCCAATTGCCAAATGACATGTAGAGGGATCATACCTATCGCTTAGCTCCATAATCTGTGCTTGCCACATAGGATCTAGCAAAGTGAATTCACTTAGGATGCTAGGATGTATGTTAAGGTTCTACTTTGGCTAAGTGTAACACCTTCCATTGGTATAAGGCTCTACAAAACCAAATTCCATGTTTAGTACCCATGGTCTTAGTGTCGGTTAAGGTTATAGTTTCCCTAAAGTAAAATGGACAATGGAAGTAAAGTAAGGACTCTAACTAGGATAACCTAAGGTTAGTTGCTTAGTGTAGCAGGGGGTATGTGACTTCACCTATGCATTCCAAAAGTGACACTTGAGGGAAGTCCTAGGAAAGTGTTCTAATGCATGTGTCTGTGATTATGGTTCTCTTGTATGGCATTGTGTTAGTGTCTACATGATGAGATGATATGCACTATGTTGGTCTTAGTGATTATACAATGAAGGTTGTCGACATGAATGAAGTTGTCCTCACTTGCAATATTGATATATGTATTGGGTGTTAGAGCTTGTGTTTTTATGATAGGTTTACTAGCTGTGTGTGAGGTTATGGGGCTTCACATATACATTCCACTATTAGACATAGAGTAGGATTATGAGTAAGGTTTCATAAGGTTCTAGGTGAAGCAAAATAAATATATGTGCATAATGACTAGAGCTTACTGTAATGTCTTATGAGATTGACTTGAATGTGACCAGTAATGTGTTATACTTCTTTCAGGATATGTGTTGGCTTATGTCGCTGGTATGCATGCTTTCTTCGTGACCTTAAGGGGATTCATTGCACCAAGTATCACTAAAGGGTTACTTAGGAGGTTGATGAGTTAAAAAGAAAAGGATTCATTGTAATGTGAAGGGAGCTCACTGTAAAGTGACCCCAAATGTGGCTTAAATCCTATATGTGATTTTATATGATGTTTGGCTTTTGAATATGTCTATATGAAGTATGTGAATGATATAAACTCTATTGTATAAAGGTTTTACGAAGATTTACTCAAAAGCACATGAAGTATGATTTTGAAGTAAAATGTCCCTTTTAAATGCATGTTTTTGCATGGTTGCCATACTTAGTGCATTCTTGTACTAATCCCATTGTTCTCTACTTTATACACAAAGCGTAGGTTATGGATGCTTAAAGGATGTCTATATGATTGAGGAGCTTCAAATGTGACTGCCAAGCTCGAGGAAAGGAATCCTTAAGTTCCAAGGATCTCTTAAAGTCAGGTTTACTGTAAACTGCGGTATTATTGTACTTATGTCTTATGTTTAAAGGGTCGTCTCCCTAATGTACTCTAATGTTGTTGAGTATAAGATGGAAAAGAGTATTAGAGTATAAGTATGTACTTATGATATTTTATATATATATATGAGGTAAAGTTTCTAGCATATGAAGTGCTATGAAAAGTTTTAAATATTCCACTAATTTTCCTATGACAATACGATGAATGATAATTATGGGCTTGTATAAGACCTCCGAGAGGTCAAGTACTCCATGTTACTTCTAGGGGATGCTCCCCGAATGTGACAAAACCTCACCAAACTTTAGATATTGCCTCTCAACCTCAATTTCACTCATTTTAGAACTTCAAAACATCATGACACAAGCGTAGGCTCTAGTTTCACTTAAGTCGTTTTAAAGGTGTTACAATCTCTTCTCCTATTGTCGGCATAAGACTTTTGCCGACTATATGCTGTTTTCAACCTATCCCTTATCACCAAACTTTTTATAATGCTTCATAGATTATTTCGGGACCAAGGAGTGAAGACGTACCAACCTCAAACCCCCTAACCAGAGAACTATATCACCTACCATAGAGTGCTTCAAACGGTTCCATGGAAATATTCGAATTGTTGCTATTATTACGGTAGAACTCAATCAACGGTAGGTGATTGTCCCAATATCAAATAACATGTATTCTATGATTTGGATTGTACGCTCCGCTTGACCATCCGTTTGAGGATGAAAAGCGGATCTAAGCTTCACTTGAGTACCTAACCCTTTTTGAAATGATATCCAAAAACAAGAAGTGAATTGAACACCTCTATCCGAAATGATGGACAAAGGGATCCCATGTAATATCACTACCTCATTAATGTATATTCTTGCATAATCCTCCACCAAATAAGTAGACTTGACGGGCATAAAGTGGGAATTTTTTGTTAAGCTATCCACAATTTAACCCAAATTGAGTCATTTTGCCTCCGGTTTCGAGGAAACCCTACAAAAAATTCCATATTAATTTCTTCCCACTTCCAAGTAGGAATATCAATTATTTGGGTTAGACCACTCGACTTTAGATACTCGGCTTTAAGTTTTTGGCAATTTGGACACCTAGCTACAAACTTAGCTATGTTCTTTTCAAACCATCCCACCAATATACCTCTCTAAGATCAGAATACAATTTGGTTGAATACAGATGAATAGAATATCGGGAACCATGAGCTTCTTTCAAAATTCGTCCCCTCATATTGTGAGGACCCCAAAAATGAACTAGGCGAATCTAGCGACTAACATGAGTTTCATTAGTTTGTAGGGTCTTAGAATTACTAAATTTAATTTTTAGAGGTAGTATATAAAGTTTGGAAGAGTTTGAAGGTCAAACCTCCGAAACGTGCGGAAGCTAATCTAAATTGAACTAGTTTGTCATAGCATCTTGTTGTGGAGTTTGGCGGTATGGTATGAAAGTGGAATTGAGTATTAAAGATTCCTACACATAAAATGACATATACAGGGTCAAAATGTCCGAGTACGACATCCCGGGGACCACCCTAAGGGTCCCCAAAGAGGACCCAAACGTTGGCCAAGCAAGCTGCTCAGGCAGCCAAGATGTGGGGTCCAACGCGCATCGCGCAAGCAACACTGAAAGGACAAAAAGTTTTCTCTGTGATGCGAGAATCACACGAACTATTTTTTGTCAAAATTTTCCAGAAAGAAGAATTGAAAATGTTGCGTCAATTTTTAGTCAAATTAGAATTTGTTAAATAGTCTAATAGTTTCAGGGGTATTTTGGGAACTTTAGTGATTAATTATTGGATGTTATTTTAGGTATTTAAATTGTATTTAATAAGAACAAAATCCATTTAGACCCTACACCCAAAATCAAAACGTTTCTCTCCCAAAAGTCTCTCAAGAACACCATTGAAGAAGAAGAGAAATTGGGGGCGGCTCTTAGGACGAATTCACCAAGGTTTTAATCTGGGTTTAAGGCTCTAACCTAAGGTATGTGAAGCTTATTCATCCATGGATTTTTCCATTCATGGAGGCCCCTAGTTATCCCACAATTGTGAATCCAAAGAACCCCAATTTAGGAAGGGTTGTGATTGCATTTTGGGTAAGGCTTGATTGTGATCCAAATCTAGTGGGTAGCATTCAATTATGTTCAGATATTATGATTATGTGATGTTTTCATGCGGTTTTCATGGTAAATTGTAGTAATTATTTTTGAAGGTGATCATGACGATTTTAGGCAAGATGAAGCTTCTAAGTTGATATTCTTAATTCAATTGTATTATATACTATTAGATAATGATTGAATCACCTAGATGTGAATATAACTAGTCCGAATTGATCTAGGTTGGTCTTGACTTGTAAAAACCGAATTGAAACTTATGTGATAATGTATGCCTAGACTTACCTTCTAATGATCAAATTGAATAAAGTAAACATGAAATTAAACATAGATCATAATGACTTGAAGGTAATAATATATTATAGGTTGTTATGCCCTTAATGCTAGGGTTTTGATGGTAAAGTCATTATGAAGAGATTATTATGAGGTTTTGTTCTACACTTAGCCATGAACATGATAGGAAAAGCAAGATCTTTCACATAGATGAATGCTAGGTTGACATGAAAACCTTAAATCAACAAAGACATGATGAACTAGATTAGCTTGAAAATGGATTTTATGATCACTTCTTGTGTAATAGACTTGGTGAGACAAGACAAAGGTCTGATATCTTGAGATGTGAATCTCATGAAAGCTTAAGATTATAGGTCTCAAGGGTAGCTTGGGATAGTAAATGTCAAGGAGGCTTGAGTTGAAATACTCATGGTAGCTTGAGATGTTGAGCCTCATAGACGTTTGGGTTGAATTAATCATGGTAGCTTGAGGTAATAAACCTCGTGATAGCTTGAGATGGAGGAGGTAGTCTCTCTCATGTTTAGCTTGGTCATGTGTTGGTAGGATACTTGATCATGATAACTTGGAAATGGTGGTTCTCATGATAGCTTGAGAATGGTGGTTCTCCTGATAGCTTGGGATTTAGTTGTGTAATTCTCATAAGAATAACTTGAAGTAGCATTACTAGAGTTCCCTCATGATAGCTATACTTTGTTAGGCCTAAACCATTTTATGATAGCTTTAGGGGAAAGTCCTATACTCTCCTAATTTTAGCTTGACTTGCATGCTAGGTGCATTTCATGAAAGCTTATCTTGCATCCAAGGTGCATTACATGAATTCTCTTTACATTAGTTTCTCATTGTATATTAGGGTTGAGGATTCAAGCTCCCCTATGGATTAGTTTGCATCTAAATGATTGGTTCCATGGTGGTTAGGGTGGTTTTTTCCTTCATTTAGTTAACTTGGTTAATATGTTGAGATGCTTTCCATGGTAGTAGGTCTATTATGATAGTATGTTGAGCTTAATGGCAAGAGTGCAAGATAAGTTAGGTTGGAGTAGGATAGTCTAGAGAAGTACTTAGTGTGGCTGTTAGTATGGGATGCTATCCATACATGGCAAATGTATGACTTGAAGCAACCTATGGCATCACCACTACATGATGTATGCTTAGCTTAGATAGTGCTATAGTTGCTTTCCATGACATGATTGACTTAAGATGATAGTTCCTTGTCAATACGAAGTAGGTCTATTAGATACTCCTAAACTAAAATTAAAGGAATTAGGGTGACTTAAAGATATGCTTAGTGTGTGATGTAGAATAGGATGCTTCACATGCATGCACAAGTGTGCTTGATAGTGGCCTAGAGGCGTAGTACTCATATGATGTGATGAAACTAGGTATTAATTATGAGAGTGGGTTATGATCAAGAATGACCAAAGAGAGGTACTTAGCTTTGGTGGTATTATGGGATGCTACCTTCGCCTTGCACAAGTACACTTGGAGGTGGCTTGTGAAGTAGTTCATTTGAGTAAGAATGACAATGATTCAAGTATGAATTCTTATATGATTTATTATGCTTTATTATGCTTATGTTATTCATGTTATGTTTATGTTGTTTATTTCTTATGATTATGTCTATTATTGACTAACCCTTTGAGATATTTTATCTTTGGTATGATAGTTTCCATACTTAGTATATGTCATACTAACACATATTTGTTCCTACATTCTAATACAATGTAGGGTATTGAGGAGATTGAGTTTCTTTAAAGGGTATAGTTTCGAAGGCTTTCAAGAAGTGAAGATTGGTGAGTCCTTATAGCATCTGAGGACACCACCGCTATGATGTCTTTTATGTTCTTTTCTATGTTTAGATTTTTATGGGTTGTGACCCAAGACTATTGTACTCATGATGTCATAGATGGTTTTTGATATGTATTTTAGATTTTTTATGAAATAATTCCACATTATGCTGTGAAATAAATGTTTTAATTCCGCACTACTTTTCGTATATATGTAATGAATGATGTCTAAGGGTTTGTACAAGACCTCTGAGAGGTCTAGTAGGCCGTTTTCCGACTTGAAGGATGCTCTATCTTCTATTGTGTACTTTGGGTCATGACAAACTATGTATCAGAGCATAAGGTTATGAAATGGTCGTAGGATGTCTCAAAACCACGTCTAGTATAGTCTTATTCATCGGTGTGAGTCGCGACATATCTATGAGTACGAGGCTACGAGATGCTTAGGAAAGTTTCACTTCTTCATTATTCAAGTCGTGTCATAGATCTATAATCTCTCTCTTATCCATTATACTATGGTCTTTAGGGCGTGACTATTAGAAGGGTTATGCTACAAGGAGTGAGGGAGAAAAGTGGGCTGAAATTCCAATTATTGTTAAGTTACTTGATAGAGTTGAGATTATGTCTTGTGATGTTGGTGGAGTAGAGTGTTTGAGTACTACTTCAAAGGGGTGAGTGAGTAGACATCTATAAGGAGGCTACAAGTGTAATTCATCATGGTTTAAGTGTCACCTAGGCTGAAGGATGTAAAATCTTAGTGATTCTTAGAAAGGAGTTAGCATAGCCATTCTCCAAATGGGGGAATAAGATTGTTATCTGCCCTTGATGTGCATAAGTTAGGGTTAGTAGAGATTATTACCTTGAGTGGTGTAGTGAGTATGAGAAGTTTAGTAATGTTGCTAGGCTCATGTGAGAGTATGAATGTTGCCTAGTAACTTTGCCCTAAGACAAAGGCTTATGTGAGAGAAGGTAAGCAAGTTGCTACTAATCAAGTGAAGATGGTCCTCCAAAGAGGAATAGGTTCTATGCTCTCCAATCCAAGGGTGATCAAGAATGATACGCTTATGCCCCCCCCCCCCCGGTATGTGTTTCTTTATTTATTTATGAAAATTTCCATAATTTGTTATGATTATGATATGCTTTGTGAATTTGCTGTTTTCCTAATGATGATGAATTGATGTTAGAAAGACATGTGTAGCTTATTCCCAAGTGGGGGATAAGGATCCTTTTTATGAGGTTTCTATATGGTTATGTGTAATTATGTATATCTTGGAATTGAATTTTTTCCTTGATTTGGGTATGTGCATTTAGGTATAACGCATATACAATGGGCGGCTAGTCTAGAATCTATCATTTAAGAAGTGTTGAAGAAGGTGTCATTCGAGGACGAAAGTTTCCCAAGTGGGGAATATTGTAAGGACCCCAAAATAAACTAGATGAATCTAGAGCCTAAAATGAGTGTATTGTGTTAATAGTGTATTAAAATGACTAATTTTAATGTTTAAAGGCAGTATATAAAGTTTGGAAAAATTCGGAGGTCAAACGTCCGGAAGCTCGTCTAAGTTGAACTAGTGTGTCGTAGCGTTTTGTAGTGGAATTTAGGGGTATGGTATGAAAGTGAAATTGAGTATCGAGGATTCCTAAATATAGAATGACATATAAAGGGTAAAAATTTCAAATTATGACACTGTGGGGATAAACCTAAGGTTCCCCAAAGAGGACCCAAATGTTGGCCAAGCAAGCTGCCGAGGCAGCCAAAATGTGGGGACGAAGACGCGTCGTACAAGAAACACTGAAAGGGCAAAAATTTTACCCTGAGACACGGGGCCGACATAAACCATTCTGTCTCAAAATTTTCCGGAACAAAGAAATGAAAATGCCTCCGTGACGCACAATGAACTCCCATATTTGGTCGCGTCGATTTTAAGTCAAATTAAGTTGGTCAAATGGTCCAATAGTTGCAGGGGTATTTTGGGAACTTTAGCGATTAATTATTGGAGGTTATTTTGATTATTTGAAGTGCATTTAAGAAGAAAAAAATCCATTTAGACCCTAAACCCAAAAACAAAACTTTTCTCTCCCAAAAGTCTCTCAAGAACACCATTGAAGAAGAAGAGAAATTGGGGGCTACTCTTAGGACGAATTCACCAAGGTTTCAAGATCGATTTAAGTCTCTAATCTAAGGTATGTGAATATTATTCATCCATGAATTCTTCCATTCATGGATTACCCTAGCTATCCCTCAATTGTGAATCCAAAGAACCCCAATTTGGGAAGGGTTGTGACTGTATTGTGGGTAAGGCTTGATTGTGATCCCTATCTAGTGGGTAGCATTCAATTATGTTCATATGATGATTATGTGATGTTTCATGGTGAATTGTAGTAATTGATGTTGAAGGGGATCATGGTGATTTTAGGCAAGATGAAGGTCCTAAGTTGATCTTCTTAATTCAATTTCATTGTATACTATTAGATCACGATTGAATAACCTAGATATGAATTGAACTAGGCCTAATTGATCTAGGTTGTTATTGACTTTTAAATATGGAATTGAACCTATGTGATCATGTATGCCTTGACTTACCTTCTAATGATCAAATTGAATAAAGTAAACATGAAAGTGAACATAGATCATCATGAATTGAAGGTAATAATCTATTATGGGATGTTATGCCATTAATGCTAGGGCTTTGAGGGTAACGTCGTTATGAAGAGATCATGATGAGGTTTTCTTCTACACTTATCCATTAACATGATAGGAGAAGCAAGTTATATCACATAGATGAATGCTTGGTTGACCTAAAAACCTTAAATAAACCAAGACATGATGAACTAGATTAGCTTGAAGATATATTGTAGGATCACTTCTTGTGTAATAGACTTGGTGGGACAAGACCAAGGCATTATAGCATGAGATGTGAATCTCATGAAAGCTTGAGATGGTAGGTCTATAGGTTAGTTTTGGGATAGTAAATATCAAGGAGGCTTGAGTTGAAATACTCATGGTAGCTTGAGATGTTGAGTCTCACGGAAGATCGGGTTGAATTACTCATGGTATCTTGAGTTGAGGAACATCATGATAGCTTGATGGAGGAGGTAGGCTCTCTAATGTTTAGCTTGGTCATGTGTTGCTAAGATGCTTGATCAAGATAGATTGGGAATGTTGGTTCTCATGATAGCTTGAGAATGGTGGTTCTCATGATAGCTTGGGATTGAGTTGTGTAACTCTCCTAAGAATAGCTTGAAGTAGCATGACTAGAGTGCCTTCATGATAGCTTGACTTGGTTCGACATAAACCATTTCATGGTAGCTCTAGGGGAAAGGCCTATACTCTTCTAGTATTAGCTTGACTTGCATGCTAGGTGAATTTCATGATAGCTTGTCTTGCATTCAAGGTGCATTACATGTATTATCTTGATATTAGTTTCTCATGGTATCTTAGGGTTGAGAATTCATACTCCCCTATGAGTTATCTTGCATACACATTATTGGGTCCACGGTGGCTAGGATGGTTGTTTCCTTCCTTTAGTTAGATTGGTTAGTATGTTGAGATGCTTTCCATGGTAGTAGGTCTATTATGATAGTATGTTGAGATTAATGGACAAGGATGCAAGATAAGTTAGCTTGGAGTAGGATATTCTAGAGGAGTACTTACTGTGAATGGTAGCATGGGATGCTATCCATACATGACACAAGTATAACTTGAAGCTACCTATGACGTGACCACTACGTGATGTATTCTTAGCTTGTATAGTACTATAGTTGCTTTCCATGACATGATTTACTTAAGATGATAGTTCCTTGTCAATATGATGTAGGTCTACTAGAGACTCCTAAACTAAAATGAAATGGATTCGGGTGAGTTCAAGATATGTTTAGTGTGTGAGGTAGAATGGGATGCTTCAAATGCATTGCACAAGTGTGCTTAGTTGTGGCCTAGGGGCATAGTGCTCATATGATGGGATGAAACTAAATCTTAATTGTGAGAGTAAATTATGATCAATAATGACCAAAGAGAGGTACTTATCTTTGGTTGTATTATGGATGCTACCTTAGCCTTCACAAGTATACTTGGAGGTGGCTTGTGAAGTAGTTCATTTGAGTATGTAGGACAATGAGTTAAGTATGAACTCATGAATGATTAATGATGATTTATTATGATTATGTTGTTCATGTTATGTTTATGTTTATCTCTTATGATTATGTATATTATTGGCTAACCCTTTTAGATATTTTATGTTTGGTATGATAGTTTCCATACTTAGTACATGTCATACTAACACATATTTGTGCCTACATATCTAATTCAATATAGGGTCTTGAGGAGATTGAGTTTCTTTGAAGGGTAGAGTTTCGAAGGCTTTCAAGAAGTGAAGATTTGTGAGTCCTCATAGAATTCGAGAACACCACCACTATTATGCCTTTTATGTTCGTTTCTATGTTTAGACTTTTATGGGCGTTGACCCAAGACTATTGTACTCATGATGTTATAGATGGTTTTTTAGACTACGTTAGAAGTTTTATGAAATGATTCTGCATTATGTTGTGAAAGAAAATTTTTAATTCCGTACTACTTTTCGTATATATGCAATGAATGATGTCTAAGGGCTTGTACCAGACCTCCGAGAGGTCAAGTACGCCGTGTTCCAACTTGAAGGATGTCCTATCTTCTAGGTTTTACCTTGGGTTGTGACACAAATTATCCACATCCGGTACACACAATCTACCTTGGTACCTTAGCACACCATCCTCTCCTTAGGAGAATTACTCCTTGAACTTTCTAAGCACTGATTCCTTCAACTCCATCAATAAAGGATCAAGGTGGTTATTAGACTTCACCTCAACAACTAATGATGATTCGAAGTTACGATAAACCATGGACCCTGCTTTTGGAGAATCTTCTAACCAAACATTCAACCGAGCCAATCTATGATCCTCTTTCACGAATTCTTTCTTATCATCGGGAAAATGGGCTACACTACCCATTTACATAAGACTTAGAGAATCCACAACCACATTGGCCTTGCTGGGCTGCTAAAGGACACTCATATCATAGTCCTTCAAGAGTTCCAACCATCTTCCTTGTCGGAGATTAAACTACTTTTGCGTGAACACATATTAAAGACTCTTATCATCGGTAAATACATCCTCATGGACACCATACAAGTAATGTCTCAATATTTTCAAAGAAAACATAACGGACACTAATTCAAAATCATGAGTTGGGTAGTTCTTCTCATGAACCTTGAGTTGCCTAGAGGCATACGCCATTACCTTTCAATGTTGCATAAGGACACAACCCAAACCTACCCGGGAAGCGTCACAGTATACCACAAACCCCTGAGTACCCTTCAGTAAGGTCAACACTGGAGCGGAGGTAAGCTTGTGTTTCAACACTTTGAATCCCCTTTCACAAGCTTCCGACAACTCAAACTTAACATATTTTTTGGTCAAGGTAGTCAAAGAAGAAGCAACAGATGAAAAACCATCCACAAACCTCCAATAGTACCCGAATAGACCCAAGAAACTTCTAATATCAGTTGGAGTCAAAGGTCTAGGTCAATTCTTAACTTCTTCGGTTATCCTCCGATCAACCTTAATGCCCTCACATGAGATAATATGACCAAGAAATGTTACCGATCTTAACCAAAATTCACATTTACTATACCTGGAAAAGAGATAGTGTTCCTTAAGGACTTGCAATACTACCCTCAAATGACTCATGTGATTGTCCTCACTCTTAGAATACACCACGATATCATAAATTAAGACCATTACAAAGGATTCAAGGTCATTCCGGAACACTCTATTCATAATGTGCATAAAATCCATCGGGGAATTAGTGAGACCAAAAGACATCACTAAGAAATCATAATGACCATACCCAGTTCGAAAAGCTGTTTTAGCTATGTCTTCACCTCTCACCCTAAATTGGTGATACCTTGACATCAAATCAATTTTAGAAAAGTAGCTTGCCCCTTGGAGTTGATCAAACAAGTCGTCAATCCGAGGGAGAGGATACTTGTTATTTATGGTGACCTTATTAAGTTGATGATATCAATGCACATCCTAAGGGAACCATCATTCTTCTTAACAAACAACACCGGAGCTTCCCATGGCAAAATACTAGGCTTTATGAAACCCTTGTCTAACAAGTCTTTGAGTTGAAGCTATATCTCTTTCAACTCAGCCGGAGCCATACGGTAAGGAGGGATTGAAATAGGCTTCGTATCCAGTATTAAGTCAATATCAAAGTCTTTTTCTCATTCGGGAGGAATTTTTGGCAAGTCTTTTGGAAAGACTTACGGAAAATCCTTCATTATGGGAACTGACTCTAAAGAAGGAATGTCAGACTCAAGATCCTTGATGCTCACAATATGATAAGACACTCCTTAAAGATCAGTTTATAAACTTTTAGACTCGAAATAATACGACATCTAGGGATTGAGTTACACCCCTTCCACTCTAAGACGGGTTCATTAGGAAAATTTAACTTAACTACCCTAGTTCTACAATTAATGGAAGCAAAACAAGCATGCAACCAATCCATTCCCAAAATGACATCGAAATCAACCATATCAAGTTTTACCGAATCCATCCATGTAACTCTATTGGGAAAAGATATAGGACAACTCCTAAATACTCTTCTAGCCACAACGGAGTAACCCACCAGGGTAATAACCATAAAAGGTTCAACTAGAATATCGGGTAGAACATCAACCTTTTTAGCTACTAGAGGAGTTACAAATGATAAAGTAGCATCGGGATCTAGAAAAGCACAAACATCAATAGAGAAGACTTGCAACATACTGGTGACCACATCAAGATATTCCTCTTGCTCACCCCTTGAGCACAGAAGCGGTTCCTCTTTGGAGTATCAGAACTAGGACCTCTTGCTTGAGCTTTGATACCCTCATTTACTCTAGGCTTAACCAAGGGACAATCCCTAACCTTATGGCCATCTTTTCCACAACCAAAGCAATTTACCGTTTCACCAAGCATTCACCCATATGCTTTTTAGGGTTAGACACCCTATCCTTGTAAGCCTTAGGGAAATTGGAAGGAACTTGGTTGGATTCCCTCTTATTGAATCTAGAATTGTCTTGAATTTCAAGCGTACCCTAGGAAGTACCTCCCTCATAAGACTTGGCCTTCTTCAACTCCCTATTCTTTCTCTTGATTCTAATTTCCTCAACTTGTTGAGCATGCACCATGAAACAAGAAATATCTATATTGTCATGAAGCATCACCAAATGACACTATTCAACTAGATCATTGGACACTCCCATCACAAAATGACTCATCTCATCCCTAGGATTTGATACAAAGGAAGGATCATACTTGGACAATTTAGTGAACTTCAAGGAGTACTCTTGCACATTCATACCTTCTTGATGAAAGTTTATGAACTCTTCCACTTTCGCCTCCGTTTTCTCCCTTGTAAAGAATCTATCAAGAAAAACCCTTCTAAAAACCTCCCAAGTTATAGGACCTGCTCTCAAAGGCCTTTTATATCTCCATTGTGTATACCAAGTTTGAGCCACATCCTTGAGTTGATATGAGGATAGCTCGGCCTTCTCATTAGAACTCGCTCCCATAGAATATAGTATCTTGTAGACCTCATCGAGAAAGTCTTGGGGATATTCATTCACCTTAGACCCAAAGAACATTGGAGGATTCATCCTTGTGAAGTTCCTTAAGCGAGAAGCCATGGTAATAGAATTTTGTTGAACACGGGGTCCAACCACCCGGTTTGTTTGAGTCATCATGGCTTGAGCTTGAGTAGTTATCGCTTGATCTTGAGTAGCTACCACTTGTTCTTGGGTAGTCATAGCTTGGGAAAACATAGAAAAGTCGACCTAATCTCTCCGTCCGTCATGGGTGGAGGAATGACCAGAGCTTGGCCTTGCGGAGGAACTTGAATGCCTTGTGGAGGACCTTCGTTCTCTAAGGGAGGAACTCCCGCATTAGCCAAATCTTCCTCCACTCTCCTTGCGGCTGCCCTTCTTGTATTCATCACCTATAACAACAATAAAAGATTAGAAGGAAAAAGGGACACATAGAGTTATCACTCTTGAGGCACAACATTCAAGATTACCAAAAAAAAAGAATTCTTAAGCATCACATAGTCTCTCATTCATAGGTGTGGCGCTCTTCACACCCATGAACAAGACTCTACGTAGATGTTGTCACGACCGGGGAGCACCCCCTAGACGTAACCGGCGTTGTCGTCCTCGAATAGGACTAATACTAACCTCTTAGCAATCATTATACATTTCATAGGCTAAAAAGTACAGAAAATTAAAACTTTTTGTATATAGCTACATAGTGAGGTTTACATAGACCTCTGCATACTACATGTGGAGTTTACTTAGACTCCTCGCATATGAAACATAAATAGGCTTCTCATTTATACAACATAAGATACATAAGATTAGTATAATACTTTTTCTCATATTGAACCATCTAAATGAGTACAAATCTTGCACATAGACAATACAAAGGCAATATGCAAATATATAGGCTTAAATCAATATCCAAAGTATAAAAGAAAGGACAATGTCTTTAAGACAATACAGCTTCAAAGCTAGAATGTAGAAAAAGGTAACATCCCCGAACATGAGGACCTACCAAAACTTGGAGAAAAGATTCAAATTATTCCTCAATTGGTCTTCTAGGAACTCAATGGTCGGAACCTACAATGTTGGGAAAAAAGGGAGAAATATGGGTTAGTACAAACCACATGTACTAAGTATGGTTCCTATACATAAAAATCATCAATGCATGAGAAAAGGCACAATTTAGTCAAAAATATGTTTCATGTTCAATAACTCAATCGTACATACATGTGGAACATTATTAGTCAACCCAAAATGATATTAACCCAACACATAAGCAACCTAAAGGAGCACTTGTGTAATGCCAAGAGTAGAACCTCATAGCCCCATCCAAAGCTAAGCATCACACTAAGTCACTTGCCACATGCATACACATAATCTCATAATTAATCATAAGATGATTGATTCATAAGGTCATATAAGCTTAACATGCATAACATATAAACAACTTGATCATACAACCCAGTATTAGAATCATACCTTAGGATCCTACATCTGCAATGAGTAAGAGAAGTCTCATACCCTCCCTCACCCTATGTAGATACCTTCGAGATGAACCTAATAATAGCTTACATGCATGACTTATTTACTTACCTTATTACATTAAGAAAAATAGTGCAATAACCGATATGAGACCATATGAGCTACAGGGAATCCAGTGTTCCCCTCCCACACCAAAAAGAGAGGATTAACACTTGCCTAAGGTGTAACCAATTTGCATAGCTATCTATGTTAATCCACTAAGCTATAGTCCTATGTGGGTACATAGTTAAGGTCAAGGATGTTATTACTACAATCATTGACTTACTAACGTGGAGGTTTCCATCTCATGGGAATTCGGACTTACTAAACATGAAGAAACACATATGGGAGGCCGAACTTACTAAACATGAGACCTCCATCTCATTTGCATGTCCTTTTGGTACTAAAAACTATTCCTTTTAGTAATTACCATACCTTTCATACAAGATCACATTATTCTCTTCTGGACCCCTATGTGAACAATTCATCGTGATGGCTCATAGATATTCATAAGGGAGAACTATTTCTTTCACTTTAGAAGACCACATACAAAGTGAGTAAAACTTTCACTCAACACTTTATTATAATCATGAGAAGCTACTTTCAATCATATAATAATCATACTATAACATACTTGTATAAGTCATAACAAATTCAATAGTCTAGGGTTACGGATAAAGAATACTTGCTATCAACATCACAACCACACATTAGACATAGAACCACTATAATAAAAGTAAATCATACTTCATAATCAGTTTCAAGAAGAATTAATCTCCATACCTTATTGCCCTCTCATTGCCTTCATACTTCAATTACAAAGAATTTCACAACCAATGCATAAATAAGGTAAATCCAAGAAGTAATACATAGCAATTACTATTATACACCTTCATATAATCATTAACTTTCACAATTTTTATAGAATTACAAGACATAATGAAGTAGGGAAGAACAAGGATTCAAAGGGACAATCTTGATTGATTAAAAATAATTTACCATTAATACTTAGTTAAACCATGACCGTAGGTCAGTCGATGACCGATCCTCCTTGCACCCACCGTCCTTCACATCTGTCGATGGTGTCAGAGATTGGTCTTTTGGACCAGTCTTGGATTTTGGATAAGTGTGAAACTATGGACCCATCGATGTCCTGTCACATAGGCGATGCCCCGTCGATTGGCTTCATAGGTAGCTACTGCCAACACTGCCTTTTTGGGATCAAATTGAAGGGTCATCTCCAAGGACCCTTAGGGTGGTACTTGGGGAGTTGTACAAGGAAGTTTTAACCCTAAATATACTTTAACACTGGTTTGACACCTTTCCGTCGAATTCTATCAATTTCAGACTCCTAATACCCCGTGAAATAGGCTAAGGCACACTAGCATCTATTTCACTAGCTTCCGAACGTCATGGACATTTCTTGACGTTGTGACTCTAAAACTTCCTAAATAGTTTATAAACATTATTTTATTTCTTATAACAATGTTTTAAGTCTTGGATACTAATGTGAGACTCTAGATTAGGTATTGGAATTTCAGAGTGTTACAAACGTGGTTTAGTGAGACATCAATCGTAAGATTACTTCAACCTCATGCTCTGATACCAATTTTGTCATGATCGAGGAGCACCACCTAGACGTAATCGATGTCTTTTTCCTCGGAGAGAACTTAGACTAGCCCATAGAATTCTTCAAAACATATCATCGGTCAAAAATGCAGAAAATTATAAACTTTTTTACATATTGAGGTGTACATTGACCTGTCATATATCATATATGGAGTTTGCATAGAGTCCTCGCTTAGTGAAGCTTACAGATGCTTTGTTTATATAGCATAACCAATACATAGGAAATAGTCTAATACAATCATCTCACATTAGATCATCTAAAGTGTATTACAACATTTGAGCATAGCCCATACTTCAATAAAAATAGCCACATATAGGCTTACAACAATAATCTCAAAGATAAAGGAATGAAATAGTGTCTTAGACATAACAACTTCATGCTAGAATAGTGAAAAGGTAACATCTCCAAACATTGAGAACCCACCTATAACTTGGGGAATAATGTCCAAGTCTTCTTGCAAAGTGGCCTCTTAAATTTGAATGGCCCGAACCTACATTGTTTGGGAGAAGGGAAAGAATATAGGTTATTACAATTACATGTACTAAGTATGGAAACATATGCAAGTAAAACCATTGAAATCATGCTCAAAAGGACATTTTTCTCAAAATTATGCTAAGTCACCTTTAAAAACCTTTATGCACAGTTAAGAACATATACAAGCCAATAGACATATCATCACTTAAGAAAAATCCATATTCAATACATGTCCAACATCATCATATAGTCAAATCAACATGGATATTATCAACATAAGGTCATATCAACATGGATAATGTCATATTAAGATAATATCAACATGAATAACTCCAATATAATGTCACAACAACAATATATATACAAGAGTTATTATATAAGATTCTTAATATATATACAAGAGTTATTATATAAGATTCTTACTCACAACCCTTTCCCAAGCCTACAAGTGCAAGGCTTATGTGAAGCCCCATAACCCCACATAATCAAGAAAACTAAATAAAGGATCATAAGAAATGTCTACATTTCATATATCTTCATATCACACATGTTATTCATCGTATATATATATATATATATA
>NC_028647.1:36747573-36876695 GCF_001406875.1 Solanum pennellii
TATATATATATATATATATCAATTTAGACCAATTACATGTTCATCAATGAAAATAACATCCTTAAGGATCGTCAACATATAAAGTCATCATTTACATTTCATTCATACCATAAGTACATTAGAACAACATCCTAGGACTTTCTTCAAGGTCAACTTGTACCATGTATAAGTAGAGTCCCATACCCCTACCTACACTAAGTAGAACCTTTTAATTCACCCTAGTAAGTGTTCACTTTGTTACTTACATTTTAATTTCGGGAACATCCACCTTAACCGACTATAGACCATGAGAGGCAAACATGGAATCTAGTTTCATGAAACCCTACACTTAAAGAAGGTGCTTTACTTGCCATGGTAGAACTAAAACATGAACATAGCATTCTAGGTGATCTTCTAGTTAGTATTCTTATGGAGGCCACATAGTTAAGAAACTAGGAGATATACATTGAACCCTCTACATGCCAATTAGAATTGGAGCCCTCATCTCATGAGAACATTAGTGAATATCCCTTCCATTGGGGATTCAATATCTCTCATTGTCAAGTTCACTCGGTGCTAAGCTAAAGTCCCCTTTTTAAATGTCTTTTAAGCCTTTCTTAATCATCATATATTAGTTTAGTCCATTGGAGACTAACCCCTTGTATATCATAATCATATCATAGTAAGGCACATAAGTTATTCATATTCAAAATTGTATCATCATACCCTTCACATGATCTCACAATTCACATAGTCAAGACTTTTCATAATATTAATCATATAACCATCTCATTAATCTAATCACATATAATACTTCAATTGAATACCATCATCAAGTATAATCCATCATCGTTGAATTAAAGAACTCAAGATCACAAAGTCTTACCAATTTGCCTTCATAATCCTCCTTCAAGATCTTACATTAAATCCAAATATATTCATCCATAAATCCACTTAATAAAATTATATAATAGTAATATATACAAGAACTAAGTCAATTGTATCATCACTAATCAATTCAACCTAAATTCATAACCTAGGGTTAGGGGAAAAGAGTTCAATCATGAATTCTTCCATAGAATTAGGTAAAAGACTAAGAACTACAAAATTTAACCAATATATAATAATAATATATAAATACTAATCAAATTAAACCATCATCAAATAAATTTGAAAGATTAATAATGAAATTGGATGAAAACCCAACTTTTTGACTTCATTAGAAGCAAATTTTGAAGAGCCTCTTGGGGAAGGAGATCCCAAGAATGAATAGCTTACATACCTTAGGATTAAATAGTGTTTGATGGAGAAAATATGAATTCTTGAATCTCTAGTGATGCTTGAAGCTTGGTCTTCAATGGAGTCTTTGAATAGAGAGAAAGTAGAGAGCTATTGGAGAGAATTAGGTTTGTGAAATAGGGGGTGTTAGGTTAGTTTAATGAGGGTTAGCTTATATAGTCCCCAACTTACTTAATTAACTATATCTTAAACCCTAATTAATTAATTAACTAACCAACTAATTAACTCCCTAAACTAAAACTTAACAATGAAACTCGATCCCCAAACCATGAAACCCCCGATCTACGCCCTATCGACTGGACCCCGGACCGTCCTGCTCGTCAATGGTTTGGGTCAGAGACTAGTCTTTTGGAAATATTCAAGAATAAAACTAGGTATTGACCAATGAAACAATCGGAAATCGTTGACCCATCAACTGTTTGTTGATTGGCTCGTCGTTTAGCTACTTTCAAATGACAACTTTTGGGTCTAAATGTTGGGTCCTCTCTAAGGAACCTTAGGGTGGTCCTTGGAGAGTCGTACCCAGACGTTTTGACCCTAAACGCATTATTATATATATATATATATATATATATATATATATATATATAAAACACATTATTACCAAATTCTGACTCTTAAAACCCCATGAAATATGCCAAGGCATAGTAGCACACATTTCACAATTCTTTAGACGTCATGGTCGTTTCTTAACATGTTGAATCTAACACTTCCTAATTAGTTTAAATACATTTTTTTAGACTTAGAAACAATTTTAAATGTCTTGGTTCATCTACAGAGTCTCTAGACTAAGTCATGAACTTTCGAAGTGTTACATGGATCTTCCTTATGCATGACATATTAAGTAGACTTTAAGGGTATTCATAGTAGGTTACTACTGTGATATGATAATGTATATGTTAATTATGCTTATAATTATATACTAATTATCATCATAATTCTCAGACTTGATAAAGTTCATGCTCCTCAACTAAATTGTCCCTTTTTAGCATGTTTTCATCGTTTTGTGCATGAGTATCATAATTAATGCAATTTTGTACTAACCCATGTTTCTTCTACATTTTAAACAAAGTGTAGGTTCCAACTTTTGAGGTGATATTCCTTATTGTTAAAATCTTAGATTGAGTATTCTCCAAAGCTTGTGGTGAGTACTCATGGATATGCGGACAAGCGATATTTTACTGTTCCTTTCATTTTTTTGTATTTCACTTTTAGATTTCTATTGTAACGGTTGTGACCCTATTTTGAGACTTCAATTTTTATAAATGGTTAAATGAGACAATGTCTAATATTTTTCTTTGATTTTATGAAACCTTCGTAAGACTTGAAAATTGTCTTTTTAATTTTTATTGTTCTTTACTTATGTGATGATGATGCAAACTTGCTTAGATGGTGCCTTTTTATGTCTAGGGGGTACCCTTGGGTCATTAAACTTGGTAACTAGAGAAAAATGTTTACAATGATTCTAGGATGATGTATCATAAGCAACGACTAGTAGAGTCTTGTTCATGAGTGTGAAGTGCACCACATTTATGAATGAAAGGTTATAAGATGTTAGGAAAAGTTAACTTTCTTCATTACTCTTAAGTCATGCCTTAGAGTTTAAATCAATAAAAGTCCATGTCTTAATCTATAAAATCAGGAGAGCACCCCCTACATGTAACCGGCGTCACCGTCCTCTTTGAGGACTAATACTAGCCTCTTATCTCACATCATTAAATTCATAGGTTAAAAACGCATAAAATTTAGAACTTTTCATTACTTGTACGCTGAGGTTTACATAGACCTCTACATACACATACTAGATATATATTGAGTCTACATAGACCCCTCGTATAGGAAGATACTTAGTCTTCTACATTTATTGCACATAGATATATAAAATATAACATAGTCTCAAATGGCTGTCTCATCTCATAACCATCTAACAAAAGTATATCAAGTTTGAACTAGCCCATACATTAATGAAATAGAGCCACATATAGTATTTACAATATATAGTATCCGAATGAAAAGGAAAGAACATAAGAGTCTTAAAACTAAAACAACTTCATAGCTTGATAGTGGCATTGCCCTCGAAAAGTGAGGACTTACACAACTTGGATGAATAAGAATTCCAAGACTTCCTTAAATGTCATCTCAAAGCCCTTAGACAAACAGAACCTAAAATGTTGGGGGAAGGAGAAAATGGGGTTAGTACACCACTTGTGCTGAGTATGGTACCGCATGCACACATATTATCAAATCATGATAAAAAGGGACCTTTCACGAAAACATGTTATTTTAACTGTTAGAAAGCCTTATGCACATTCAAGAAGACCATACCAATCAATAAGACATATTCATTAAGTCTAAATCTTGTACATCACAAGATCAACAATGCTAAGTCTAGTCAAGTCATCATGCATATCATATAATCAAACACATAGTCAAGGAAACTCTTTTATCAAGTTATAATAACAACGCATAGATAAGAGTTCATTACAACATAACCAAAGCAAGACAATTATCCATGAACCCATATTAAGTTAACAAGTGCAATGACCAAGCAAATCCTCATAACCTTACTCAATCAAGTAACCCAACAAGAATCATGACCAATATCCAACTTCACATAGCATGTCATGAAAAGTACATATAATCATATTTTAACAATTAAGACCAACACATATTCATAAGTAAATCCAATCATCAGCAGTATCATCAATGTGCAAGATCATCATATGCATAACATTTACCATTATAAGCATATACAGACATAACAACAACCTTCTAAAATTTCCTTCACGGCAAACTAGTGCAAGGCATAGGTAGAGTCTCATACCCCTACCTAGGATAAGTCAAACCCTTTAAGTCCCTTTAGTTTGTTTGTGCTTCATTACTTCATTTTAGTTTAGGGAACACTTGCCTTAACCAGCATAGCTAAGTGTGGAATCCGGTGTTATAAAATCTAACACAGATGGAAGTGGTCTACCGGCCAATGTAAAACCAAACATAAACATAGCTTTCTAGGTGGATCCACTAGCTCGTATTTCTATGGGGGCAACATAGTTCAAGAACTAAGAGATAGGTATAATCCCTCTACATTCCACTTGGCAATTGGAGCCTCATTTTATGGGAATCCATAGGATGGGCATCCCTCATTGGGGAGTCGACACTACATGTGGAACTATAGGGTGAATCTTCCTATATAGAAATTCAACACCTCTCATTTTCAAGTTCACTCGGTGATAAGCTAAGTCCCTCTTTGAAATGTCTTTATTGATCATCATAACTTAATGTAGGTCATAGGGTCTATATCTTGTATAATAATAATCATCATAGCTCAATAGAATTGCATGAGTAAATTCCTTTCATTACAATTCATATAAGTGAGGTTAGCACATTTACATATCACTTCATAATAAGGCACATTGGTAAATCATCACCATCCTTATAACGTTTACATCTTAGACAACACCTCACAAACCATAGTAAATATATTTTAATTCAAAATTATACCAACCCTATCAATCTTAATACAAGATATATTTCAATGCAATATCATCACTTAATCACAATTTACCACAATTAAAGTAAGGAATAAGGATTTAAAGACTTACCAAGTCTCCTTCATAATCCATAATCAAGGTCCCACCATCAAACCTTAACTCAACCAAATTAGGGTGTATTATAATCATATAACAATAACCAACATAGCAACAACGCTAATTGAATCACTATATCACAATACATTACTAGTTCATAGCTTAAGATAAGATACTTAGGTCAAAATCATAACATACTTCTTAACCTAGATCAACTTCTCAAGAACTATCATTATAGGACTATAATTCATTTTAATTTATTCATAGTTGATACAATAACATAATAGGATAATAATTCAACAAATAAACCAATTCAATTGAACCAATATTACACAATTCATATCAACATCATCACCTAGGGTTTAGGGGTAAAGGTCATCTTCTACAAACTAGACCATACATCAATAAATAACATCATTGAGTTATAATACATCTTAGTATATTCATAATATCCAAAATAAATCATAAACAATGTAATTCACAAGATCAATTTTGAGAATTCGAAAAGATCGATATGAAAACTAAACTTTTGAAATCAATTTGATAGAACCCTTTGAGAAAAGAGGTATCAAAGCTGAAGGGAATCCCATACCTTACTAATTGATGAATACTGATGGAGAAATTCGACCCTTGCAACCCTTGAACCCACCCCTAGCTTGGTGTTCAATGGAGTTCTTCAACTAGAGAGAGAAAGAAGAGAGAAGGAAGAGAGTTTTGGGTTTTGGAAATTATGAGAGCTTAGGATAGTCTAATTAGGTTAGAGGATTTATATTGGTTTTAACTAACTTAATTAGACCTTAGTTAACCCCTAATTAACCTCCTAAATAAGCCAACTTATTAAATTAATTAATTCAAAACGTACAGCATAAGACAGCCTCACAGACGACACCACGATCGACGGACCGTGTGTCCATCGACGGGCATTGTGCACCTCTGTGTTGTACATTCGTCGATGAGTTCAGATACTTGTTAAAAACCTTCCTTTGCCAAAATTCTAAGTGTCCATCCACGTAGGAAATTGATGCCCCGTCAATTGGACCACCTACCATCTGTGGCATCCGTGGGTGACACTATCCATTGACAACTTTTAGTCACTTTTGCAAGGGTCCTCCTCAAGGACCCTTTGTTGGTCCTTAGGGAGTCGTGGCCAGAAGTTTCGACTATGAATGAAATCTTTACGTGTTAAACACCCTTCAACCAATATTCATCATTTTCCGACTCTTAAAAGCTAGTCAAATAGGCTAAGGCACTCTAGTACCTCATAGAACTAGTTTTCGGATGTCATGGACGTTCTTTAACATTTTGGTTTATAGACTTCCTAAATGACTTATATTCATTAAAATAGACCTTAAAACAGTGTCTAAACCTTTTGAAACTTATGTTAGGCTCTAGAACACGTCTTAGACTTTCGAAGTGTTATGTAATCCTTCTCTTGTGTCTTCAGGGAATGAATACACAAAGGGAGGATGTTAGAAGGGTGGAAGCGGAGAATGTGAATTAAGGAGTTCCTCAAGGTAACCTAACTCCACAAGTCAATAAAGCTCCCGATTGATCCTCTGGCTATGGCAGATGTGGAGTTTAGGTCGGCTTTTTAAATATTGAGTCAAGCCATGACAACTCAAGCTCAAGCCGTGAAAACTCAAGCCCAAGATATGACGCTCAAGCCAATAGGGATGTTGGGCATGGAGTGAATACTAATAAGAATTTTATTTCTTACATATTAAAGGATTTTTCTAGGATGAATGCCCCCGAGTTTCTTGGTTCCAAGGTGGAAGATTATCTACAAGGGCTTATTTATGAGGTTTACAAGATACTTAATGCCATAGGAGTGTCTTCGGAAGAGAAGGCGTAGATAAACACCTACCAACTAAAGGATCTAGATCATATTTGGTATTAACGATGGAAGGGCGAGAAGTCAATAAGAGCGGCTCCCATATTTTGGGAGGGGTTCAAGGAAGCATTTGTTGATAGGTTCTTTCCCCTAGAGTTGAGGGAACAAAAAATGCAAGAGTTTATAAACTTTCGAAAAGGGGGGATGAGTGTGAAAAAGTATTCTCTCGAGTTCACCCAACTAGTATGCTCCAACCATGGTGGAAAACTCAAGGGCTAGAATAAATGAATATATGATGGGTGTGTCCGAATTTGTAGTCAATGAATATCATTCGGTAGTGATTATCTCAAGTATGATTACTTCAAGTCTCATGGTTCATGCCGAACATATTGAGGACAAAAGGCTCAATAAAATTAATAGGGGGGGGTAAAGAGGGCTAGAACCGGTGATAGGAACTTTTCCAATGCTAAATCTGATGGAAAAGGTCGATAAAGGTTCAAACCTAGGTTTTCAAACCAAGGTTCCTTTAGTTCTTATCCAATGGTCAACAAGAATAAGGTGTCTAATACTTATCCTCAAGGAGAGTTATAATAACGTAACCACTATACAAAGCCTACATATGCCAAATATGGTAAAAAAACATTGTAGGAAATGTCTAGCCGGTTTGGATGTTCGTTATGGTTGCGCTAAGAGTGGACATCAATTGAAGAATTTCCCAAAACTCATGACCAAGGTAGGAAAATATAAGCATACTCCTCCTAGCGGTTCTAACTCCATTACTCAAAACCAAAACTGCTTTTATGATCTTATGTCAGATCTAGAAAGTACCCCCTGGACGTCACCGGTATCTTCATCCTCGGAGAGGACTAGAACTAGCCTCTTAGAATTCATTATTTCATTTATAGGTTAAAAGTGTGGAAAAATTAAATTTTTTTTATCTACATCTACTTCATGAGGTTTACTTAGACCTCTCGCTTACACATAATATATTTATAGCGAGTATACATAGACTCCTCTATAAGAAGATTACATAGTATTCTACTTTATTGTCACATATAGGCAATATACATAGCATAGTCTAAAAAAGGATGTCTCATATTAAACCGTCTAAATAGAATAGAACAATACAGGCATAACCCTTACACGAATGTAAAAGTGCCACTCAATGCTTACAATAATGTCTTGAAACAACATGAGTGAAATGAGTGTCTTTAGACTATAACAGTGTAACATAGATAGAGTGGTAAAAGGCATAATCCTCAAACATGAGGACATACCCACACTTGGAGAAATGATCCAAGCCTTCCTTCAAAGTGGTCATGAACCCTTCAACGATCAGAACCTAAATGTTGTGGAAAAAGGGAGAAATGGGTTTAGCACATCACTTCTACTAAGTCTGGAATCATATGCACACACAATACTGAAATCATGCTAAAAAAGATATTTGTTAAAAACCATGCCATGCTACTTTGAAGAGCCTTATGCACAATCAAGAACTATATAGGACAATAACCACATATTCATTAAGACAATAGCATATTCAACATAAGACCAACATCATAAAGTATAACCAAGTCAACATGATTAATATCATACTAGAACCTTAACCAACACAACTCTAACATCATGTTAAAATCAACATAGCACATAAAGAGTTTATCTCATAAAATTACATACAAGACCTTTACTCATAACCCCCATCAAGTCTCAAGTGCAATGACTAAGTAAAGCCCCAAAACGTTACTCAAGCAAGTAAATTAACAAAGAATCACAAGCAATGCCTACCATCTCATAACATAGCATCAATAGTAATCATCATCATATTTCGAAATATAGGCCAATATCATGTTCATACATGTAACCAACATCAAATAGTATCATCAACATATAAAGTCAACACATACATTTCATTCACTTCATAAGAGCATAAAGCATAACAGCCTCCTAAGACTTCCCTCAAGGCCAACTAGTGCAATGTATAGGTAGAGTCCCATACCCCTACCTACACTAAGTAAAACCTGTCAGGACCGGGGTCTACACCCTAGTCAAAATTGGCGTCTTTCATTTTTCAGAGGTCGCAGACAAGCCTACATATGTCATCATTACATTGTATAGGTTAATTTTAACAGAAAATTTTGAAACTTTGGTTTGCTTTGAAGTATACATAGACTTCATAGTAAGAATTGCATTATATCACATCAGTTCAAACCAACCATCTAATAATAGGATATTCAAATGAAGGAAATAGTTCATAACTGCATAAATATACAGTTGCCAAAATGGCACCAATACGACGTTTGAAAAAAAAAATAAGAAAGAAACGCTAGTGGAACACCCTCCACTAGCACATGGCTACGTCTAAGCTAAAATATAAGAGATAAGCATCCTCAAAAGCATGAGGTCCTACCAAGTCCGGATGAATTCTCCACGTCCGGATAGCTTTAGCATAGTCTCTTAAGCTCTAGCGTCCACCCGCACCTTCACCTAAAAGTAAAGGGTTGTATGGGATTAGTACACACTTGTAGTAAGTATGGGTGTATATATGATTAATAAAAGCTCTCTCCTAATGATATGAGTTATGGAAATCCAAGTCAGTTGGACTATGAGAGTAACATGCATCATCATTCTATTCATATTGCACAAAACACATAACACACATTATTTAGCACATACATATGTCATATATCATTCGTTCTTATGATGTGAGACCTTGGAATCACGGACTGAACATTAGGACTTCCCAAATGAGGGCTCAACATATGGGACCTCAATTAGGGACCCTTCTTTAGCAAACACAGAGTCTGCTTTATTCTTTCATACGTTCTTTATTTTTTCGTTCATTTATATACCTAGGATGTTGTTTAGAACTCTCTTCGGTTTCACTGTCCAATGACAAAGAATGACCTAGTATAATTACTTGAGTCTAGTTAACCTCTTCATTATCCTAAACACCTTTGGTATCAATCATTTCATAGTATGCATTACTTGAGGTTGGCCTCATTCTTTCTTTGGGAACTTTAACTTTAACCGACATAGACCATATGAGCTACATGAAATCCAGTGTCTACCCTACACCAAAAAGAGGTGGAATCACCGGCCAAAGTGAAACCAGAACATGCTAGCGTATATAGGGAATTGAACCTTTCTAGATCCCCATGTTGGCTGGATAGGTTCAAAGACTAGGAGATATAAGGAGACCCATACCTGCCTAAACGGACAGTCTCATCTCATGAGATTTACACGAACCTTTGCCTTCCCGAAATAAGGAATCGCGACTCATAGCTAGCCTATCGGTGCTCCGTATAAAGTTCCATTACATTCATCTCACACATTATAATAGATGGCTTCTAGCATGAGGGCATGATTGCTCATTAGATGATTTCTCATCTCATCATTAGTAGTAAGTGTATATTAATCTCTGTACTTTCATTAGAGTGTTTCTTAGAGACTGGTCTTTTTATTAGTTTTGCATTCTCATAGGTGAGTATGGTTTTTTGTAACACTTATTAGGCTCATTTGAGATTGATCTCGTCTTTCATATTATCTTCTTACCATGTTGTCACCACATTCATTAACTTTAGCATATTATCTCTTCATATTTACTCACCCCATCACGTGAATGTTCATCTAATCATATGCCAATGCACTTGGCCTTTTGGTGTATTTCACACTCTTACATAATTTTTCTTGGGATTACATCATTTCATCATATAGATCTTAGGTTCACTTACTTTTAAACGTACGCTGGACTTATGAACCCATACGTACAAGCCATGAGGTTTCATTCATAACTCGTCTAAGTGACTTATACTTACCCAAGATTGTATGGTACAAGACTTATGTATCTTGTAAATATGCCAAGGTCTCAATTTCGATTCCCATAGGCAGCATTCATTGAGTATTTAATCACGTAAGACTTATGTATCAATACGGAATTGGGCAAGGGAACCGGATTTCGAATCCCTTGAGTAACACTCACTTTGATATTTAATTTGTTTTTGTTTACATTTTCAACTTGGGGACCCGAGGTGGATCCCCAATGCCCACACTTCTTTTTTTTTTCTTTCTTTTCTTTCCTCTCTATTTTTGTTTGAGATCAAGAGGATGTGGAATCGATCCCCCACAACTTGATTTTATTTTTCTTTAATTTCTCCTACTTCTCTCACCTATCTGAGGGTTTGTGGGTTCAATCTCCACACTCCCCATTTTATTTTATTTTCCTTTTTCTTTAGTTTCTTCACCCAGCCTTACCCCATTTCGAGTCCCCTTCACCTCACATTAAATATTAAATTTTTCAGCAGCCTACATATTGTGAGGTCTCGGGTTCAATCCTTAATGACCTCACATATTTAAAAGTGATTTTTAAATCTCCAATTCCTCAAGTTACATAGACGAACCAAATTTCCAGCAATCTGGAAATTTGATTACATTTTCCAGTCCAATTTCTCCACATTTTATACGTTGGGTTGTAGGACAATTCGAAGAGCATTTCATACATTTTTAGGTGTATTTGGTGATTACATTTAGTCAAGAGTTTTCACTCAATTCAACAATATCACACCTTATATGAACATCACGATTTTTACAAACATTTGCACATAAAATAAGTGGATTAAAAATGGCTTTTTCACACATCAATTTGTGACACGAGTTACGGCCTACACAATGCACACACATACTCTATCACATAACTTTGGAAAGACATAATTATCAGTCACATAAATCCGAAAATACATATATGAACATAATCATCATGAAAACATGTTACATCCCTAATTTCTACCAGTAAACATACCCAACCTACTACAATCGATGGGAGCTAGTGACAAGGACATGTAACGGGGAAACATTCCTAGTTTTTGGATTAGAATTGACTGAATATTAGGGGTCTCTTGGGAAAGGGACCAAGAGGAAGAAAACCCATACCTTTTTCCAATCAACACCCCCAAAACCTTCTCCAATGGACAGCAAACTCCCACGACACCAAAGCCTCACTACCAAACTTCAAGCACCACCTGTGAAGAACAATGTTTTGCTTTTCGTTTTTAGTTTAGTTTTTCTTTTGAGTTTTAGCTTTCAAGTTCTTCAAGAGTGATGAACTTTTTATTTTTATCTTTTACTGATAATAAATCATGAGAATGAGACTGGAAAATCGTGAGAATGAGAGTGGAGAGATATCATAGTAAGCTTAGGAGTAGGAATTTTAGGTAAGGACTTAGTCAAACTAGGACTCTTTGCTATTTTAAATAAAAAACTGATTTTCTAAGGCTTAATTGACAAGACTAAAATTCTCTTACTTAAACCAAAAAATTAAATACAAATTAATTCAACTTAAATATTGCTTCCACCAAGGATCGAACCCGGGTGAAGCCCTTCTCCCGAAAATGAGTCAATTCGGGTCAACCCTACCCGAATTGTCCACTCCTTATATTAGTTAATTAATTAATTAAATATTTAAGTTAATTACAATATCACCCTTATCCTGGAAAAGACCATTATACCCCTAGACCCTCCAAACCTAAAATTACCCTTTTCAAGTTTGGTTAAAACTCATACGGGTGAATCTCGTTAATTCAGGTGCCCTACATGGTTGGACCCAACCTTGCCTAGCTCAATTAACTCACCAAGTTTGTTAGCTTGGCTGGTGCATAGGTTCTGAGGTCTGGTTCAATGTGCATCATGTCGTGTGAACTCGGTCTAATCTAGGCATTCTAGGTACGCTTAGGCATTACTTAGCATAGTCATTTTCGGGTTGTTGCATTAATCCCCCCTTAGGAACATTTGTCCTCGAATGACACTTCTAATTATCTAGCACAATGCCAGTCATATCATAACATAAGTATTTTACACAGTCAAGCAATAGCAACAAGAATAAAGGAGATAAGGAAACTTAGACTTAAAAGTAGGAAGTCTAACCTCAAGAGCTGAAAAGATGAGGATAGCGGGATCTCATATCGGCCTCGGCCTATCACGTAGCACCCTCAACAAGATTGTTCCTCCACAAAACCTTAACAGTGGAAACCTATTTGTTTCTCAGCTGCTTCACCTGCCGGTCTAAAATATCAAAAGGAACCTCCTCATAGGACAAGTCTTCATACACCTCCAAACCTTCAACAAGAAAAATCGAAAATGGATCACCAAGATACTTCTTTAACATAGAGACATGAAATACTAGATGAACAGAAGCTAGATCCGAAGGCAACCCCAACTCATAGGCCACCTCACCCACACGCTATAGAATCTCGTATGGCCCAACATACATTGGACTCAAGTTTCCCTTCCTTCCAAACCTCATCACCCCCTTCATGGGTGATATCTTCAAGTAGTCCTAGTCACCAACATCAAACTCTAAGGGCCACTTCCTACTATCTACATAAGACTTCTGCCGAGTGTAGGTAGTATCCAAGCTATCCCTAATCACCCTAACCTTTTCTAAGGCCTCATGAATGATCTCTGGACCCAAAATGGATAACTCTCCAACCTCGGACCACCCAACTGGAGACCTACACCTCCTACCATACAGTGCCTCAAAAGGTTGCCATCCCAATGCTGGAGTGATAGTTGTTATTATACGAAAACTCTATTAATGGTAGATGGTCGTCCCAACTACCCTGAAGTTAATCACACATGCTCTCAACATGTCCTCCAACGTTTGAATGGTGCGTTGTGTCTGCCATTCTGCCTGAGGATGGAAAGCAGTACTGAGCTTTACCTACATGCCTAATCTTTTTTGGAATGCGCAGTGAATTGAGCTCCTCTATCTGAAATGATAGACAAGGGAATCCCATGCCACCTCACAATCTTATCAATTTAGAGTCTCGCATAATCCTCGGCCCTGTAAGTAGACTTCATAGGGATAAAGTGGGTAGACTTAGTCATCCTGTCCATAATAACCCCATATGGAGTCATGTTGTCTCCTAGTCCTCGGAAGACCAACCACGAAGTCCATGTTAATGGCCTCCCACTTCCAAGTCGGAACCCAAATCATCTGAGTGAGACCACCAGGCTTAAGGTGCTTCGCCTTAACCTGCATACAATTAGGACACTTGGCCATATACTCAACAATGTCCTTCTTCAAGCCATCCCACCAGTAGATCTTCTTGAGGTCATGATACATCTTGGTGAAACCTGGATGTATCGAATACTGGAACCATAGGACTCTACAACAATCTTAGTCCACAAATCATCCACGTCTGGTACACACAGCCTGTCATGGTACATTAGTATGCCGTCACCTCCCAAAGTAAAGGACTCATTCATCTTTATCAGCACTGATTCCTTCAACTCCATCAACACAAGATCAAGATGCTGACCTTTCTTGACCTCAGCTACAAAGTATGATTCTGAACTGGGATGAACTGAAACACCCAACTAGTAGAAGCCATCAACCGCACAGCCAGTCTGGCCAGTCTGTGTACATCCTTTACTAACTCCTTCTTCCCATCATCAATGTGAGTTGTACTCCCCATGCTCAAACTGCTCAAAGCATCAGCTACAACATTTGCCTTTCCTGGATGGTAGTGGACACTCATGTCATAGTCCTTCAACAGCTCCAACCATCTTCGCTGACGTAGATTCAACTCCTCTGCGTTAACACGTACTGGAGATTCTTGTGGTCTATAAACACATCCACATGCACTCCGCACAAGTAATGCCTCCACAGCTTCAATGCAAATACAACAGCTGCCAACTCCAGGTCATGAGTGGGATAATATTATCATGAACCTTAAGCTGACTGGACGCATAGCCTATCACCTTACCACCCTGCATAAGAATAAAACCCAAAACAACCCTAGATGCATCATAATAAACAGTGTAATTCTCACCATATTTAGGCAACGTAAGCACTGGGGCTGAAGTGAGTCTGTCCTTGAGCTCCTGGAAACTCTTCTCACAAGTCTCTGCCAATTCAAACTTGGCTTTCTTCTTAGTCCAAGTTGTCAGTGGGGCAGCAATGAAAGACCCTCCATGAACCAACGACAGTAACAAGCCAATCTTAGAAAGCTACGGATATCAATGGGAGTAAAAGGTCTTGGCTAGTTCTTAACAGCCTCAATCTTCCTGGGGTCTACCTCCACAACCTGATCGGACACAACATGCCCCAGGAAGGTCACTGATCTAAGCCAGAATTCATAGTTGCTGAATTTGGCATACAGCTGATGTTGTATAAGTACCTGCAAGGTTAGTCTCAAATGTTGTTCATGCTCTTCCTCGGTCTTAGAGTAGATGAGGATGTCATCAATGAATACTATGACGAAAGAATCAAGGTATTCACTGAAGACTCGGTTCATGAGGTCCATAAATGCAGCTGGTACATTAGTGATACCAAATGACATGACTAGGAACTCTTAATGACCATAACGGGTACGAAAGGTTGTCTTTGGGATATCCTCATCCCTAACCCTAAGCAGATGATACCCGGAACGAAGGTCAATCTTCGAGAAGAAACTAGACCCTTGGAGCTGATTGAATAAGTCATCTATTCTGGGAAGTGGATACTTGTTCTTTATGGTGACTTTGTTGCGCTTCCGATAATCCATACACATCATAAGGTTTCCATCCTTCTTTTTCAAAAATATCAATGGAACGCCCCAAGGGGAAATAATCGGCTAGATGAAGCCCTTATCAGTGAGATCTTTTAACTGCAGATTCAACTCTTTGAGTTCAGCTTGATCCATTCTATAGGGAGGAATTGAAATCGGTTTGGTATCGGGATCTAGGTCGATACCAAAATCAATCTCTCGAGGGGGGGACTCTAGGAAAATCATTGGGAAAATCATCTTGGAACTCATTCACTAGAGGCACAGAGTCTATGGAAGGAATGTCATGATCTAGATCATTGACGCTCACAAGATGGCATAACAATCCCTTGTACATCATTTTATTAGCTTTTAAGTTCGAAATCAAGGGACCTGAACGGCTAGAATTGTACCCCTCCCAAACCATCTTTACTTCATTAGGGAAACGGAATCTCACAACCCTACTACGAAAATACATGAAGGCATAACATTTATGGAGCCAGTGCATACCAAGTATAATATCAAAGTCATTTATAGGTAACTCAACAAGTTCTGCACATATTGTCTTTCCACATACTACTATTGGATAGTCTTTATGAACCCTATCCGCTCTTACATTTTATCCTAAGGGAGTTATAACTATGATAGGATCTAGCAAAACCTCAAGTAGTGTTTCAAAAGTAAGAACAAGAAAGGGAGTCACAAAAGAAAGCGTAGACCCTCGATCAAGTACAGCATAAACAGAGGTTGAGAAGACTTGCAGCATACCTGTCAGTAGACTCATCCTGCTCCTCCCTGCCCTTCAAGGCATAGAATCTGTTACTCTTAGGAGGATTGGCTACACTAGCATTTTGGGGATTAGGCAAACATTGAACATTACCTCCAGCCTGACCCCTATTCTGTGGACAGTCTGTGACCATGTGTCTTCTCTTTCCGCAATCGAAGCAGGCATTTGTGCCTAGTCTGCACTCTCCACTGTGAATACGACCACACTTGCCACATTCCTTTCTGGGACGCTGCACATCACCTTCATTACCATTCTTTGGCTTGGGTATGCCTCCTCTGGGTGCTGCACTGCTCTTAGAGTTAGAGTTCCCTGAACTCTGATGCCCCTTCTTAAAATCTGGGCTGATCACGAACTCAAAATGTGCTCCTGCCACCACCCCTGCTGGAACCTGTCTAGTCAGAAGGGTTAGGCCTCCTGACCTCACGGACTCTCCTCTTTTTCCTGCTATCCTTAAACTACTAGATATGCACCATTATCCTGGACAAGTCCATGCTTTCATGGAGTATCGCAGCCCGATACTACTTCTCCAATTCCTTTGAGATCCCTATAAGGAACCTGCTCATCTCATTCCTGTTGTTCGACACAAGACAAGTGGCATACCTGGACAATTTAACGAATTTCAAGGAATACTCCCTGAGAGTCATTGAGCCCTGCTTAAGGTTGATGAACTCCTCAACCTTAGACTCTCTCATCTCTCTGGTGAAGATCCTCGCCAGAAAGGTTGTTTGAAATAGCTCCCATGTGATCGGACCTCTGCCCAATGCCATGCTATCCTGCCACATCTTGCACCAAGCCTGTGCAACATCCTTCAGCTGGTACGATGCCAACTTATCTTTCTCAATCTCCGTGGAACTCATCGCCACCACAATCTTCTAGACCTCCTCCACGAACTCCTGAGGATCCTTTGCATCCTTAGATCCTTTAAAGATGGGAGGATTCATCCTCGTAAAATCTCGCAACCTCTTCGCCATGTTGTGGGCTGGTGGGTTCTCTTGCTGAACCTCCTGTTTGTTGGCTTGGGCCGTCATAGTCTGAGCCTGCACAGTGATGGCTTGAGTCATCTATGCCAAAGTTGTCTGCACCTTCGCATCAGTCAACTCATCTGGGTTAACTAGCATGGCCGCTCTTGCCGCTGGACCCTAGGGTGGAACTTGGTTTCCCCAAGTAGCTGCTTTTCCTCTTCCCCGACCCGCGTTCCTCCTTATGTTCATTTTCTGAAAAACAAGAATTGATGTTAGATACGCTCATAACAAAAAGTAATCAGACATTAGAGAAGGCACGATAAGATCAGAAGAAGTGAATTTTCCTATGCATCATGCAGTCTCTAATTCATGATAGTGGTGCACTTCACTACCATAACTTAGAAACTACTTGATGTGGTTGATGTTAACTTATTATACTTGGAATTAAACCTAATGCTCTGATACCACGGTTGTCACAACCGGTGTCCAGGCCTTAGTCAAAACCGGTGTACTTGACCTCTCAGATGTTGCAGACAATCCTACATACATCATCATTACATCGTATAGGTTAATTTTAGCAGAAAATTTAAAACTTTTGTTTGCTTCGAAGTATACATAGACTTCATAGTAATAACTGCATCATATCACATCAATTCACAACAGCCATCTAATAATAAGATATTCAAATGAAGGAAATAGTTCATAACTGCATAAATATAAAGTTGCCAAAATGGCACCAATACGACGTCTGAAAAATAAGTAAGAAAGAATGCTAGTGGAACACCCTCCACTAGCTCATGACTATGTCTAAGCTAGAATATAAGAGATAAGAATCCTCGAAAGCATCAGGGACTCCCAAGTCGGATGAATGCTCCACGTCCGAATAGCTTCAGCGTAGTCTCATAAGCTCTAGCGTCCACCTGCACCTGCACCTAAAAGTAAAGGGTTGTATAGGATTAGTACACACTTGTACTAAGTATGGGTGTATGCAAGTACACACCAAGGACATGCATTATTAAGAAAAGCTCTCTCCTAACGATATGAGTTATGGAAAGCCTAGTCAGTTGGACTTGCCAAAGCGGATTAGGAAAGTCATGCTATGAGAGTAACATGCATCATCTTTCTATTCATATTGCACACAACACATAACACACATTATTTAGCACATACATATGTCATATATCATTCGTTCTTATGCTGTCAGACCTTGGAATCACATATTGAACATTTGGACTTCCCAAATGAGGTTCAACATATGGGACCTCAATTAGGGACCTTTCTTTAGCAAATACAGAGTCTGCTTCATTCATTCATTCGTACTTCATTTTTTCCATTCATTTATATACCTAGGATGCTGTTTAGGACTCTCTTCGGGTTCACTGTCCAATGACCAAGAATGACCTAGCGTAATTACTTGAGTCTAGTTAACCTCTTCATTATCCTAAACACCTTTGGTATCAATCATTTCATAGTATGCATTACCTGAGGTTGGCCTCATTCTTTCTTTGGGAACTTTAACTTTAACCGACATAGATCATGTGAGCTACATGAAATCCAGTGTCTACCCTACAGTGAAAAGAGGTGGAATCACCGGCCAAAGTGAAACCAAAACATGATAGCATATATAGGGAATTGAACCCTTCTAGATCCCAATGTTGGCTGCATAGGTTCAAAGACTAGGAGATATAAGGAGACCCATACCCGCCTAAACGAACAGTCTCATCTCAAGAGATTTACACGAACCTTTGCCTTCCCGAAATAAGGAATCGCGACTCATAGCTAGCCTATCAGTGCTCCGTATAAAGTTCCATTACCTTCATCTCACACATTATAAAAGATGGCTTCTAGCATGCGGGCATGATTGCTCATTAGATGATTTCTCATCTCATCATTAGTATCAAGTGTATATTAATCCCTATACTTTCATTAGAGTGTTTCTTAGAGACTGGTCTTTTTATTAGTTTTGCATTCTCATAGGTGAGTATGGTTTTTTGTAACACTTAGTAGGCTCATTTGAGATTGATCTAGTCTTTCATATTAGCTTCTTACCATGTTGTCACCACATTCATTAACTTTAGCATATTATCTCTTCATATTTACTCACCTCATTACGTGAATGTTCATCTAATGATATGCCAATGCACTTAGCCTTTTGGTGTATTTCACACTATTACATAACCCTCTTGGGATTACATCATTTCATCATATAGATCTTAGGTTCACTTACTTTTAAATGTACGCTGGACTTATGAACCCATACGTACAAGCCATGAGGCTTCATTCATAATTCGTCTAAGTGACTTATACTTACCCAAGATTATATGGTACAAGACTTATGCATCTTGTAAATATGCCAAGGTCTCAATTTCGATTCCAATAGAAAGCATTCATTAAATATTTAATCACGTAATACTTATGTATCAGTACCGAATTGGGAAAGGGAACCCGATTTTGAATCCCTTGTGAAACACTTAGTCTCGTATTTAATTTGTTTTGGTTTACATTTTTGGCTTGGGAACCCGAGGTCGATCCCCAATTCCCACACTTATTTTTTTTCTTTCTTTTCTTTCCTCTCTATTTTTGTTTGAGATCAAGAGGATGTGGGATCGATCCCCCACAACCTCATTTTATTTTTCTTTAATTTCTCCTAGCTCTCTCACCTATCTGAGGGGTTGCGGTTACAATCCCCACACTTCCCATTTTATTTTATTTCCCTTTTTCTTTAGTTTCTTCACCCAGACTTACCCCATTTCAAATCCCCCTCACGTCACATTAAATATAAATTTTTCAGCAGCCTACATATAGTGAGGTCTCGGGTTCAATCCTTAATGACCTCACATATTTAAAAATGATTTTTAAATCTCAAGTTCCTCAAGTTACATAGCTAAACCAAATTTGCAGCAATATGGAAATTTGATTACGTTTTCTAGTCCAATTTCTCCACATTTTATACGTTAGATTGTAGGAAAATTTGATGAGCATTTTGTACTTTTTTAGGTGCATTTTTGTGGTTACATTTATTCAAGAGTTTTCACTCAATTCAACAACATCACACCTCATATGAACATCACGATTTTTACAAGCATTTGCACATAAAATACAAGGATTAAACATGCCTTTTTCACACTTCAATTTGTGACATGAGTTACGGCCTACACAATGCACACACATACTTTATCACATAACTTCTGAAAGACACAATTATCAGTCACATAAATATGAACATACATACATGAACATAATCATCATGAAAACACCTTACATCCGTAATTCCTACCAGCAAACATACGCAACCTATTACAATCGATGGAAGCTAGTGACAAGGACATGCAATGGGGAAACATTCCTAGTTTTCGGATTAGAATTGACTGAATCTTAGGGGTCACTTGGGAAAGGGACCAAGAGGAAGAAAACCCATACCTTTTGTCGATCAGCACCCTCCAAACTTGCTCCAATGGACAGCAACCTCCCAGAAACCAAAGCCTCACCACCAAACTTCAAGCACTACCCGTCAAGAACAGTGTTTTTGCTTTTCATTTTTAGCTTAGTTTTTCTTTTGAGTTTTAGCTTTCAAGTTCTTCAAGAGTGATGAACTTTTGATTTTGCTCTTTTACAGATAATAAAGCATGAGAATAAGAGTGGAGAATCGTGAGAATGAGAGTGGAGAGATGTTATAGTAAGCTTAGGAGTAGGAGTTTTAGGTAAGGACTTAGTCAAAGTAGGAATCTTTGTTATTTTAAATAAACATCTGATTTTCTGAGGCTTAAGTTAAAAGACTAAAATGGCCTTACTTAAATCAAATAATTAAATACCAATTAATTCAACATAAATATTGCTTCCACCAAGGATCTAACCCCGGTGAAGCCCTTCTCGTGAAAATGAGTCAATTCGGGTCAACCCTACTCAAATTGTCCACTCCTTATATTAATTAATTAGTTAATTAAATATTTAGGGTAATTACAATACAACCCTTAGCCTTGGAAAGACCATTTTACCCCTAGACCCTTCAAACATAAGATTACATCTTTCAAGTCTAGTTAAAACTCATCTGGGTGAATCTCTTCAATTCGGGTGCCCTACATGGCTGGACCCAACCTTGCCTAGCTCAACTAACTCACCAAGTTGGTTGGCTATGCTTGTGCATAGGTTCTGAGGTCTGGTTCCACGCGCATCAAACCGTGTGAACCCGGTCTAATCTAGGCATTCTAGGTACGCTTAGGCATTACTTACCATAGTCATTTTCGGGTTGTTACAGAACCCGTCAAGTCATCTTAGTCCCAGTCCAATTTATTACTTCATTTTTCTTTTGGGAACATCTTTCCTTAAATAACATAGACCACAAGAGCTAATGTGGAATATGGTGTCATGGAACCCTATACCAAAAGAAGGTTGACTGCTTGACATGGTAGTACCAAAACATGAACATAGAATCTAGGTAGATCCACTAGCTAGTATTCCTATGGGGTCAACATAGTTCAAGAACTAGGAGATGTAGTTTGGGACCTTGTTTATTCTACATGAATTATAGTCTCCAATTGTATATCATAATTATTAACTCATTAGAAATTGCATGAGAATAACCTTTCAATACCACTCTTATAGTGAGATCAACACCATATAGCATATCATAGTAATGCACACAAGTGAGGATCATAGTAATGCACACAAGTGAATCAACACCATCCTTATATCATCACAACCTTAACATGATATGACAATTCATAAGATAATACATTTCAATACCAACATCTTACCAACCTAATTAATCCAATCACAATGCATATACTTCAATTGAATAAACATCACTAGGTATAAGTCATCACAATAGAGTTAAGAATTCAAGATCACAAAACCATACCTCTTGCTCTTTCAAAGACATAATCATGGTCTTACCATCATAAAATCACAATTCATTCATCAATTGGTATAAAAACATCACATAATAGTAATTAACACATCAACCAAGTCACTTACATCACTATTACACAATTCAATTCAAGATCACAACCTAGGGTTTAGGTTAAAAAGTCATCTTCCACAAACTAGGTCAATACATCAAGAAATAACATAATTGAATCATATTACATATTAATCTAATCATAATAACCAAAATAAACCATAGAAAATTCAATTTAGAATATTAATTTCGTAATAGAGAGAAACCCACATGAAACTCATCTTTTGAAAATCAATTTTAGAAGAACCCTTTGGGGAAAGGAATCCGAAAAGTGAAAGGACCCAATACCTTGTTAATGTTGAAGGTTGATGCATAAAAGTACTCTTCTTTATTACCTAAGGACCTTGAACTAGACCTTCAATGGAGTTCTTCTTTTTGGGAGAGAGAAAGTAGAGAGAAGGAAGAGCAATTGGGTTTTGGGAATTGAGATGTGTTTAGTAGGTTTAAGGCTTGGGGTAGGTTATATAGTTAATTAGCTAACCTAATTAACCACCCCCTAATCACTAATTAAACCCCCTAACCAACTAACTTAATTAAACTAACTAATTAAAACTTAACAGCAAAATAGTGGCCCTGACCTACGAGACCCCGACGCACGGGCCGTAGGCCAATCGATGGCCAAGACCCCCCTCCGTCCTTTGCAGTCATCGTTTTGGTCAGAGAGTGACAAAATGTAATCTTTTCCAAAAATGTCTAAGTGACTATCAAAGGTGTCCATCGAGGCCTTGTCGATCAGGCCACGCCTCGTATCCTGCAACCGTCGGTGGCTACTGTCCCAAGACAACTTTTACCTACAGTGCAAGGGTCCTCCTCAAGAACCCTTTGGGGGGTACTTGGGGAGTCGTACCCAGAAGTTTTGACCCTAAAAACTCTAATACGTGTTAGGCACCTTACCACTAAATCTCATTAAATTTTGACTCCTAAAACCCCGTCAAATAGGCTAAGGCACACTATCACCTTTTGCACTAGTCTCCAGACGTTTTGGACGTTACTTGATATTTTGAATCTAAAACTTTCTGAATGACTTCTATACATTTATATTGAACTTAAAAAAGTTTTACAACCATTGAACACTCATGTGAGACTCTAGATTAGGTTTTTGAACTTTCAGATTATTACGATGTTGGAACGACCCAAAGTATACCCTAGTCGTTACCGGGGACTAAGCCAAGCCTCTTAGCATTCAACATCACATATCATAGGTCAAAAATGTGGATAAATTTAAAACTTTAGATATATACGTAATGAGGTTTATATAGACCTCTACATAGGAATCATACATAGGCTTCTCACTTAACATTTGACAACAACATAGTCTAATAGTTCGTCTCACATTTAACCATCTAAAGAACGAATCACAACAATTTGGGTATATCCCTTAGTTTATTACAATATGCCCATATAGGATACAATGAAGTCTCAACATGAGAATGGAATAATTATCTCAAAAAATAGACAAAAACTAATAAGGATTGACATGTGGTTGTATCCTCGAAACTCATCAGGACTCACCAATTGACTTAGGAAAGAGACAAATCTTCTTCTTCAAGGACCACAAACCTCCTCAATGACCCATACCTAAAATATTTGGGGAAAAGGGAGAAATATGGGTTAGTACGAAACACATGTATTAAGTTTGACTCCTATGCACAAAAATCATCAATGCATGAGAAAATGAAAATTCAGTCAAAATCATGCTTTCTCTCAATTTAACTCAATATGCATATATAAGAAGCATAATAAGTCAATTCAACATAATCACAACCCAACATGTAGATCACCCAAGCAATACTTGTGCAATGCCAAGGATAGAACCCCATAATCCCATCCAAGGCTAAGTATAACATTAAGCAACCCACTTCATACTTACAACATATTTTTATAACATGCTTATACATCAATAATTACATATAGCTTGTTAATAATAACCATAATAATAATCATAATCATAATCATAAAATGACACTACTAGAACCATCCCTTAGGATCCCACATGTGCAATGAATACGAGAAGTCCCATACCCTCCTACACATTATGTAGTATACTTCACTTATTCATTTACTTTCACATTATGGAAAAAAGTGCAATAGCCGACATGAGACTGTGTGAGGTATATGGATCCGATGTTTTACTCCCACACCGAAAAGAGAGGGTTAACACTTGCCTAAGATGTAACTATTCGTACGTAGCTACTAGGTGGATCCACTAAGCTAGAGTCCTATGTGGGAACATAGTTAAAGGGTCAAGGAGATTGTTGCTAGAAACCATGACTTACTAACGTGGAGGCTTCCATTTAATTAGACAACACATAAATAGGGGATCTAGACTTACTAACATGAAGAAACCCATGTGGGGGATCGAACTTACTAACGTGAGACCTCCATCTCAGTTACATGCCCTTTCAGTTCTAAGGAATTATTCCCTTTATTAATCATCATATAACATCATACAAGTTCATATTAGTATCATTTAGACCTTTAAGTAAACATCTTATCATAATAGCTCATAGGTGATCACAAGTGAGAACTATCCTTTCACTTTAGACAACACAATATAATTCATGAGAAACTACATTCAATCATATAATGATCACATCATAACATAATTTCATACTTCATAGATAATTTAAGTAGATTTCACCTTGCATAATTGATATCAAAGGAGAATCAAGATCATACCCCATTACCCTTCATGGAACTTCATACTTCAATACCAAAGAACTCACAACCAACATATGAAATAGGGCAATTCATGAAGTATTAACATAACTAAAATCAAAGTAAAAAAGTGACATGTTCATCACCCTCCATAATTCACCTTAATCAATCAAAAAAATTAGGGATTTGGGGGGAAAGACATGGATCAAGGGAATACTCATAGGAATTCATCAATTTACCATCAATTCATACTTAAACAACATTAATTCATAATAATTCATCACGATTAACTCACAATTTCATTTTAGAAAGAATACCCATGTGAAGAGAAAAACCCTTGTTTTGGGGGATCTAGAAATCATCTTTTGAAGGACCTCTTGGGGAAAGAAAACCCAAGTGTGAAGGAAATCATACCTTAATGAAGATTAATCCACGAAATTTAGTTTAAAAACTTGAAGTCTTGATCTTCTTCTTGGAGTTTTATTGGTCTTCAATGGAGTTTTGGAGGAAGAGAGACAATTTGGGAGAGAGATTTTTGAGTTTTACTTGTGGGACTTGGTTTGAGTGATAAAAATTGACTTAAAATTGACCCTAAGACATTATAAAATCACCAATTAAATTACCAAAAATACCCCTCACTTAAATGGATTTATTTGTGAAGTCAAAACACCAAAAATACGACTTTTACGATATTTGGGAAGTAGGTGCGCGTCGCAAGGCTAATTCCCAAATTAAATTTTGAATTTTAAGTTGAGGTAGTAGGGTACGTATCAGAACCGCGTTGTGAGGCCAACTTCAGATTCTCAGATGATGGCTGCGTGACGCGCAGCAGCCACCAGAATCTGCATGTGTGCAAGCTGCCTTGGCAGCTGTCTCGCCCAACTTCGGGTCCTCCTCAAGGACTTTTTCGGTGGTCCTTGCGGTGTCGTGACTGTACTTTTTTACCCTATATATTACATTCTACCTATAAAAGTCTTCTTATAAATTTTGTATTTCATATGACCCTCCGAAACCTTCACCAAACATAGGGACGTCAACTAGTTGAATTTCGCTAGTTTCTGGATGTTAAGGCTTTTCTTTATTCCTATGGGTCCAATACTTCTCAAAAAAGTTGTTTATACTTATTTAGGTCTAAAATCATTACTACTCTACATATTAGTCTCTATTATGGGTCGTGGATTTCTGGGGTGTTACAATATCCCCCCCCCCCTTAGGAACATTCGTCTCCGAATGACACCTAAAACCTTCTATTGGGAAAAAGAAAAAAAAAGGACTCAAGACCAGCAGCCAACCACAACCAAAATCATAATGAGTCACAACTAATAGGAGGACATTTCAACTTCTTTCAACATAAAAACATATCATAAAGAAATAGGAACTTAATTCACATATACCATAACAAAAGCTCAATTTTTCGTATCACTTAAGAAGGTACTACCTTCTCCATTTCAATATGAGCTCAATATTAACATTAAGATTTGATATGTTTATTTCTTATCAAAACAACATCAAACATGATCATTATAATTTTCCATGAACACTTATAGCACATAACACACTTAAGTGAAAGCCAACATAATAAGCATATTTCATGGAAAGAAAAAAAGAACTCAACTTAGGCATGAATTTCACTATAATATGCACATATGTTTAGAAAAAAACATTATACGATTAATATTATTCATGATAGTAATATAGGGAAATACTAACCTCAATCTTGGCTAGGAATAAGGGGAAAAGATGAGGATAGCGGGACTCCATGTCGGCCTTGGCCTCCCATGTGGTGCGCTCAACAAGGTGGTTCCTCGATAGAATCTTTCCGGAGGCAACCTCTTTATTCCTCAATTTCTTAACTTGGCGATCCAAAATCTCAACCGGGACCTCTTCATAAGAGAGGTCCTCCTTTACCCCTAAACCATCTAGAGAAAGAAAGGAAACCGGATCACCTATACACTTCTTAAGCATAGAAGCATGGAACACCAAATGAATCATGGCCAACTCATTTGGCAACCTGAACTCATAGGCAACACTCCCAACTTGCTTCAAAATTTCATACGGGCCCACATAGCGAGGACTAAGCTTCCCTCTCTTTCCGAACCTCTTGACCCCTTTCATAGGTAAAATTTCAAATAGACCCAATCTCCTACTTTTAATTCAAGGGATCTCTTTCTATTATCGACATAAGACTTTTGCCGACTAAAATTCGTTTTCAACCTCTCCCTTATGAGTCAAACTTTATACATGGCTTCACACACTCACTCAGGATCAATAAGAGCAAACTCACCCACTTTAAACCATCAAATCAAGGACCGAAACTTTCTACCATAAAGCGCTTCAAAAGGTGCCATACCAATACTTGCATGGTAGCTATTGTTGTAGGAGAACTCGATTTGTGGTAGATGATTACCCTATTTCCCTTGAAATCAATCACGCAAGGCCTCAACATTTCTTCTAGAGTTTGAATAGTGCACTCCTCTTGTCCATCCATTTGAGGGTGGAAAGTGGTGCTAAGCTTTATTTGCATACCAAGTCCATCTTGGAAAATTTACAAAAATGTGAAGTGAATTGAGTTCCCCTGTCCTAAATGATGGACAAGGGGACCCCATGAAACTTCACAATTTCCTTAACATAAAATTTATCATATTCCTCCACCGAGTAAGAAACCTTTACGGGAAGGAAGTGGGCTGACTTTGTCAATCTATCCACTATGACCCATATTGAGTCATGTTGTTGACGGGTGCGAGGTAAACCTACCACGAATTCCATGTTGACATCTTACCACTTCAAAGTGGGAATGTCAATGTTTTTGGTGAGACCTCTCAGACCATTATGCTCGGCATTGACTTGTGGGAAATTTGAGAATCTAGCCAGAAAATTTTCTATCCTTATTTTCATTCCATTCCACAAATAAATGTTACGCAAATCATGATACCTCTTCGTGGCCCCCGGGTGAAAGGAACATCGGGCGCCATGAGCCTCTTCCATGATCCTGTCCCTTAAACCTTCAACATCCGAAACACATAACCTTCCTTCGTATCTATGTACCCCATCCTCCCTTGAGAGAATGATTCATTAATCTTTCTAAGGACCGACTCCTTCAACTCTATCAATAGGGGATCAAGATTTTGCTTAGATTTAACATCCACCACTAAAGATGACTCGGAGTCGTTACGAACCATAAAACCACCCTTTGAATATTCTTCTAATCGGACACCCAACCTTGCCAACCGATGAACATCTTTTAGTAATTATTTCTTTTTATCAACCACATGAGCCGCATCACTCATAGACACTCGAATTAAAGCATCCGCCACCAAATTAGCTTTCCCAGGATGGTAAAGAACACTCATATCATAGTCTTTTATAAACTCTAATAATCTTCTTTGGTGTAACTACAAGTCTCTTTGGGTGAATACATATTCTAGACTCTTATGATCCGTGAACACGTCAACATGCACCCTATATAGATAGTGTCTCCAAATCATTAGAGCAAATACCACGGTCGCAAGCTCAAGGTTGTGTGTTCGATGATTCTTTTCATGAGATTTGAGTTGTCTAGAGGTGTATGCTATAACTTTGTCATGTTACATGAGCACACATCCTAGACCCACTCGGGAGGCATCACAATAAACCACAAACCCATCGGTACCCTTCTGTAAGGTCAATACCGGAGCGGAGGTGAGCGTATATTTCAATAATCTGAAATTCTTCTCAGAAGATTCCGACCATTCAAACTTGGACTTTTTTGGGTTAATGCCGTTATCGGAGATGAGATAGACGAAATTCCCTCAAAAAACCTCCTATAGTAACAGGCCAACCCTAGAAATCTCCGTATTCAGTAGGATTCAAAGGTCTAGGCCAACTTTTGACCACTTCCGTTTTCCTTGGATCGACCTCGACCCTTTCACTAGAGACAATGTGACCAAGGAAAGCTACCGATCTCAACAAAAAATCACATTTACTAAATTTAGCAAAAAGTCGGTTATCTTTGAGTACTTGCAAAACTATTCTCAAATGATCCATATGATCATCCTCACTCCTTGAGTATATCAAAATATCATCAATAAAGACAATCATGAACAAATCAAGATACTTTCTAAACACTCGATTCATGAGGTCCATGAAAGTCGCCAGGGCATTAGTTAGACCAAATGACATCACTAGGAATTCAAAATGACCATATCTTTTTTAGAATGCAATTTTTTGAACATCAACTTCCCTCACCCTAATTTGATGATAACCCGACCTCAAGTTGATTTTCGAAGAGTAACTCACTTCTTGGTGTTGGTCAAACAAGTCATCACTCCTAGGGAGAGGGTATTTATTCTTTATGGTGATTTTATTTAGTTGACGATAGTCAATTCATATTCTCAACAACCAATTCTTTTTCTTTACTAGCAGTACCGGAGCACCCCATGGAGATATGGTCGGTTGAATAAAGCCCTTATCTAACAAATATTTGAGTTGAGCCTTTAGCTACTTCAATGTAGCGGGGTCCATCCGATAAGGAGGGATTGAAATAGGTTGTGTTATCCGGCAATAAATCTATGCCGAAGTCAATCTCCCGTTCGGGAGGAATTTTGGGAAGGTCATCAAGAAAAACCTCCAAAAATTCCCTCACTACGGGTATCGGTTCTATTAGAGGGACCTCGGATTCAATATCCATAACTCTTACTATGTGGTAGAGACAGCCCTTTGCAATCAATTTGCAAGCTTTTGGACATGAAATGATCTTACCCCTAGGATTTGAGTTCCCTTCCTTCCACTCAAAAACGGGTCCATTTGGAAATTGAAATTTGACTACTCTTTCTATATAATGAATAGAAGTAAAGCAAGAATGCAACCAATCCATTCCCAGTATGACATAAAAATCTAGCATATCAAGTTCTATCAAGTCAATTAATGTAACTCTATTGGGCAAGGAAATAGGACAACCTTTATAGACTATATCAACCACCACGGAAGCACCCACCGGGGTAGAAATCGAAAAAGGTTCATCTTATATGTCGGGTAGTATATCAAACATCATGACTACAAAAGGGGTCACAAATGACAATATAGCTCCCGTATCCAACAAAGCATATATATCAAAGGAAGATAATTTTAACATACCGGTTACCACCTCCGGTGAGCTCTCTTGATCACTTCAGGATTGGAGAGCATAGAAGCGGTTCTTCTTAGGAGCATCCGGATTTGGGGCACTTGCTTGAGCTTGAGCATTTTCCCTTCCTTAAGACTTCATCAAAGGGCAATCTCTCTTTATATGACCACTCTTGCCGCAATTATAGAAATTACCCATGCCAACTAGGCATTTAAAATCACTCTCTTATCACATTTTTCACAAAGAGGCTTCTCAACATAAGATCGACCACCTTTCCCCTCTTGGGGCTTGGGAGTAGACACCTTATTCTTGTTGACCCTTGGAGCATTAGAAGGGCCTTGGTTAGAAAACCTCCTTTTGAACCTTGGTTTGTCTTGTACCTCAAACATAGCCTTGAAAGAATTCTTACCTTCTTATACTCCCTCCCTACTTGTTTAAGCTTTTGCTCCTGAATTTCTTCGGCATGAACCATGAGACGACATATGTCTATGCTATGAATCAACATAGCCGACCTATACTCATTAACCAAAAGATCAGATATCCCCATAACAAATTTATTTATCTTAGCTTTAGATTCCACAACCATAGTCGGAGCATACTTGGATAGTTGAGAGAACTTTAGGGTATACACTTTCATGCTCATATCCCCTTGACGAAGGATGATGAATTCTTGCATTTTCCTCTCCCTTATTTCCAAGGAAAGGACCTATCAAGGAAAGTCGTTTTGAAAGTTCACAAAGTAATCTGGACTTCTATAACCGACCTCTCATCCTTCGATTACTCATACCAAACATGATCTATGTCTTTAAGTTGGTAGGCGGCTAGTTTTGCCTTTTCTTGAGAAGAACGAACACTTCATCTATGAACCCTTGTGGGTCCTCCTCCACCTTGGAACCAAAGAAAGTAGGGGATTCATCTGTGTGAATTCCCTAATCCTTGAAGTAGTAGTGTTAGTATTAGGATTCACTTGCACTCTTGAATCCCTATCAACTTGGGTAGCCAACACTTGAGTCAGCTATGTATGCCCGACCCTATCTCAACGTTAGACATATCCCCTTTTTTAATAGGAACTTAAGGGTTTTGAGGATCTTGAAGGGGAACCGCCGCATTCAAATTCTCCTCACCGTCCCTTCGAGCATTGTTCCTCCTTGTATTCATTGCCTATAAGCACAATAAAAGGAGTAGAAGAAAAGAATAAATAAATCCACAACTGTTAGGCACAACAAAAGAATAACAAGAGAGTAGAGGTTTCTAAGAATCACATAGTCTCTCATTCATAAGTGTGGTGTGCTTCACAATTATGAATAAGACCCTACATAGACGTGGTTTAGTGATACATCAATCCTAATATTTACTTTAACCTAAAGCTTTGATACCAAGTTTGTAACGACCAAAAGTACACCCTAATCGTTACCGGCGTTGTCGTTCTCAAAGAGAACTAAGACAAGCCTTTCAGCATTCGTCATCACATATCATAGGTCAAAAACATAGATAAATTTAAAACTTTACATATATATGTAATGAGTTTTACATAGACCTCTACATAGGAAGCATATATAGGCTTTTCACTTAACATTTGATAGTAACATAGTCTAATAGTTCGTCTCACATATAACCATGTAAAAAATGAATCATAATAGTTTGGGCATAGCCCTTAGTTTATTACAATATGCCAATATAAGCTACAAAGAAGTCTCAACATGAGAATGGAATAATTGTCTCAAAACATAGACAAAAACTAATAAGGTTTGACAAGTGGTTCTATCCTCAGAACTCATCAGGACTCACCAATTGACTCAGGAAAGAGACAAGTCTTCTTCTTCAAGAACCACAAACCTCCTCAATGACCTAAACCTAAGATGTTTGGGGAAAAAGGGAGAAATATGGGTTACTATGAAACACATGTAATAAGTATGGTTCCTACGCGCAAAAATCATCAATGCATGAGAAAACGACAATTTAGTCAAAATCATGCAATCTATTAGTTTAACTCAACATGCATATATAGGAAGCATAATAAGTCAATTCAACATAATCGCAACCCAACATGTAGATCACCCAAGCAATACTTGTGAAATGCCAAGGATAGAATCCCATAATCTCATCCAAGGCTAAGTATCAAATTAAGCAACCCACTTCATACCTACAACATAATTTCATAACATTCTTATACATCAATACTTACTTATAGCTTGTTAATCATAACTATAATAATAATCATAATCATAAAAGGACACTACTAGAACCATCCCTTAGGATCCCACATATGCAATGAGTAATAGAAGTCCTAAACCCTCCCTTACCCTATGTAGTAGCCTTCAAGACAACCCTAATAAGAGTTCATATACTTCACTTATTCATTTACTTTCACATTAGGGTGACAAGTTCAATAGCCTACAAGAGACCATTTGATCTACATGGAATCGGATGTTCTACTCCCACACTGAAAAGAGAGGGTTAATACTTGCCTATGGTGTAACCATTCGTACGTAGCTATCTAGGTGGATCCACTAAACTAGAGTCTTATGTGGGTACATAGTTAAGGGTCAATGAGATTGTTGCTAGAAACATTGACTTACTAACGTGGAGGTTTCCATCTCATGAGACAACACATAACTAGTAAATCCGGACTTACTAACGTGAGCAAAACCCATGTGGGTGATCGGACTTACTAATGTGAGACCTCCATCTCAATTACATGCCCATTCGTTTCTAAGAAATTATTCCCTTTAGTAATCATCATATAACGTCATATAAGTTCACATTAGTCTCTTTTAGACCTTTAAGTAAACATCTTATCATAATAGTTCATAGGTGATCACAAGTGAGAACTATCCTTTCACTTTAGACAAAACATTATAATTCATGAGAAACTACATTCAATCATATAATGATCACATCATTACATAATTTCATACTTCATAGACAATTCATATATCTAGGGTTAGGGATGAGGGATCCTTGTCATCAACATCACAACAACACAATTAGCTATAACATCATTATCACATAAGTAGATTTCACCTTGCATAATTGAGATCAAAGGAGAATTAAGATCATAACCATTGCCCTTCATGGGAGTTCATACTTCAATACCCAAGAACTCACAACAAACATATGAAATAGGGCAATTCATGAAGTATAAACATAACCAAAATAAAAGTAAAAAAGTTACATGTTCATCACCCTGAACAGTTCACCTTAATCAATCAAAAAAATTAGGGATTTGGGGGAAAAACATGGGTCAAGAGAATACTCCTAGGAATTCATTAATTGACCATCAATTTATACCTAAACAACACTAATTCATCATAATTCATCACAATTAACTCACAATTTCATTTTTGAAAGAAGATCCATGTAAGGAGAAAAACCCTTGTTTGGGGGATCTACAAATCATCTTTTGAAGGACTTCTTAGGGAAAGGAAACCCAAGAGTGAAGGAAATCATACCTTAATTAAGATTAATCCACAAAATTTAGTTAATAAACTTGAAGTCTTGATCTTCTTTTTGGAGTTCTATTGGTCTTAATGGAGTTTTGGAGGAAGACAGAGAATTTGGGAGGGAGAGCTTTTTGAGTTCAACTGTTTGGACTTGGTTTGAGTGATAAAATTGACCTAATTCTGACCCTAAGACATTATATAGTCACCCATTAAATTACGCAAAAGACCCCTCACTTAAATGGGTTTATTTGTGAAGTGAAAACACCAAAAATACGACTTCTACGATATCTTGGAAGCAGGTGCGCGTTGCAAGGATAATTCCCTAATTTATTTTCGAATTTTGAGCTGAGGCAGTAAGTATGCGTGTGAGCCCCGCGTTTTGAGTCCAACTTTATATTCCCACGTGATCGCTGCGCGACGCACAGCAGCCACCAGAATCTGCCTGTGCACAAGCTGCCCTGGCAGCTTGCTCGCCCAACTTCGGGTCTTCCCCAAGGACCCTTCCGTAAGTCCTTGTGGTGTTGTGACTGTTTTTTTGACCCTGTATACTACATTCTACCTAATCAAATTTGTTTTACAAGTTTTGGACTTCATATGACCCTCCGAAACCTTCACCAAACATAGGGACGTCAACTAGTTGAAATTCGTTAGTTTCCGGACGTTAAGGCTTTTCCTTGATCCTATGACTTTAATACTTATCAAACAAGTTGTTTATAATTATCTAGGTCTAAAATCATTATTACTCAAACATATTAGGTTCTATTATAGGTTGTGGATTTCTGGGGTGTTACAAATATCCCCCTCCCCCTTAGGAACAATCGTCTCTGAATGACACTAAAAATCTTTTGAAGGGAAAGGATAGACTCATTACTAGAAGCCAAACCAACAACATTCAAAACTAAATGTGAGTTACAATTCAAATCAGGTCAACATGGCATTTACACAAACTAACTCAAAATATCTTTTACAACACATAAGAGCTCCCATCACAACATGAGGAATTTTCTTCTCACAACAACATGCGATCAACATATCATTATAGAGTCAATCATGACAAAAATTCAACCTATCAACATGCTCAATATCAGTTCATAAAGTCAATAACATACCAAGTACGCAATGAGTACAAAAACAAGGAAAAGAGCATTTTGGTATGAAACTTCCTTTTAGCAAAAACCTTCATCATAAATATGCATAGATTTTCACAAGAAGTCAAATTCAATTAACTTTTTATTCTCATAATTAATATGAACAACTAACCTTAATTATCAAATAGATGAGGGTAACGGGACTTCATATCGGCCTCAGCCTCCCATGTTGCTCCCTAGCCTAGGTGGTTCTTCTATAACACCTTTACGTAAGCCACATCCTCGTCCCCAACTTCTTTACTTGTCTATCAAGGATTTCAATCGGAACCTTCTCATAGGATTGTTTTTCTTAACACATAGACCATAAATAGGAAGAATGGACTCGGGATCATCAATGCACTTTGATATACATAGTTTCACGGTACTTTCAATGCTTTTTCCTTAAGTTAGTGTCTTTTTCCTTAAGTTAGTGTGTTTCTAAAGCCTCTTTGAAGTAGGTTTAATGTATTTTTCTTTGTGATAACAGGAAAAACAGACCAGAATGAAAACGTTGAAGATGTGATGAAAATTGCAGAAAAGATGACATACGGAGCCATCGACGGTCCGTCCACTCATCGACGGTCCATAGGTCGCAACGTCGCCAAAAGATGTTATGATGCCAATAAAAGATCAGGGAATTCTGACAAGGTGTGTGGCTACGAAAGGGATGATGGTCCTTTGTCTCATTGACAGACCGTCATGGTGATCCGTTGGTGTTAATAGAATGTAGCCCCAGTACCCCATTTGATAAGATTCTAAGTGTGGAGCAACAAAGGCCATCGGTGGACCGTCGTCCTGTCAACGGATCGTCGTCCTGTAAACGGACCGTCGTCCTTGTCTGTCAATGGTAACAGAGAGTTAGAGAAAAAGCAGCTGAAAATAGAGTTGAAGTATGGACCGATGGAGGTGTCGATGATTCGTCATTACCTCAATGGTCCGTCGGTCAGGTTATCGATGCGAGAAAGGTTTTTGGATAGATTTTCCTTATTTAGGTTTCCCTTTATGTTTAGGATTTTGTTATTATAAATAGGACCAAAAACCTCGTTTTTAGGGTTAAACTCTTGGTTATTTTTCTGATTTATAATGTTGGTTGTTAACTATTGGGTTTTGGAAAATACTTCATTTTTTCGGAATCATTTATTGCATTATTTTCTCGAATTCAAGTGATTTTTTTTATTTTCTTCAATCTCATCAAAGTAAGTACATGAATTCTTGTCTAATTAATATGAATTGTGTAATTATGAACATGCGCAACTAAATCCATAACTAGGATTGTGGGAACCATGGGTAATTAACAAAGTAAAACTAGCTAAAATAACAATTCTCAAATAATTTCTTGCATGTATTGATAATTCTTTCATTTAGAAGTCTTTTTAACGAGTGTACGCGTTAGAACTCACCTTGTTGCTATTTGCCGGACTAAGGAGGTAGGTAGTAAGAAAAGAATTATCAACGTAGACATAGGACGTACTATCTAATAGACTAGTGTCGATTCGTGCAAAGTAATAAATAAGCCATACATCGATTATGATGCTTAATATGAGGTAAAAGGTAAGGTTTAGTAAAGTAAACATACGTAGCCGGATCAAGGTGCAGAGTGAAATTCACTAGTTGTCGGACCAAGGAATTAGGGATACATAACTTATCACTTTGCATGCAAGATACTAGGAAAGAGTTGTTATAGCTTGGGTTACTGCGTTATGAACCTACGGGGAACACTTACACCTAGTTTCTCTCATCATTTGATAAAAATCAAATATTTGAGCTAGCTACTTCTTTACTTAGACATAATTAATTATTTTTGTTACACAGAATCCCCCCTTTAAGTGTTTGTTTCCCGAAAGGACTTGACTAAATAGAAGTAATCGTAGATTAAAGTTAAGTATAAACCATTTTCCTTGTGGGATCGACCCCAACCTAACATTTGGTTTCTATACATGATAAGACCACTTATACTTCTTTAGGGAAGTATAGTTTGAGCATATCAAATTTTGGCGCCGCTGCTGTGGAAAGTGGATTTTAGATTAACTTTAAGCACATTATCGAATTTTAGTCAACAATTTCCTTATTTTACTTTTTCTTTTTTTGTTTTTGTCTCTCGCAGGTCTAGCTTTAGTGTATGCCAAGTACACGGAGTCGAGGATAACCAATACCTCCACTTGATCCAGAACTAAACCGCACACTTCGTAGAATGAATATTCAAAACAATCCTGCTTATATCGACGATGAGATCAACCCTCAATTTCCCCCGCCGGTTGATGCTCATAATCGAGTGGTTGTTGATAACCCTGGTGAAGGTAATTTGAGGAGGCAACCTCTTGCGCCACGCCCTCAAGAGTACAATAGGGTAAATGTTAACATCACTGACTCTGATGGGCCACTTGTCCTACCTCCTCTACCACATGGTCATACTTTTGTGGTAACTAGTAGCTTGATGCAGATGCTCACCGCTAGAGGTTTGTTTTCGGGGCTACCATCTGAGTATCCACATGCTCCCATCGCCAAACTAAAGTCAGTGTGTAAGCATTGTGTAGGGAGGCCAGACTTAGACATGCATGTAATTGGATTAAGGGTGTTCCTTCTCTCACTAACTGGGGAGGCCACAATTTGGTGTATTGAGTTGCCCTACAATTCAGTCTATACTTGGGAGCAATTGAGGGATGTGTTCCTAGCAAGGTATTACCCTGTTTCTAAAAATCAAACCACAAAGATATGGTGAACAACTTTGTGGCATTACCAGGAGAATCAATAAGCAGTTCTTGGGATAGGTTCACCTCATTCTTGAGAAGTGTCCCAAACCACCACATTGATGATGAGTCACTGAAAGAGTACTTCTATGGGGGGAATGATAATAATAAACCAGTGCTAGATATGATTGCGGGTGGTTCTTATGGGGAGTGTACTTATTCATAGATCGTAGAGAAGTTAGATAAAATCTCTCGAAATAATATAGCTTAGAGCACTAGGAAGTGAGATCTTGGGAGAAACACTTTTGCAGTGCAATCTTCACATAACCTAGCTGTAGATGAGATTCGTGAAGAGATGGCTCAAATGAGAACTAAGCTTGGGTTGGTGTTAAAATAGGGTGGTGCAGAAAAGGTAAATGTGGTGAGCTATTTGGCTAAACAACCACCATCGGTTGATGAGTACTACTATGAAGAAGATTCTTATGCTGTAAATGAGCAGACGGGGGGTTTTTGGCCGAACGGCCAAGGCACCAATCAGGAAAATTGGAGCCAAGGTCAAGGAAATCAAGGTCAGAACTATGGGAATTACAACTGAGAGGGTCACTATGTTCGAGATGGAAACTACAACCGCGAAAACATCTTCAATCGGGGTAACTGTGGTAAGAGAAACGATCGGAGTTGGCCCTATGTTCCACCTCAAAATCGGTAAGTTGCTCCTAGGGATGGTGGGGGTAGTATGACGCGAGTTGAGGATATGTTGCAGAAGATGATGAGGAAGTTTGATGCTAGTGATGAGCACGCCAAAGAATTGAGAGGTGATTTAGAAAATATTGGGCAGAAGGTGGATGCACATGCAATCTCAGTTAAGCATCTTGAGTTGCAAATAACCTAATTGTCTTCTACTATGAACCCACACAAACCAGGTACTCTTCCTAGCAATACTGTCCAGAATCTGAAAAATGATGGACATTGTATGGCAGTCACTACTCGATGGGGTAAGTAGACCATGGATCCACCTATGCCGTCTCATGTCGAAGATGAGAAGAGAGGAGATGATGAGGTAGAGGAAGTTCGTGGTGAGTTGGTAGATAAATCGGGGAAAGAAGCTGAGACACCCCAAAAAGTGACCCCCATTCCTAGACCACCACCCCCATCTCCGTGAAGATTGGTGAAAAAGACCGAGGATGGTAAATACCGACATTTTATTACTATGTTGAAACAACTTTCCATCAATGTCCCTTTGATAGAATCTCTTGAACAAATGGCCGGTTACGCCATGTTTATGAAAGATATGGTCACTAAGAAGAGATCGATTAGTTTTGAGGATGATGATCGGATGCAACACTGTAGTGATATTGCTACAAGGTCTCTTGTGCAAAAGAAAGAAGATACGGGTGCTTTCACTATTCTATGTACAATCGGGTTGTTACACTTTGCTAAAGCATTATGTGATCTTGGGGCAAGCATAAATCTCATGCCTCTCTCTATTAACAAGAAGTTGGGTTTGGGTGACCCAAAGCCTACTACGATGCGGCTACTGATGGTGATCGAATGGTGAAGAGGCCTATTGGGATATTCCATGATGTGCTAGTAAAAGTGGAGTCATTTATTTTTCTAGCCGATTTTGTGATTCTTGATTGTGAGGTGGACTTTGAGGTTCCTATGATTCTTGGGAGGCCATTCCTTGCTACCGGTCGTGTCTTAGTTTATATGGAGAAAGGGCAGATGAAGTACCAGTTGAACAATGAAAAAGCAACTTTAAACATTTGTAGGTCCATGAGGCAAAATGGTGAGCTCCAATCGGAATCTGTGATATCCTACAAGGTTGAGATTTCGTCCAAGGTACAAATGGAAGAGCGTCTTGGTGTTGAGGCACTAGCAGCAGTGATCATGAATTTTGAGAGTGATTGTATCGAAGAGTATGGGTCATTGGTTTTGGCACTTGATCGAGGTGATGTTCGGTTCAAAACAAAGAAATTGGATTTAGATATGAAGCATTGCGAGTCTCCACCCGCGAAACCACAAAATTGGAGATTAAGGCTATACTACCTCATCTGAGGTATGTATTTTTGGGGAAAGGTGACACTTTTCCGGTAATTATTGCATCATATTTGAATATGCAACAAGTAGAAAATTTGGTTAAAGTGTTGAAGAGGTTCAATAGAGCTATTGGGTGGACTATTGCGGATATCATTGGGATCCCTCCCGGTATTTGTTCACATAAAATCCAACTCATGCCCGATCATAAGCCTAGTATTGAGCACCAGAGACGTTTAAATCCACCTATGCAAGAGGGGGTAAAGAAGGAAATAATTAAGTGGGTGGATGCTGGAGTCATATATCTTATCGGTGATAGTAGTTGGGTATTGCCCTGTTCAGTGTGTGCCCAAGAAAGGGGGAATAATTGTGGTCCCTAATGAAAAAAATGAGCTTGTACCAATGAGGCCGGTGACCGGATGGAGAGTGTATATGGATTACAGAAAATTGAATGTATGGACTGAGAAAAACCATTTTCCTATGTCGTTCATGGATCAGATGTTAGATAGGCTTGCAGGAAAGGGTGGTATTGTTTTCTTGATGGTTATTCGAGTTACAACCAAATCTCTATTGCACTAGAAGATCAAGACAAAACCACTTTTACTTGTCCTTATGGAACTTTCGCGTTCAAGAGGATGCCCTTCGGGTTGTGTTATGCACCGGCTACTTTTCAGAGATGTATGATGTCCATATTCCTCGATATGGTGGAGGACACCATTGAGGTATTTGTGGATGATTTTTCTATTGTTGGTGACTCGTTCGATCATTGTTTGAATCACTTGTCCGAAGTTCTCAAAAGATGTGAAGATTGCAACCTTGTGCTTAATTGGGAAAAATGTCACATTATGGTGAAAGAGGACATTGTATTGGGCTATCACATCTCAGAGAAGGGTATAGAGGTTGATCGATCTAAAGTCGAGGTGATAGAGAGACTTCCTCCACCCATCTCTGTAAAAGATGTGAGGAGTTTCGTTGGGCATGCGGGTTTCTACCGAAGGTTCATTAAGGATTTTTAAAAAATTCCACATCCTCTGTGCAAGTTACTTGAGAAAGAGTGTAAACTTTAGTTTAATGAATCCTGTCTTAAGGCATTTGGTGAGTTGAAGGAGAAATTGGTGTCTGCGCCTACTATTATTTCCCCGGATTGGAGTAAGCCATTTGAGGTGATGTGTGATGCTAGTGGGGTTGCTCTTGGTCTAGTTCGGGTCAAAGAAGGGATAAAATACTTCACCCCATTTACTATGCTAGTAAAGCCCTTAATGATGCCCAAAAGAACTACACTGTGACTGAACAAGAGCTCCTTGCGGTGGTCTTTGCTTTCGAGAAACTTTGCTCCTATTTGCTTGGCACAAGAGTTATAGTGCATACTTATCATTCTGCCTTGAGATATTTGATGGCAAAGAAGGATGTGAAACCGAGGTTGAATCATTGGGTATTACTGTTGCAAGACTTTGACTTTGAAGTGAAAGATAGAAAAGGGATAGAAAATCAAGTCGTTGATTACTTGTCCCGACTAGAGGATGCAGCTATGCAAGAATTGGGTGAAAAGGCAGAAATTGATGATACTTTCCCTGATGATCATGTATTGGCCGCTTCTGAAGACTTGATTCCATGGCTCGCTAATTTTGTGAATTACTTGGCTAGTGATGTCGTTCCATCGGACTTGTCTTTTCATCAAAAGAAAAAGTTCATGCATGATGTAAAAAAGTTCTTTTGGGATGAACCACATTTATATAGGAGTTGTGCCGATGGGCTTATTCAGCGTTGTGTGCCAGAAATCGAGATGTTGAGTTTTTTGGAGGCATGCCACTCCTAGCCTGTGGGTGGGCATTATAAAGGTATCCGCACAGCCCATAAAATCTTGCTATATGTCTACTATTGGCCAACCATCCACCAAGATGCGCATGAGTTCGCCAAGGCATGTGATAGGTGCTAAAGAGATGGAGGTGTTTCTAGACGGCAAGAACTCCCTTTAAATCTCATTCTTGTAATTGAGTTGTTTGACGTGTGGGGTATTGACTTTTTGGTCCCCTTTGTGAGTTCTCATGGGTTGAAGTATATTCTTGTGGCGGTTGATTATGTGTCAAAATGGGTGGAAGCCATAGCACTTGCAAATAATGAAGGGAAGAGTGTCATCGCGTTCTCGAAAAATAACATATTTCCAGATTTGGTACCCCAAGGGCCATTATTAGTGATGGCGGATCCCACTTTTGCAAAAAGTTGTTCAAAGGATTGTTGGAGAAATATGGAGTTCGCCACAATGTGGCCACACCATACCATGCTTAAACTAGTGGTCAAGTTGAGGAGTCAAATAGAGAAATTAAGCAGATTCTGGCGAAAATGGTGAATGTGAATAGAACGGATTGGTCAAGGAGGATTGATGATGCTCTTTGGGCCTATCAAACAACATACAAGACTCCCATAGGTATGTCCCCGTACCAACTTGTATATGGGAAAGCTTGTCACTTGCCAGTTGAGTTAGAGAATAAGACCATGTGGGCAATGAAGAAACTGAAATGGATTGGAATGAAGCTGTGGAACAGAGGTTAAATGGGTTGAATGAGCTTGATGAATTTCTCTTAAAGTCATATGAAAGTTCATCCCTTTACAAAGAATAGATGAAGAATTACCACGACCAAAAGATTGAGAAGCGCGATTATGTGGTTGAGGATTTGGTTCTTTTATTCAACTCTAGGTTGCACTTGTTTCCGGGCAAACTCAAATCCAAATGGACTGGTCCATTCTTGATCACCGATGTTTTCCCTCAAGGAGAGGTTGAGTTGGAGAATAAGGAGGGTGTAAGGTTCAAGGTGAACAAGCAACGAATCAAAATCTACCTTGGGCATGCTGAAAAGGCGAATGAAGTGATCGAGGCATACCATATTGTTGAAGTCTGAGTAATCAAGAGTCCTGCGTCGTGCCGCGACGTAAAATCAAGCGCTGATTTGGAGGCAACCCAGTATGTATCTTCTAGCCAAGAATAGTATTTTTTTCGTTATTTTATAGGCGTAGTTGCATTATTTCTTTTTTCTCACTCAATGTCAAGTATTAATTTTCTTTTATTTTTTTAGAAGTGTTGGATAGAGATTAAAGTAGGGTCCATGTCTAAAAAGTGTCTAGGAAATACAAAAAGATTAGCTTATTGGGTGTTCAATTGCAGGGACAAAATCCCCAGAAATCTGCAGAAAATTGGTCTTGTGCACTGATCGACGGACCATCATCCTGTCGACAAACCGTTGGTAGGGTCCGTAGATCCCAGGTTTGTTTCTTTAATTTTTTTCTAAGTTAGGGCACATTCAATGGAGTAGTCGACGAACCGTCGACTGACTTACGGTCTGTCGACAGGGAATCGTCGGCTTCTCCAACCCAATAACCCGACCCGACCCGATCGGCTATATATTAAATTTTTAAATTTTTTCGTTACCCACCCTTTCAAAACCTTCCCTAAAACTGTTTCCCTCCTAATTTCCCTTAAACTTCCCCACTTCCTCACCCATTAACACCCATTTATATCAGTCAGATTCTCCTTTTCCCCAAATCTCCACCAGTTTCCAAAATCCCTTCTTTTCCCCAATCTTCCATCTTCGTCTTTCTTTTGCCCGGTCGGTGTTCGAGGTCGCTCTTTAGTGTTTCTTACTTGCAAGAATTCATTCCCTCATTCCCTACACTACAGTATACAGGTATGTCTTTCTGATCGCTCTATTTACTCTAATTACTTTACATGCTAAAATGCTGGAACACGATAGTGTGTCTTGAATTTGGGACAATGTTGCATGCTTAAAATCTTCAAACTGAATTCCTAGTCCCTTAGAATAATGAAAGTGAATGGGATGGGGGTGTATTGTCTAATAACTGCTGTGTTTTGACTGTTGTTGTTTCTGACTTAGGTTTTGATAGTCTGTGACACTATGTTAAAACTACGATAATACATGCCCTAGGAATGATGAAATGTTTTGTTAAACTCTAGAGGAACTTAATGTTTCTTACATTGCTCTAAAATTACTCTTTGGGGGTAACAATGGCTGCCAAAATTATATCCCTGAAAGACAGAACTAGACCCTATTGACGGACCGTCGTTGGGGTCCGTCAACAACACCTCCCCTGATTTTTCTAAGTGTCTACCCACGGGGGTAGGACGAAGGTCCGTCAACCCATCGATGGACCGTCCTACATGACCGTAGACTCTATGAAAACCCTTATTTTTGAAGTTCCTCAAAAATTTTCTAAGGTCCACCGATGGACCCCCACTGACGGAACGGCGTTCAGTCAATGGTCCGTCCTGCAGGTCCGACGTCCTTAACAAAAACTATGTTTTTTAAGAATCCAAAAAAGTTTCTAAGGGTCCATCGATGGATCCCACTGACGGACCGTCATTCCGTCGCCAGTCTGTCCTGCACTTTCGTCGTCTCTAACAGAATCTTTGTTTCTGCAATGTGTAAAGAAATTTTCTAAGTGTCCACCGACGGACCCACACTGACAGACCGTCGTTCCATTGACGGTCCGTCGATGGGGTTCGTCAGTTAATTTTGTTGTTCTGCATCACCACTCTGTTTGTTTTTCCTCCTCTGTGTTTGATTATTTTGAGTGTGTTGCATGCTTACGTTGGTACTAATTACCCTCCTTGAAGGTACACATGGAACCCAAGCAAGACTTAGTCTACTCTCGAGGACATTCAAAGTTTGTCGCCCTTCCTGCCGGTTGGTGATTGGGTCGTCCGACGATGAACGCGACCCTGAATACGTGCCCTCAGGCACCCAAACACCGTCACGTGCTTCTACGACCTCTCAGAGCACACCCAAGAGGGTGGTGTCTGGCGTAGTCACTGCCGCTAAGTCTAATGAGGCACGCACATCGACCGGCACACCGTCTGAGTCTACTGCAGTTTTTGAGGGAGCGTCTGTCTCTCTGGAGGCTTCCGGATCTAAGGAAGCTTAATCTTCACATGGGGCCACTGCTCCATCTACATAGGTCCACTCTGCCTTTTTTGCCCGGTTGTTGATCAGCCTAACCGGTGGTGTGTCGAGGGCCAATATTAGATATACAGGGTTGCGAAGCTCTACACGATAAGGGGGTCATGACTCGGACTCTGACAGTCGAGCGGCGAGTTCTTACCGAGAGTCTTCCCATAATGCAAGCTATACATGACCTTTTTACCCGCCATCGTCTAGAGTGGACGGCTAGGAGTCTGGACCGTTACAGTGAGGAGATGGTAGAAGAGTTCTACGCCGCTTATGTGGAGACTCTCAGGGCTAGTTTGGATAGGCGGACTAACCCCACCAAACACCCACCATTTGAGCATGTTCGTGTCCGTGGCAAGCGGGTGGATATCTCTTTGCCCGCCATTCGCAGATTTTTATATAGTATTGTTACTGATTCCACCGGGACCCCCCTCACTCCTGAGTTTGACTATCGGTGGAAGCTGGTAAAGGATGGCCGTTTCCAGCATGAGAGAGTGCTAAGAGAGACCACGAAGAGGTGGATAACTCAGAACATCTCCTTGGATGGCGAGGGTGATGTTTCGGTGCTGGATCCCAAAGAAGGAATAAAGAAGTCCAACCTCACATTCACGGCCAACTCCTTATGGCTCTTGGTCCGTCATTTCCTCTCCCTCTCTGTTGCTGATAATATTTTTACATGGGATAGAGCAGTGCTAATAGCTTCCATGGTTGCTGGGTTCGAGGTGGATTTTGTGTGGCTGTTACAGGCGGCCATTCATGAGAGGGACTTTAAGGCCATCACTACTTACCCCTTCCCTTGCATGATTTTTGAGTTGTGCAGGTCTGCTGGAGTGCCCGTGTGGCACATTGATGTTCTCAAGACCCCGACTGGCATAGTGGATATAGGTCTCATCCGGGATGAGGCCAATGAGATGGCTCCCAATAGAGGGCCCCGAGAAGAGGTGCAGCCGCTAGGTGAGAGCTTTAAAGTGGTAGAGCAAGCCCAAGGGGCTAATCAGGCTACATCAGAGCCTACCGACACCACCCCGATTACTAGCACAACTTTGAGCTCCTCCCGCTCAACCCCATCTGCAGCACTGGTCCCAATCCCTAGGGTCCAGAAGTTAGAGGCCCAAATGGCCACACTTCTGCATCATATCCATCCTTGGATGGAGAAGTCCATTGCTGAGGCGGAAGAGCAAATCGAGAAGAAGATGGCCCAGCAGACTGAGAGGTAGATTATGGAGGTCCACCAGCGCCTTGATGCATTTGAGTTGAGGGTTCTCGCCCGGCTAGACCCTACTGTATATTTGACGACTCTCCAGGCTGCTGTGGCGAGTCTAAGAGCAGATATGGATTCCATACTGGAGGCCTGGGTGCCCAAGTTTGAGGCCCCATTTTCGGAGACTGTTGAGGATACGGTGATGGATGCACTATTCTCCACCACTATTGCGCCATCACCTCAGCCACGTGAGCATACCAAAAGGAACCGATCCAGAGAGGATGATGAGACTCGACCTACGAAAAGAGAGCATCTTGAGTTGGAGGCTGCAAGGAGAGCCTCACTGATTGATGAGGAGGCCCGACAGATGAGGGCTCAGGAGGTGGCTGCTGGGGCGTCTAGCTCGAGGATTGCTGATGTTGAGAGAAGCACCACTGAGGGTGTTGTTATTGCTGCGGACACTACTGATGTTGTCCCTACTACAGAGGTAGCGGGTTTTGGGATACGGACCCTCCATCTTGTTGATCATCGGCGCTATGCGCCTCAGGTTTGCTTCACCTACCACTCAATTTTATGTTTTTTTACGTATTGGGGACAATTGCATGATCTTTTGTTGGGGGTGGGGTAAATGGAAAGTGAGTACTAGGGTGAAGTCTGAATAGCCCAATGCACTATCCTTTCTTGGGGTGTTCTTGCCTGCTTTCATTTTCCCCAAGAGACTGCTTACTTTACTGTTGAACCGGCACATTTGTATCTTGTACATAGTATTGATATGAAATCTGAAGCATGATTGCTAAATAAAATGATATCCTGATTTAAAGAAAGTGATTGCATGATTAGGCATAGTGATAAATGTGTGGCTCTAAGAATGACATAGATATACACCCCTGCATGACCCTCAATCTTAAGCTTGAACTAAGTGTCTGATAATCTGGTAGGGTAATGAGGTGTTAAGTGAGTGTGAGAAAGTTTAATAGACCACCGTTGGCACTAAGTTAGAACTTGCCCGGTTAGTCCTGCTAAAAGTAATCTGTAATAGACAATTAGGAAAGGATCATAGGCCATTGTTCAAGATAGTCAATATTTAGCCTAGATAAAAGAAAATCGAATGAAATTAATCCCGACTTGATCCAAATTATTTGAGCTTAAAATGAACCTTTCTTTTCTACCCCAACTTATCTTCTGGGAATAATGTGTAGGCCCTGGTCCCTTCTTGGACAGGTGCACTTCAGCTTATGCCAAAAGCATAAGTTGAGGATGGCTAATGCAAAAAACAACATTTTCGTGGCCCTGACCTAATCTTGGGTATTATGTACGTTGACTCATGGCAAAGCCATGAGTTGAGCGTGGCTATTATGGGGAATACTCCGGAAAGTTGGGCTGAAAGAATAAAGAGAGAGAAAGAAGAAAAGAAAAGTGACTCAAGCAAAGTTGAAATCAAGTGAAAAAATTTGCAAAATTTGAAAGTAAAAAAAAAAATAAATAAAAGAAGTGTCACTTACACAAAAGGAGAAAGAAAGGAGAAAATCAAGGCAAAAAATATAAGAAAATTAAGAAATAGGGTTAAATAAACGATGAAAAGGTAGGATGCTTAGTTGTTATGTCAAGGAGGACAACAAGTCACTAAAATACATCAAATGTACCCTACCTGACCCTGAGCCTACTTGTAAGGTAAGAAAGTCCTATCGTGATCCTAAGAGTCTAATACGTTGAACTTAAAGCAATGAAAATAACGGCAAGCCTATGGGGATAAGTACCAATGAGGTGAGAAGTTATTCTTAGAGTGAGTGTTGGAAAAACAATCCTTATAGTCAAACTAAAATAACTGTGTGAAAAATGAGGATATTGTTTTTTAAAGAAAGGACACTAGTTTCAATACTTGAAAGTTGGCACCATGGTGAGAAGTAAAAGAGGAGAGGTGTCGGTGCGTGATGAGTCTGTGTCATGGTCTGATCCACATGAGCGAGCCTAATAGTGATATCAATAATGAAAATAATTGGGATTGATAGCCAAATGATTGCGTAAGCTAAAATAAGGATACTTTTGTACAAATGTTTTTGTGGTGAGTCATAGTTTGTCGATTGAGGACAAACAACAAATTTAAGTTGAGGGTGTTTATGTACCGTGGTTTCACGGTACTTTAAATGCTTTTTCCTTAAGTTTAGTGTGTGTCTAAGGCCTCTTTGAAGTAGTTTTAATGTATTTCTCTTTGTGTTTGCAGGAAAAATTGTCCAGAATGAAAATGTTGAAGATGTGTTGAAAATTGGAGAAAAGATGACATACGGAGCCATCGATGGTCCGTCTACCCATCGACGGTCCGTAGGTGGCAATCGTCGCCATAAAGATGTTATTCTGCCAAGGAAAATTCTGACCAAGTGTGAGGCTATGGAAGGGACGGACCGTCCTGGTGATCCGTTGGTGTTAACAGAATGTAGCCCCAGTACACGATTTGAAAAGATTCTAAGGGTGGAGCAACGAAGGCCACCGACAGATCATCGTCCTATCAACGGACCGTCGTCTTGGTCCACCAATGATAACAGAGAATTTGAGAAGAAAGCAGCTGAAAATAGAGTTGAAGTATGGACCGACAGAGGTGTCGACGATCCGTCGTTACCTCGACGGTCCGTCGGTCACGTCGTCGACGTGAGATGCGTTTTTGGACAGATTTTCCTTATATAGATTTCCCGTTATGTTTAGGATTTTTTTATTATAAATAGGACCAAAAACCTCGTTTTTGGGGTTAGACTCTTGGTTATTTTTTTGATTTGTAATATTGGTTGTTGATTATTGGGTTTTGGAAAATACTTCATTTTTTCGGAATCATTTATTGCATTATTTTCTCAAATTCCAGTAATTTTTTGGATTTTCTTAAATCTCATCAAAGTAAGTACATGAATTCTAGTCTAATTAATATGAATTTTGTAATTATGAACATGGGTAACTAAATCCACAACTAGGGTTGTGGGAACCATGGGTAATTAACAAAGTAAAACAAGCTAAAATAAGAATTCTCGAATAGTTTCTTGCATGTATTGGTAATTCTTTCGTTTAGAAGTCTTTTTAACAAGTGCACGCGTTAGAACTCGCCTTGTATCTACTTGCCGGACCAAGGAGGTAGATAATAAAAAAAGAATTATCAACGTAGATTTAGTATATACTATCTAATAGGCTAGTGTCGATTGGTGCAAAGTAATAACTAAGCCATACATCGATTATGATGTTTAATATGAGGTAAAAAGTAAGGTTTACTAAAGTACACACATGTAGACGGACCAAGGTGCGGAGTGAAGTTCACTAGTTGCCGGACCAAGGAATTAGGATTACATAACTTATCACTTTGCATGCAAGATACTACGAAAGAGTTGTTATAGCTAGGGTTACTGCATTATGAACCTATTGGGAACACTTACAACCTAGTTTCTCTTATCATTTGATAAACATCAAATATTTGAACTAGCTACTTGTTTACTTAGACTTAATTAATTACTTTTGTTACAGAATATCCCCCCTTTAATTGTTTGTTTCCGGAAAGGACTTGACTAAATAGAAGTAATCGTAGATTGAAGTTAAGTCTAAACCATTTTCCTCGTGGGATCGACCCCAACCTAACATTTGGGTTCTTTACTTGGTACAACCGCTTATAATTCTTTAGGAAAGTATATTTTGAGTGTATCACACTTCTTAAGCATGGAGACATGGAACACTGGATGAACCAAAGCTGATTCACTAGGTAATCTCAACTGGTATGCAACCTTGACAACTCTTTGCAAAATTTCATAAGGACCCACATATCGAGGACTCAATTTCCCTTTCTTACCAAATCTCACCACTCCTTCATGGTGAAATTTTCAGATACATTTATCACCCTGTTCAGATGCTATGTCTCTCCTCCTATGGTCGGCATAATACTTTTGCCGCCTATAGGCTATTTTCAATCGGTTCCTTCTCATATGAACTATCTCCAAAGTCTTATAAATCAATTCGGGACCCAAGAATGAAGATTCGCCCACTTCCAACCATCCAATTGGAGATCTACATCTCCTACCATACAATGCCTCAAAAGGAGTCATAGATATAGTTGAATGGTAGCTATTGTTATAAAAAAACTCATCCAAACACAAATGTTTATCCTAATTTCCCTTGAAATCAATTACACAATCTATAAGTATATCCTCAAGGGTTTTAATAGTACGCGCCGCTTGACCATCCACTTGAGGATGGAAAGCGGTTCTTAACTTCACCTTGGTACCCAAACTTTTTGGAATGACCTCTAAAACCTAGATGTGAATTCTACACCCATATCCGATATGATGGATAGGGGAATACCATGGCGGAACACAATCTCAATCATGAAGATCCTTGCAAAATCTTCCGCCGAGTATGTGGACTTGATGGGAATAAAATGAGCGGATTTGGTCAACCTATCCACAACCACCTATATGGAGTCATGTAGCTTTTGAGTCCGAGGCAAACCTACCATGAATTCCATATTAATATCTTCCAACTTTAAAGTGGGAAATTGTATTTCTTGAAGTAACCCACTTGGCTTTTGGTGCTCGGCTTTCACTTGTTGGCAAATTGGACATTTTGCAATAAATTCCGCTATGTCCCTTTTTAAGCCTTCCTACCAAAACACTTCTCTATGGTTATGATACATTTTTATAGATACCGGATGAATGGAATTACGAGAAACATGACCTTTCTCTAGAATCCGATTGCTCAAGTCATCAACATTGGGCACACATAATCTTCCTCGACACCTCAATACACCATCCCTCCCTAAGGAGAATGACTGATTCAGATTACCAAGGACTGATTACTTCAACTCCATCAATGGTTGATCAAGGTGTTGCTTAGACTTCACCTAAACCACCAAAGATGATTCAAAGTTATAATGGACTATAAAGACACCATTTGGAGAATTTTCAAATCTAACACCCAAACGAGCCAACCTATGAAAATCTTTTACTAGGTCTTTCTTATCTTTTTGTACATGATACACACTATCCATTGTCATATGATTTAGAGCATCCAGAACCACATTGGCCTTGCGGGGTGGTAGAGAACACTCATGTCGAAATCCTTCAATAATTCCAACCACCTTCTTTGTCAGAGATTTAACTCCTTTTGAGTAAAACACATATTGAAGAATCTTGTGATCGGTATACACATCAACATGGACACCGTACAAATAATGCCTCAATATTTTCAAGTCAAATACCACGGCCGCTAACTCTAGATAATGAGTTAGATAATTCTTCTCATGCACCTTAAGTTTTCTAGAAGCATAAGAGACTACTTTCCCATGTTGCATAAGAAAACACCCTAATCCAACTCGAGATGCATCACGATATACAACGAAACCCTTGCTACCCTCCAGTAAAGTCAACTGTGGAGCGGAGGTAAGCCTCTATTTAAAGATTTGGAAGCGTCTTTCACATGCCTCCGACCACTCAAATTTCATACTCCTTTGGGTCAAGGTAGTCAAGGGAGATGCAATGGACGCAAAACCATCCACAAACCTCCTATAATATCTCGAAAGACCCAAAAAGCTTCTAATGTCGATTGGAGTCAATGGTCTAAGCCAATTCTTGACCAGCTTCATTTTCATTGGATCAACCTCAACCCCCTCACTATAGATGTCATGACCAAGAAACGGCTCCGACCTCAGCTACAACTCATGTTTGTTAAACTTGACAAATTATTGGCGTTTCTTAAGCACTTGCAACACCGCACTCAAATGGTCCAATTGTTCACCCTCATTTTTCAAATATACTAAGAGTCGTCAATGATGAAAATGAAAAATAAATCTAGGTAACTTCGAAACAACCTATTCATGAGTTTTATAAACTCCATCGGGGCATTAGTGAGATCAAAGGACAATACTAAGAACTCATAGTGACCATATCTAGTCCAAAATGCTATTTTTGGTATATCCTCACCTCTCACCCTATGTTGGTGATACCCCGATCTCAAGTTAATCTTAGAAAAGTAGCTTGCCCCTTGAAGTTGATCAAACAAGTCCTCAATCTGAGGGAGAGGATACTTATTCTTAATAGTGACTTTATTGAGTTTGCGATAATCAATGCACATTCTACGGAACCCATCCTTATTCTTCACAAACAATGCCGGTGCACCCTATGGAGAAATACTAGGTCTAATAAAGCCTGTGTCTAGCAAATCCTTGAGTTGAGCCTTCAACTGTTTCGCAACGTCTCCAGCCCATATATACGAGCCATGATTAGTTCATTGCGACAATGACTCTTTGAATTGGTGAGTGATGGTCCGAACTCATTATTAGGCCCCTTTGTCTTTGTCACATCCATTAGCACTGATAAATGAGGTGTCAGATAATCCAAACTCTCCTTTGGTACACCTGCAGAATGACACAACCGAGTAATAATACCTCCAAAAGCAAATATGCTCCCTTCAAGACAGCACCGATGTTTAACTCAGTGTTTGCCATCAATGCATAAACTAAAAAAACTCTATCACGTGTGATATCTGTGTAGTGTAGCCCAGATATTAAGAAAATCAGTACTATTTCAACCAGACCCAAGCTTCTCTGCTCATATGTGCATAGGGACAATATTTGTGGAACCTCTTGGGGATGTGCTTCATCCACTAAATCATTGACTGAGGTCCACAATGTGTGTGTCTGATGGCTCGATAGGGCGGGAGAATGTTCAGTCCCATTAGGACCAATGGGTTAGTATCAATTGTAGTTCCCACTATGTCATTTAAAATTATAGAAGTGACAATCACATTAATTCCGTGCACCTCACCCTACAATGTTCATACAACCACAAATTTAACCCAATGCCCACACAATTTCAATAAATCATGAATTTTCTCTCAAGAAATTGAAACAATTATCATGACTAACTAATAAAACTTTCATAAGCTACCAATCAAACCCACAACTCATCACAAAACATGTAAACCAAAAAACATCATCAACCCTCATCAATGACCAACGATGAAGCGAGAATATAGAAAAATATATACCTTTAATGTTGAAAAAGAGAAGAATTAAGAGATTGATAGGCGGAACAAATCGTGTTACTGATGGAGATTTGAAAAATCGTAAGGTGAAAATGAGAGGGGGAAATTGTGGGTAATGGGGGAGAATAATGGGAGAATAGTGGGGAATTCTGGATAAAAATAGATTTAAAAATATTCAGGTCGGATATACAGTAAATAAGCGGGTGAAACCTATTAATTTAATGAAAACTAAAATTTTTGTACCTGCTCCATGACGTGGCTCCAATACAGAGTCTTTTGTCTCACGACAAATTTAATTCCCAACAACATCAAATTATAGGGTGATATTTTGCTACGCAGCTCCGATTAGAAAATTAATTTTGTCGAAATCCAAAAATCCTTGCCTACTTCACGGCACATGCACTTACAAAGTGTTTCTACCACGCCCTCAAAAATTAATTCTTTCCGAGGTAAAATTCACCACCTACTCCGCAACGCGGTATAGTCCGGATCCATGTTCCCTGCACAATTTAATAACAACACCCACTAATGCAAACCCGATGAGTTGCCTCCCATCCAACGCCTTAATTTGGTCGTGGCGCGACTAATTTTTTTGCATTTTCTAGATATATCAATTTTTTTAACTAATTCCTACAGATCGAAATTACACAAAGAAGAAAAAAAATCCTATCTACTATATATGGTCACGGGTTCCTTCCCATGTAGCACTTGATTCAACGTCACGGCACGACCCAACTCATGACTTATTCATCATTCAAATTGAGTGTTTCTTGCTCACAATCTATGTTATTCACAATGTATTGTATCACTCTTTGCCCATCGACAAGAAAAGTTGAGTTTTTGTCCTTAATTATTAGCTCCACAACTCCATATTGTGTCATTCTCACCACCTTAAACGGCTCACTCCACTTAGAAGGAAGTTTTTCGGGGAAACACTTTATTCTTGAATTTAATAGTAATACCAGTTGTCTAGGCTCAAATATAAGTGGTACAATATGCTTTTTATGCCACTTCTTGGTCTTCTCTTTATACAACTTAGCCTTTTCATATGTGTGGAGCCTAAATTCTTCTAGCTAATACAATTGTGTTATTCTTCTCTTGCCCGCCAATTTAGGATCTAGATTCAAATTTATAGCTTAGTATGTTTGATACTCCAATTTCGTTGGAAGGTGATGTGTTTTTCCAAACACCATGATAAGGAAAAGTCCCTAATGGTGTCTTTTATGCATGTATTCCCACAATGAATTATCTAACTTGTCAGCCAAATCTTTTCATTGTGCATTCACCGTCTTCTGCAAGATTTACTTCCATTTCCCTATTGGACACTTCCACTTGACCGCTAATTTGAGGATGATAGGTTGTGGCTATTTTGTGTCACACTTCATACTTAGCCAACAAATTTTGCACCGAATTATTAAAGAAGTGCTTACCCTCATCGCTTATCATGGCCCTTGGAGTTCTGAACCTGGTGAAGATGTGCTTTTGAATTAACTTTATCACCACCTTCACATCATTAATAGGTAAAGCAACATCCTTAGCCCACTTAGACACATAATTCACTGCCACTAGCATGTATTGGTTTCCGTAATAAGCTAGGAATGGTCCCATGATATCTATCCCCCATACATCAAAGATCTCGACCTCTAGGATGTTGCTTAACGGCATCTCATGCCTTCTAAAAATAGCACCCTTTCGCTAACATTAACCATATCCCTTAAAAAAAAAACCGAAGCATCTTTAAATAGAGTAGGCCAAAAGAAACCAGATTGTAATACTTTATGCTCGTACGCTCTCCTCCGTGGTGCCCTCCATATGGTGAAGCTTGGAAACTCTCGAATACCTGCATCGCCTCCTTTTCATCTATACATCTTGCCTTACCTGGTAAGTTCCTTTCTTGAATAAGAAGGGCTCATCCCATATATGAAACCTCGCCTCATGTTTTAGCTTCTGTTTTTGATGTCTCGAAGCCCCAGGTGGAAACAACCAACTTACAAGAAATTTTACAAATAAGCGTACCAGGGTACTTGTGTAATGTCAAAAGCTAGCAATTTCTCACTAGGAAATTCTTCACAAATTTGTCCTTCATTCATCACATGAAATGAGTCCTGAAATCTTGATAAATGATCAACGATTTGATTCTCAGTCCCTTTCCTATCTTCGATTTCCAAATAAAATCTTATAGGAGTAATATTCATCTTATCAGCCTCGGCTTCAAAACCTTCTTGTTAAATAAATACCCGATCGCAGCATGGTCAGTATAAACAAAAACCTTGGTACCTAACAAGTAAGATTTGAACTAATCAAACGCAAACACAAGCGCGGGCATCTCCTTCTCTGTGACGGTGTAGTTTGATTGTGTTTCATCAAGAGTCTTGCTCAATGGAATGAATAATCTTGTCTTTTCAATGGCCTAGCACTACACCCAAAACTGTATCACTAGCATTGCACATGAGCTCGAAGGTTATCTTTCGGAGAAATCAAAATAGGTGCCTTAATCAGCTTTTTCTTAATTAGCTCAAAAGCCTGCAAACAATTTTCATCAAATATAAATTTCACCTCCTTTTCCAATAAATTGCACATGGGTCTTGCATTCTTAGAAAAATCCTTGATGAATCTTCTATAAAACCCTTCATGTCCGAGAAAACTTTGAACTCTACTCACAATGATAGGCGGTGATAACTTCTCAATTACCTCCACCTTAGCTTTGTCAACTTCCAACCCATTTCTTGAGATTTTGTGCCCCAGTACAATCTCTTCTCGAACTCGGAAGGGGCACTTCTCCCAATTCAATGACATATTAGTCTCCTAACACATCGCAAGGATCCCGTCAATATTATGCAAACAAAGGTTAAAGGAATCACTAAATACCGAGAAGTCGTCCATAAAGATCTACACAAAATCCTCCACCATATCGTACACAATACAAATGGCATGTGGTTGAACTCAAAGTGCCATATAGACAAGTAAAGGTTGTTTTTTATTAATCCTCTGCTGCAATAACTATCTGATTGTAACTTGAGTAGCCATCTAAGAAACAACAATACTCTTGTCCTGCTAGTATGTCTAACATATGATCAATGAACAACACATGGTAATGGTCCTTTCTAGTGGCCTTATTTAAATTTCGATAATCCATACAAATATGTCATCAAGTTATTGTCCTTGTAGGTATCAGTTCATTCTTCTCATTAGTCACCACTATCATACCTCCCTTTTTTAGCACACATTATACAGCACTCACCTATTTGTTATCTAATATGGGGTACACTATCCCTGCATCTAGCCACTTGATTAAGATTTTCCCTGCCACGTCCTTCATGACTAGATTTAGTCTGCGTTGGTGTTGTGCACTGAGCTTGTGACATTTATCCAAGTAAATCTTGTGCATACAAAATGTTAGACTTGTCCTGTGCATGTCGAACATCTACCAGCCTAACGCTTCTTTTCTCCTCTTCAATATACTGAGTGTTGCTTCAACCTATGGTTCAGACAAATCTGCAAGCAAAATCACAGGTAAGGTCTTATCTTTACACAAAAATGCATATTTAGGTTAGCAGGCAGTGTTTTTAGCTCAAGTTTGGGTGCTTATTTAATTGAAGGCTTGGGTGCAGGACCCAATACCCTATCCAGTGGCTCCCAATGATCTCTTGATATGCCGACACTCAACACATCCATAAAATGCACCATTTCTTGTGCTTCAGCATCCCCAAAAATATCATTCCCCACTAACACACGCTCAAAGGTTCCTTTATGATGTATTGAGCTTCAACTACTATATCTATTAGTGCTATGGCACACAAATCTTCAGACACGACTGGCAGTTTCAACGCCTTGTATACATCAAATACTTCTACTTTATCATGCGTCCTCATGGTTAATTAATTGGCTGCTACATCTATGATAGCACACCCCTTGGATAAGAAAGGTCTTCCAACGATGACAGGAACCTCGGGTCAGGCTCAAAATTCAACACCATAAAAACAACCGTGAATATCAAGGATCCCACATGGACCAAGACATCCTCCACAACACCTTCTGGTCTAGCCACTGACTGATCTGCCAAATTGCAAGATAATGGTGGTGGGTTTAGGTCTACCCAACCCCAATTTCTTGTAAAATTATGTTGGCAACGGGTTCATACTCGTCCCAGGTGACACAACCCTCGCACATGAATGTTTTTCCCTATGGTGATCTGTATCGTAAAGATGTCTGAATCTTTGAGCTTTGTGGGTAACTTGTTTTGTTTTTTGAAACTGCACTCTTCAGTAAGTGCCACTATTTCATACTCTGTCAATCTCCTCTTGTTTACCATGATATCCTTCACATACTTGGCATACCTAGGTATACCTTACGAAAATATAAACTAGAGGAAAATTAATGTGAACTTGTTTTAATGTAGTGATAAATTTATCAAAACATTCGTCCTTATTTTGTTTTTTAAACTTTTGGGGAAATGGTAGAGGTGGTTTTACTATTGTTGTACTCTTTCTTCTTGTGCATCCTACTCACTCTCCTCGCGTTCACTCTTTTTAAATGAAAATTTACCACCTCTCTTCCTAGAAGCCAATTCCTTTAATCAGCACCCACTCCGAGTACCCAATACGTTTACTTGCTTGGGATCCGGATCGGTATTTCTCAGTAGACCTCCTTGAGGCTAAGAGTTTTAGGCACTGGAAAATTTCCCAAATGGTTTTTCCAGATCTAAGGTTCTAATTTATTATTTCTCATATCAGCGGCTCGTTGAGCTTGATCAGCCATAATTTACTTCAGCATCTCTTTGGTGCTCATGTTACCTTGCTTGTTATTATGTTGATCACGGTGGCCCTGTTGTTGATAACTTTGTGCATTCCCTTGGCCTATATTGATTCTGGTTTTGTGCCTCACTCTGATTTTCTCCCCGAGAAAATTTTGGATGTTCCAGCTGGGATTTTAAGAGTTACCATAATTTCGATGACCTCTTCCTCACTATGCATTCCCTAAAAATTCACATAATCTTGTTTTGCTCGACATACCTATGCAGTGCGATCTACATCCCCAAAAATCTCACACCATGTTGATAGTTGTTGCACCACATTTACTTGAGCTTGATGTTATCCTAGCGATAGGTTGTAGAAGTGTGTATTCATCATATTCTGCATTGTAGCAATTTATGTTGTTAAAGTCGTTAATGCATCTACTTCCAACATCCAATCAGTCTTTTGCACTACCAATTTGGCGCCTTCTCCATTACACTCTAGATTACATTGTGAAATTTTATTCAACAAAGTGAACAACTCAACCTATGTTTTCTCCAAATCATGTCCACCTGCAGTGGAATCTAGTATTTTGGTGTTGGGTTCCAACCCTTTAATGAAGGTGTGGACCAACACCTCGTTAGCTTGATAATGGTGTGGACAGCTTAACAACATAGATTTAAACTTGTTCCCACACTTAGTACAAGTTTCCTCCTCTGTTCTGAGCTCAAGATATTATTCCTCAACTTAGTTATTTTCCTAAATGGGAAAAACTATATCAAGAACTTCTACGAAAGATCGTCCCACGATGTTATGGAGTTCACTATCTTAGAGTTTTACCATCTTGTTGCTTCCCCTAGCAAAGAAAAGGGGAATAGGGTAAGTCCCAAATAATCGAAGTTCACTCCAGTTGGAGCGAAGTGTAACTGATTTTTGACAAAATTTTGGATATGCACTTGTGGATCCTCATGTGATAAAGTGTGAATTATCTGTTTGAGTGCAACATTTGCACCATATTCTACTTCAATTCAAAATCTACCATCAACTTCAGGTTTTTGAACACATGAAGTAACAATAGTGGTGCGTGGGATTACCACGTCTCTCAGTTTTATATCTGTCATCAGTGCCGTGCGATCTTGCTCAACCCTTTCAACTAGAGTTATTGGTTCACTAGCGACAAGAGGAACAGGGTAAGTGAGTCATTTTTTCCTTCTCTGGTAAGGAAAAAAAATTGGTTTAGCGAGAAGCTCTACCAAGTCCTGGTCGTCTTCCAGTTTGAAGTCTCAACATAACCTGCAAAATGAATAACTAAGATCAAGTTGTCAACACTTGCTCTCTAACTTTAGAAAATTAGATAAATCAATTACATTATAATTCTAAAGTCTCCAACAGCGGCACCAAAAACTTGTTCCGCCCAAACACACATGCAAGTATACATGGTCATGCAAGTATTAAAGTGACTCTTTTTAAGAGTTGGATATCGTATCCATAGGGACTTGTAACAACCCTAAAAAATGAATAAGATAAATGTTTAAGGTGTCAAGAATGCTTGCGGTTAGACCCAGGGTTCACACGGATTGATACGCGTAGAACCAGACCTCAGAACCCTTACCACAGCCAAGCCAACTAACTTGGGGAGTTAGTTGAGCTTGGAAAGGTTGGAACCAACCAGGTAGGGCTCTTGAAAACGAAGATTTAATCGAAAGAGTCTTTATTGGACTTAAAAGAGGAAATTTTAAGTTTTGAGGGTCCAGGGGTAAAATGGTCTTTTCCATGCCAAGGGTAATATATTGTAATTACCCTAAGGAGTTAATTAAATAATTAGTTAATTTAATTAAAGAAACAATTAGGCTCGGGTTGACCCGAAATGGTCCATTTCGCAAGGGTCATTCCACCCGAGTTTGAGCCCCAATGGAAGCAACATATTGGTGATTTAATTATGTTTTATAATCTCATTTCTTTAGGGCATAATGGTCCTTTCACTAAGCTAATTAAATCAGGTTTTTTTATTTAAATTAATAAGGATTCCTAGTTTGACTAATTCCCAAACTAAAACTCCTAATATTAGACTACTCTCTCACAATCTCTCTCTCACATTTCATCATCTCTCTCACGTTGGTTTCTGCCAAAACAACTAAAAGAACAGAAATAATATTAAGAGTTCTTCACACTTGAAGAACTCACATGAAATTTTAAGAAAAACAAAGTAACCAAAAACGTTAAGGCAAAGAGAAGTCCGTCGAGGGGTGTGGACGTTGAGGAAGCTTGGACTGATTTTGGAGAGGGTTTTGGGCAGCAACTTCAACGTTTGAACAATCAAATAAGGTATGGGTTCCTTCCCTCTTGGTCCCTTTCCCAAGATACCTGTAAGATTCAGTCATTCAGTCCGAGAACTAGGATTGTTTTCTCCGTTGCATGTCCCTGTCACTAGCTCCCAATGATTCGTAGGTTGGGTATGTTTGCTGGTAGATTTAGGTATGTGTGATGTTTTTGTGTTGACTGTGAATATGTTTATGTACGTGAAATCATGAAAATAACAATCAATGTGTGTTCGAAGTTATGTGCAAGTGTGTGCAAGTATGTGACTTTGGCAAGGGTCTCGGCTTGATGCTCAAAATTTGATAAAGTTGTAGTTGTTGTTTTATGTGCATAAATCCATGAAAAATCGTGATGTTCATCTAAGGAAATGTGTCTGATTTAGTGACAATCTTTTAGCCAAATAAACTCATGAAAGATGCGCCTAAAGATGTGTTAAAATGGTATATGAATACGCCCTAAGAACTAACATGAGAAGGATGATGAAAGGAAGCTAAAAATAATGAATAAATTTCCGGCTTGGTGTACCTTAATTTCGTTCAAAAAGAAGGTTGGAAATCTGGAAATTTAATACATTTTAAAGAGGTGAGGCCACCAGGATTTGAACCTGTGACCTCACCCTTTGGCTACTGGAATTCGCGAAAAAAGGAAAAGAAAAGGGGGCTGGGGGAATCGAAACTGGGTCTGCTGGTTTAGGAAGAAGAGAACAAGAATTAAAATAAATAAATGGGAGGCGTGGGAATCGAATCCACGACCTCCGGGAAGCGAGTGAAGAAGAGAAACTAAAGTAAAGAGAATGGGAGGCGTGGGAATCGAACACGACCTTAAGGCTGGAAAGGAGAAGGTGAAATTAATTAAAGAAATAAAGTGAGGATGTGGGGGTTCGATCCCACAACCCCAATGCCACACGTCTAACTTATTGAATTTTTAATTAAAAATGAAGATAGGAGGTTGTGGGGGTTCGAACCCACAACCTCACAGCCCCTAGCGAAATTAAAATTTAAATAAGGAGGTTGTGGGGGTTCGAACCCACAACCTCCCAATTCCCAGTGAAAATTAAGAATGAATAAAAGAGGTTGTGGGGGTTTGATCCCACAACCTCTTGGTTTAAGCGAAATTGGGCAACAACATGATAATGAAAAATAAAAAGGGGTTGTGAGGGTTCGAACCCACAACCCTTTGTCCAACCTAAGAGGAAAACTAAGTAGAAAACTAAAGATACAATGTTAATGATGGGGTTCAATCTAGAGTCCCAATATCATGGAGATTAAAAATAAAATCAGTGAAAAATGTAAATGTTATCCAAGTGATTCGAACTTGGGTTTCCTTGCCCAAATTTCCGTATTGATACACAAGTCATACGTGAACAAAATATCCAAGAATAATGCCACCTACTTAGATCGAAATTCAGATCTTGGCATATAATCAAGATACATAAGTCTAGTACTACATAATCTTAGGAATGTATGAATCACTTAACGAACTATGAATGAAGCCCCATGGCTTGTGTGTATGGACTCATAAGTCTAGCATACGTTCAAAAGTAAGTGAACCTAAGATGTATGTAATGAAATGATGAACCCTAGAAGGGTTAAGTATGAGTGTAAGATACACTAAATGGCCAAGTGCATTGGCATAAGATGAGATGAACAATGAAATGAGGAAATGAATAATGAAATGATGAAACCCTCAAAGGGTTAAGTAAGGGTGTGAAACACACTGAATGGCCAAGCGCATTGGCATATGATGAAATGAACATTCACGTAATAAAAGGTGAGTAACTATGAAAAGCAAAGGTGCTAATGATTATGAATGTGGTGACAACATGATATGAGGCTAATGTAAATGATGAGAGCAATCTCAAATGAGCCTAAGTAAATGTTACCAAAACGTACTCACCTATGAGAGTGTAAGATAATGAAGGTCTCTATGAACACTCTAATGAAAGTATTGAGCTTAACATACTTAATACTAATGATGAGATGAGAAATCATCGAATGAGCTATGATGTACTCATACTAGAAGCCAGCTTCCATGACGTAGGAGATGAATGTAATGGAACTTTATACTGAGCACCGATACGCTAGCTATGAGCGGTGATGCCTTCTTTCGGGAAGGGCGGAGGTTCACGTAACTCTCATTAGATGAGACTGTCCGAATTGCCGGGTATGGGTCTCCTTATATATCCTAGTCTACGAACCTATACAGCCAATATAGGGATCTGGCGGTGTTAAATTCCCATGTACGCTAGCATGTTATGGGTCACTTTAGCCGGTGATTCCACCTCTTTTCGGTGTGGGGGAGACACTGGATTTCATGCTGCTCACATGATCTATGTCGGTTAAAGTTAAAGTTCCCAATGAATGAATGAGGCCAGCCTCAAATGATGCACATAATGAAATGAATGATACCAAAGTTGTTAGGATATGATAATCAAAAGGTGAGTTAGATTCAAGTAATGACATTAGATCATTCTTGGTCATTGCACAACAAACCTAATGAAAGTCTTAAACTACATCTTAGGTATAGCTGGTGTTTACACTGTCCTATGAATGAAATGAAATGGAGTACGTATGAATGAACGAAGCAGACTCTGTGTTTGCTAATGAAGACTCCCTAGTTGAGGTCCCATCTGTTGAGCCCTCATTTCTGGGATGTCTTGATGTTAAGTCCGTGATTCCAAGGTCTCATGGCATATGAATGAATGATATTAAAGAAGGTATGTGCTACATGCAAAATGTGTTGTATGCTATATGATAAGTGCTATGTGTATGTTATATGTTGTGTGCAAATGTGAAAAGTATGATGATGTATGTTATTCTCATGGCATAACTTTCCTATTCCAAATCTGGAAAGCTCACTGACTTTCCTAGTTCAAATTTGGAAAGCTCATTGACTTTCCTAATGCAAATTTGGAAACTTTCCTGATCTCAATTTGGCAAGTCCACTGACTTGACTTCCAAAAATCATGTTGTTAGGAAAGAGCTATTCTTTCTCATGCATGTCATTGGTGTGTGCTTGCATATACCCATACCTAGTACAAGTGTGTACTAACCCTATACAAACTCTACTATTTTAGGTGCAGGAACAGGTGGACGATAGAGCTACAGGATCATCGTTGTAGTTATCTGGACGTTCAGCATTCATCCAATTTTGGTAGATCCTCACGCTTTGGAGGATGTTGCTGTTTTATGTTCTAGCTTAGCTTTAGAGTTGAGCTAGTGGAGCATGTTCCACTAGCGTTTCTTTCCTGTTTTTATTCAGACTATGTATTGGTGCCATTCTAGCAATTATACACTTAGTAAGAATTGAACTATTTCTTTCAGTTGCTTATCTTTTAATGTTAGATGGTTGATGGTGAACAATTACGTATTAATGAGAATGTTTTTATAAGTATGTTAAGAAACAAAAAATTTCAAATTTTCCGCCCAAATTAACCTATGTAAAGTAAGAATGACGTAAGTAGGCTCGTCTGCGACCTCTGAGAGGTCAACGACACCGGTCTAGTCTAGGGTCTAGATTCCAGTCGTGACGAGATTAGATTTATTCAATTTTTCCAACAATTTCAATTTGAAACAAGTGTTATCAAGAATAGTGAAATGGATTTTTATATAATTGATAATCTAATTATAAACTTAACTAATATGATTCAATCTCAAAAGGGTTCTAATAGTGAAGGGGGAAACTCCAGGGCTGCGGTTGACTGAAGTATTCATGCATATTATTCTTTGTAAACTGGATATTAGGTAACTATCAAATCAATGATCAAAGAGTTGATTATATGATTATGGTCTTCTGACGTCTAACCGCCTACGATAATTGACAGTTTAACTACATCGTTGAGCGGGGATACGCTGAATCAATTACCGAGTATTATAATTTCATATTGTCTTGTCATGACCAAGGAGACCCCCTAAAAGTAATGTGGCGTACTTGACCTCTTGGAGGTCTTATACAAGCCCATAGTTATCATTCACCGCATTTCATAGGTAAATTCAGTGGAAAATTTAAAACTTTCATAGCACATCATATGTTTGAACATCACTACCATTATATATAAAAAAAAATATTATATTTACATAGTGAGCCTCTAAGTCTCTTTGCCATCTTAGACTCAACATCATTAGAATACACTAGGGGCACGGTTCTTACAAAATAAATCATAAGTACATTATTATTAAACTTTACAGTAAGATAAGACTTAGGAAATCCTTGGACTTAAGGATTGCTTTCCTTGAGTATGGGAATCACATATCAACCTCTTCACCATAGAGACATCCTTTAAGCATTCATAACCTACACTTTCTGTAAAAAGGGGAAGAAGAATGGAGTTAGTAAAAGAATGCACTAAGTATGGCAACCGTGCAAAAAAATGCATTTAAAAGGGACATTTTACTTAAAACCATGCATCATGCCTTTTTGTGAAAACTTCATAAAACTTTGATACAATGAGCATCATACAAGTCACGTACTTCATATAGGCATATTTGATGGTCATACATCATATAAAATCACACATTGCATTTAAGGCATAATACTCATCACATTACAGTAAGCTCAATCACTTTACAGTAAGTTTATTCTTCACTTTACAGTAAAATAATTTCTTCTTATCACTTTAACTTTCCAAGTAACCCTCTAGTGATACTTAGTGCAATGTATAGATAATGTCCCATAACACTGCCCACACTCAACTATCACCTTAAGGCCACAAGGTAGTCACACATAGAGCCTTCCTAACTCAACACATACATTCAAGTGTAGCACATCGTAAGACACATTCAAGTCAAGACTACCAAAGCCATTACAGTAAACCATAGTCAATTTGCACATATGCTAACTTCACTTTACATAGACTCGTATAAGACCTTACTCATAACCCCAATCTAAGTGTACTAGTGAAATGTACATGTGAAGTCCCATAACCTCACACATACTAAGTAAACCTATCAAGAGACCACAAGCATATCATTCACTTCATACATCAACAAGGCAAGTAAAGACACTTCATACATACCAAGCAAGACTTCATCATATAGTCAATAAGACTTATATTATGCATATAAGGAGAGACCACATCATATAAACCATTAGGACTCATACCATGCATATCATCACAACAAGAAGAGGGCACTACCATGTCATGCATAAGGACATAAACATCATCATATACATTAGAACACCTTTGTAGAACTCCCTTCAAGAGCTACTTGTGCAATGCATAGGTGAAGTCCCATTACCCCACCTACACTAAGCAACTTCCCTTAGGTTATCCTAGTTAGGGTCCTTACTTTACTTCCATTGTCCATTTTTACTTTATGGAAACTATAGACTTAACCGACACTAAGATCATGGGTGCTAAACATGGAATTTGGTGTTGTAGAGTCTTACACCAAGGGAAGGTGCTCTACCTAGCCAAGGTAGAACATTAACACATGCTAGCATATTAGGTGATATCACTTGCTAGATCCTTTGTGGCAAGCATAGTTTATGAAACTTGGAGGTATATATGGAAACCGTCTTTATGCCAAATGGGGAATTGTGGTTATAACTTATGGAAACCCTCTTTATGCCTATTGAAGCGTTGTAGTTATCCACCTCATGAAGACTATGGTGAAAAATCCTTCCCACATTGGGAAGGGGCACCCCTCATCTAAGTTCACTCGGTGCTAAGCTAAGTTCCCTTTATTGAAAAGTCATTATTATCATTACTATATAAAATATAGGCTTAGGAGAGTTATCCCGTCATATGCTTAGCTCATAGGTCATAGATGAGAGTTCATCAACCTAATCATGTGAGAAGTCCTTTCACATGGACATAGCATATGTAAAGCACCATCTAGTTTAGGTACCCTTAAGAACACCTTTCAAGAGCCCCTCTATTGACTAAATCATCATACATGTGTGTGTACATATATGTGAGCAAAGCTTTCACATAAACACCCTTTGACCACACATGTTCATACTTGTACTTCATTCATGCATAAGAGTATAATTGTAACTATGTGAGCAAACCTTTCATGTAAACACATTTAGACACTATGCACATTCATACTTCATCATATTATATACTTAACATCATAACATATAAGTCATACTCATAACATGTTCATGCATTCTTATTCATGTACTTAAATCACAAACCTAGTAACTATCCTATCAAGGCACACATGTGGAATGCATGGACAAGGTCCCATACCCTTATCCATACTAGTACACCTATCAAGTCATCCTAGTTAAAGGATACATAACATACTTCATAGACATAAGCTTTACATGCATAGTAGTAGACACAAGTGCATATAAGAATACCCTTTCATTAGACACCATGAACCTATACTACTTTGTAAGCATACATGAAGTGTGAGTGTGTGTACATTGGTCAACATGATCACCTAATGGCTGTCAACAACACATTGAGGAAGCCACCGTCTTAGGACCACAATGCACATTCAAGCATAGACCACACATCACAAGTTAGCATAGGAGACAAGATGACTTCAACACTTACATTCAAGACTCCTAACCATAGCTAATCACACATTCATATAGGGTATATAGGTAAGGGGTCATTAACTATTTTTTTTAGCTTCAATGGCAGCACCTAAACCTCACCTTAATAAGTTCATTCAATTATAGAAGACATCATCAATACCTAGAACATGCTACTAGATTGAGAGCTAGGCATAAACTTCACATAGTGTAATCATCATAACCACACACTCATATATCATCAATTTGCCTTCAAGGACATGATCCACACATATATAGATTGACATGAAGTAAACACCGCCACCATAAGTAGACCATACCACACAATGTCATACAAGGCCAATTCAACTAGCCATGACATAGAAATGTAGAGGAATAGAGTAGACCGTACCAATTCATCAACCTTTGATCATCATTGATCAATATCCATCTTTCATCAACAATTCAAGTATAGGGAAGTAGCTAAATGTAATTTAACATGGACGAAATCATGCATACGCCACCACAAGATCATAATACTAACATGTACACTATATCACCAATTCAATAGAGAGTAGAGAAACATAGATCACTTACCAAATCCCCCTTGCATTGATCATCAATGATCAATACAATATAGGGCAGTAGCTAAAGATATCATGACCTAAACGAAATCCTACTTCAATTGCCCTACAATCGAGATCACATTGAAATCACTACATAACAAGCTATAGAAGTAGAAGAAAATAATTCAATTTCATTCAAAGCTTCAAACCTTGATCCACATAGGATCAACTATACATAATTCATCATAAAATTCGCATCATAGGCAGTAGCTAAATCAATTTATCATAATTGAAACTCATAACAATAATTCTAGCATCAAGATCACAACATACTACAATATAGGCTAATTTGAGATTGAGAGGTATCATGGGTTCAACATGGAATTGGATTGAAAATTACATTTAAATCAGTAATAAATCATCATGCTTTTGAAATCGTTTCTAGAAAGAACCCATGGCTAGATTGAAAGCTAGGAAGATTAATCATGAATTCTCTTTGAAAACATTAGGAGGAACTCTCTAGATGAAAGGTTATATAGAGATGAAGGATCAACGTACCTTATTAGATGAAGAAACCTTGAGAATCCATCACCATGGATGTTCTTGAGCTTCATCTCCAATGGAGGTTTCTAGAGAAAATATTTTAGAGAGAGATGTCTAATTTTGAAATCATGGATTGGGAATAGGGTTTTGATCTTTTTAACTAACTTAGTATACCCAAAAATAGTTAAGTAAACCACCTAGGGTCCGGTTAGGACATGGGGTAAATTTTCCCTTTCACCCCTTAATGAGACATCTCGTCTGGCAGTGAATTGCAGACTGCATCGACGGTCCCATCACGCCCCTTAGTCTTAACGATAGTCCGTAGGTGGCCACCATCTTTTGGGTATAAGGGTTGTGTTTTGGCTGAGCCTCCTCCAAGCTAAGTGTGGGACGACGCCCACCCATCGACGGGACGTCACCACACCTACTGGGCGTCGATTGAGGGTCGTAGGTAGACACTGCTAAGGCAGTGTAGTCAGACTTTAGGTCCTCTCTAAAGGCCTTTAGCGGGGCCCTTGGGGAGTTTTACTCGGATGTTTCCAATGTAAATACACACATTAACATGTCAAGGACCTTCCATACTATTTTAATCATCAAACAACACTCGCAACACATCCAAACATGCTAGGCACACTCAAGTAACACATGCACGTTTCAAGGGCTAACTTTTGAACGTCTTGGACGTTTTTGAACGTTTGACTTCCAAATGACTTCAAATCAATCATACATGCTTTAAAACACTTAATCAACATGTTAACAAGCTTATAGGCACATGTGAGGATCTAGACACCCTAACTCATTTTGGAGGTCTTACATGTCTAATAACTGAGCAAGGTTCCTAGGTATATCTCTATTCTAGATACAAATCAACTTTAATTTAAGAGAAATCATGATCCTTTTGCCCCCACGTTCTATCCTCTTATTCCTCTCCTGAATTTAAGTCACACGAGACATTTATTCCTGTGGCGATCAAGCACGAAATACTAAAACAGGAGCAAAAGAGTGATTCATATGATAATTATTTTTAATCCATTAAACTCAATAAAACACAATCATCTAGTAGCCACATCCCTAGAAGTAGGAAAATTAGCTACTCATATCAAGATTCTCAATTACGCAATGTTTAAATAACATAAAGAGATCAAATAAAGAATACTTTAGGGATGACCCTAAGAACAGATGAAAAAACTCCCAAAATAGTCGTTCTTCAAAACCCAAAAAAATAATAATTCTAAAATAAAAAAATCTGAGTCTATTTATATTTAATCAAAACCGGCCAAATCTTGCACCAGCGTCCGCGATGCGGTGAGCCTTCAAAAATGCAACAACTCATGAATATCTCTCTCCGCGACGCGTGCACAATACGGTGTGTTCTGCCTCCAACTCCAATTTTTTATCAAATAGTAAATTCCCTCTTCGTGTTACGGAGATGCCTTGTTCGTTATTTTCATTCTACTTTCTTCTTACTCTTTTGCTTGAATCCTCTCTTGCTTCCTAGTGCCTGTTTCAGCGCTCATTTATTGATTTAACCTCACCTACATAATTGGTAAGTCTAACTGAATTTAGATGGCTTGATACTACTAACAACTAGTACAGATGATTTCGAATTTGGACAAAATGCGGGTGTTATTTGGTTCTTAAACATACAAATATGTCCAAGATCATATACAATTGTTCACGTATACATATACACATTAATTTAACAAAATATGTGTCATTTTCATGCTTGTTGAGACAAATGTCTCATTATATGGTCCTTTAAGTTGCTACCATCCATCACAACTACTGCTCTAGAATGCATAAATTCTCGTATCAATGTATTCAATGTAATAAATAGATATAAAAACTCATTATTATGACTCTTTTTAATATGTATATGGAATCCCATGTAAGTTATATCCATCATATATAAATACGCAAGTAATTTTGCATACGATCCAGCTGGTGTACCCCTCAAAGTTTACAATATTTTCTCTTTAACCTTCCAAGCCAACGTATAGTTAACATTAACTCCAAGATCAATTTTCATATCCTTTTTAATGCCAAATGGTGTATATATACGTTTTGATCTGCCAATTTAGGTTTCACAATCCCTCCACACAAATTGCTAGTTACTTGTCTATGTGCGTAAACTTTATCCTTTATAGGACATGTATGTTGTGTGTTGAATGCTCAAATTCTGAACATTCCAGATTTGTTGATATTTGATGCTCATTAATCATTCACATTCTTCAGAATAATATTCCAATGTATAACTACATAAGAATTTCATCACAATCAATAAATATGCATAGTATAATCAGATATATACAAATATATTCTATAATTTACAAAAAGATCACACATACAAATATACATAAAAGTATTGAAAACATTACCTGATTGAATTTGACCTCACAGTTCTATATTAAAAAATTTGTGCAATTGCATATTTTTTCATAATTGATTTCAAATTTGATTTTTCCATATATACTTGATCAATTTCAACATGTTTGTTAGATGGATTTGAAATCACCCATTAATATCCATCAATACAAATTAATATTTGTGTCTTCCAATTATGCAATGGCCATATGTTGTGAACCATATCCAATAATCTCATTAATACAAAATGGTGCCAGTACCACCAACTCTCCATCTAATGAACTCTAACACAATTGATTCTATCTATTACACAAATTCAAAATGGTTATACAAATTGAAATTTTGTTAAAATCATTGCTTTTTAAGCTATTCCATACACTCTAACACTCATGTCATTGTGTATAACTAATGGTGTATTGATTTCTCCAACTTTATACTCAATCTTCAATATCTTCATTTTCATATCAACACCAATATGTATTATAATAATTATATAAAACTCAAACAAAATATGCTTGTTCTTTAAATACTTTCCTCTCTATAGTATAATTGGTATAACAAATTGTAACGTCTCATTTTCCAAAACGCATGACATTTTTTGGTAGTTACAAGCAATTTAATCATTAATAGAAAAAAATAAAATCAATTGCACGCCTTTATATATACTCATATACCTATAGCATACATATACAAAGTTACACAATTGTATATAATAAAAGTAATTATATACAATGCATTTATATACAATTACTTCAAAGAGTTACGAACATATATACATAATATAAAAATAATTATACAAATACCTACACATATACAATAGCATGAAATAAACAATGTACAAACCTGACAAAATTATATATACATCTATAGTACACAAAAAAATTATCAAATTAAAGCACACCCTTTTTTAAACAAATCATATACAATTGACGTAGTAATTTTATACAAGTACTTACAAATATACATGATATAAGAATTTTATACAACTACTTACATATATACAATATTATAAATCAAACGATATACAAATCGTATAACTTACATAATAGTAAATTATAATTTTTAAATCAAATTAAAGCACACCGATGTTGTCAATCAATAAACTTCATATATACAAATCGTGTCAATTTTTCGAGTGAATTAGAGTAGAAATGTATTTCTCTAATCTTGTATAAACAAAAATATTTTTTTGCAAACCATTAGAATGAAGAAACAAAAATAATTCGTATTTCAAAATTTCAATTACATACTGTACAAATCAATTGTATACTTTATTGACATTCAAAACATGAAGTTTTCTTAAAGAAACCTTACCTAGCGTCGAATATACAAGAATATTAATTAATCTATCTTCAGTTGTTTGAGGAAACCAGTTGTTATGATGTTTCTATCACTATAGAACTCTTTTTTGAAAAAATATTTGATTTTTGATGATTAGCTTTAGAGCCTGTTTGGCTCAGCTTAAAAGCTGGTCAAACTGACTTAAAAGCTGATTTTTGACTTATTTAGCTGTTTGGCAATACTCAAAATAACTTATTTTAAGTTAAAAAAAACTTATTTTAAGCCAAAAGTTAAAAGCTGGGGTAGAGGTGCTTTTCTTTTTTTAGCTTATAAGCTGTTTTAAGTTGACCACAATTTTATCTTTTTGCCTTTAATATATTTATACAATCTCCAAATTACAACATAACCCTAACATCTCTTTCTTCCATTTTTCCCTTTTCACGTTTGGCATAGCAACTTCAGCACTTTTATCCAAACACATAACTGCTTTTTTTAAAAATAAGTTTCAGCACTTTCAAAAGTACTTTTTTAAAGCTGCTTTTATTAAGCCCATCCAAACGGGCCCTTAATCATTGGATTATGTAAATTTTCTGTTAGCATATTTAGCGCTCATGTATCCATTTATTTAAAAAATTAATATTATATTGTATAAATTATATTAGAAAAATATTATACACAAATTTTATGCTTCATAGCAAACTAAGTTATACTCATGAAATGTAATCATATAAAACTATACATATAGAACGTTATTTCACTAAGTACGTTTGTTATATGAAATTTTTCCCAAAAAAAAAGGGGAAACTTACATAAATTACTACAATAAAAAAAGTATTTACCATTTATGGCAATAGTATATTTTTTTCACTTAATCAGTTTTAATTCATTTATAATAATACATTTATAATACAAGTTTAATGATGGATAATACATTTATCACACATTTTAACATTTATAATACAATGTGTCAAATTTTTTCCAAACAAACATGATATATTTTAAAAAACAATTATAATTCATATATATTGCATATATAATTCACTTTTAATTCATATTGCATATTTAACATAATATTACTATAAATGGTAATAAATAAAAAATATCACTAAAATCAGTAATTATTTATTAAAATATACCAATTTATGTATTTTTTCCAAAAAAAAAAACTTATGTGCAAAGAGGCTCTTATCGGGCAATAGTACTACCAGGACCAACTCGAATTGGGCCTGCTTCCGAGATCGGCCCACTAATCTTGGGTTGGGTCCACATCTGTTTTCTGGCGCCAAATTCTCCCGCCAAAACAACGAGATATATAAATCAGCCGCTCAATCTCTTCTCCTCTCCAAAACCCTACAAAGCACAACGCCCGAGTAGAGAGAGAAACAGAGAGAAAATGGCCGGAGAAGATTCCAACGGCGATAGTGGTAGCCACCGTCCGGCGGAGTCTCCTTCGTCTTCCGATCATAGAAATGGCAATCCACCGTCTACTCCTGATTCTCCGACGTCAGTAGGATTCAACACCGATCAACTTCCTTTCAACACTAGCCAAAACTACTCTGAAGAGGATGAAGCCTCTGTCGATCCTGATATCATCAGAGATGATCCAGAAGATGCTGACATTGAAGAGGAAGATGGAGAAGACCTTTTCAACGACAATTATCTCGAGTTCGTATTTTGATATTTCAGTTCTGACATTTCCACAGTTCAATTCGTTCATTTTTTTAAAGTTTTGCTGAAATTACAGTGACTATCAGAGGATGGGTGAGGCTGACCAGTACGAGTCCCTCGGATTGGATGATTCCATGGTGGATGAAAGAGATCTGGATCAAATCATGGCAGATCGTCAGGCTGCTGAAGTGGAACTTGACAATAGAGATGTACATGTCTCTAACCGCAAGCTTCCTCAACTTCTTCATGATCAAGGTATGCTTAATTGCTTTTTATTGCCTCTTTATTGTGTTATTTCTTCATTTGTTTGATATTTGAGACTCATTTACCTGTATCTCATACTTGCATTGTGCTTATTTTACATGTTAAATGCAATTTCTTAATTTTCCTTTCACTATTTATTTGTTCCTCCTTTATTATTATTACTTTAGCTCACTCTTAGTCTCTTCCTTCTAGTATTCTGGTATGATTCTACTCCCACATTTCTATTTAGTTTGATGTCTCCTGTATCATTTCTAGTATTCTATCCTTGTGGCTCTAGATTGAATCTTTCCAATGTGTTTACAATCTCATTTGATAGTTTAAGGACCCCCTCCCTTCTCACCGTCCATATATTTTGATCAAGAGAGTTTTGACATTTTAAGTAAGTTATACTATTGCCACTACAAAAAGTTTAGGGGCAGCGCTAACCCAGTCTTAACACTTTGACCAACTTTTTGGTTCAGAAAGCCATGGATTGTTTTCAAATTTGTATATAGGTGTTATGACATTGCCCCTCTAATTATTTAGCGGTTGTACCACTGAACACTTGTGTTTTCATGAACCCCCAACCCTTAAGGTTTGACTAACTTCTGGTAGGAGCTGATATATATGAACTTAACTTGTTTAGAATATTTGGGATGATGTGTTTTATTAATTAGTATGACTTCAGAGCAGACTAAAATCTAAAAAGCTAACACTGTGGTATTTTGCTTCAGATACTGATGATGATAACTATAGGCCATCAAAAAGGACTAGAGCTGATTTCAGAAGGAATTTTGATGATACTGATGGAATGCCAAGTTCGCCAGGGGCATCACAACGAGTAAACTCCAGCCAGGATGTACCAATGACTGATCAAACTGATGATGATCCCTATGAGGTTTGTATTTTCACAGTAACACTTTTCTACTAAGGTTAATCATAATTGAATTGCCTGAATATATCTCTTACAATTCTTTGGATTTTCCATGCAGGATGATGAAAATGATGAAGGGGAGTTTGAGATGTACAGGGTTCAGGGAACACTTAGGGAATGGGTAACTAGAGATGAAGTCCGGCGCTTCATTGGGAAGAAATTCAAGGAATTCTTACTCACATATGTAAATCCCAAAAATGAACATGGGGACTTTGAATATCTTCGACAGATTAATGAGATGGTATCAGGTAAATAAGTTTCTGAACTTGACTAGTCATTGCTGACCTTTTCAAGAATGAATTAAGTTTTATGAGTTCCAACAGAGATCTTTTATTAATTTAGATCTTCTCTAAATTGTTCATCATTCATCTGCAGTTAATAAATGCAGCCTTGAGATTGATTACAAACAATTCATATATGTCCATCCCAATATTGCCATCTGGCTGGCAGATGCACCACAATCCGTTCTTGAAGTGATGGAAGAAGTTGCCAACAAAGTTGTCTTTGATCTTCATCCCAACTATAAGCAAATTCATCAGAAAGTCTATGTCAGGATTACCAACTTACCAGTTTATGATCAGATTCGTAATATAAGGTAATATCACTTACTTGCTTACTTTGGCTTGACTACATCTAGTGTAAATAAAACCTCACTTGAATTTGCATTCTTTGCAGGCAGATCCATTTGAACACCATGATTCGTATTGGTGGAGTTGTCACCCGACGATCTGGTGTTTTTCCCCAATTGCAACAAGTGAAATATGATTGTAACAAATGTGGAGCAGTATTGGGTCCTTTTTTCCAGAACTCATACTCAGAAGTCAAGGTTGGTTCTTGCCCAGAGTGTCAGTCAAAAGGACCATTCAGTGTCAATGTTGAGCAGGTAAACATTGTGTTGTATATTTCTCATAGAAAGAGAACTATGAAATTGATAACTTAATTCTCTTTCTAAATCTTTTGCAGACAATATACAGGAACTATCAGAAACTGACACTACAAGAAAGCCCAGGAATTGTACCAGCTGGTCGGCTTCCTAGATACAAGGAAGTGATACTGTTGAATGATCTAATTGATTGTGCCCGACCAGGAGAAGAGATAGTAAGACTTTTAACTTTTTTTTTTGGCTTGTTTATGATAATTAATCCTAGTTAAATGAATATTTGGCATGTGCATTACCGAGTGTTTCTTAAACTTGAATGTTTTGGAACTTTTCAATGACCTCGCTTAAGACAGGCAGTGTTTCTTTCTAATGTCAGGAAGTCACAGGAATCTACACTAACAACTTTGACTTGTCCCTGAATACCAAGAATGGGTTTCCTGTCTTTTCTACTGTGATTGAAGCAAATTATGTTACAAAAAAGCAAGACCTCTTTTCAGCTTACAAGCTAACTCAGGAGGACAAAGAAGAAATTGAGAAGCTGGCCAAAGACCCTCGGATTGGAGAACGAGTATGTCCATGTGCCTTGTCAATTTTAAAATCCAGTTGATCCGTTTGATTTGTAGACTATCTTAGCTATCTCTTTTCTCATGTATTTTTATTCCACAGATATTCAAGTCCATTGCCCCGTCAATTTATGGCCATGAAGACATAAAGACTGCCATAGCTCTTGCAATGTTTGGGGGCCAAGAGAAAAATGTTGAAGGGAAACACAGACTGAGAGGAGACATAAATATTCTCCTGCTAGGTGATCCAGGCACTGCAAAATCCCAGTTCCTCAAGTAAGTATAAATCTAGAATGACCTCATTTTGAATCAATGAGTACTGTAACCATACAACCCTATCAGGTATGTCGAGAAGACGGGACAACGAGCCGTCTATACAACTGGCAAAGGAGCTTCTGCTGTTGGGCTTACAGCAGCAGTACACAAGGACCCTGTCACTCGGGAATGGACCCTTGAAGGAGGAGCACTAGTTTTGGCTGATAGAGGAATATGTTTGATTGATGAGTTCGATAAGATGAATGATCAGGATAGGTATGCAAGTCTGATAGCTGCACTTTTAGCTGGTCTTCCCTACATTGCTTGCTTGATTATAACATTCTCATGTTTATTTCTTTTTTTATTTTTTTATGTTTTCTTTAGAGTGAGTATTCATGAAGCAATGGAACAGCAGAGTATTAGCATATCAAAGGCTGGCATTGTCACATCTCTCCAGGCCCGCTGTTCTGTTATTGCTGCTGCGAATCCTATTGGAGGAAGGTATAGGAGAACTAAATTTTGATGTTTTTAGAAATAGGATGATCATATGATCCTAACTATAGACATTTCCTTCCAAGTCAATGTTACTATTAGTAGGCTACCAGCTCTATCTTGGAAATCTAGCTTAATCCCTCTATTACAGCTGTGGTTTCGACATCTTTTATGGTCACCAGATCTTGGATTTCTTTACACTTTCTTTATCTATGCATTAGATTTAGGTTTCCATTTGCTTTTGTTGTATTGCCATTAAATTCTCACTTTAGCTGCTACCTCACATTCACAGCATCCAATAGTTCTAATGTGCAAATACAATTTGGTGGAATCAAGCATTCTACTTTCTGGAAGTCATTATTTATCCTCTGAATAGCTTATGCTTTTATATTTGTCTTTTCCTGACATTTCTTCCCTGCTTTAGTTTAGTGACTTTTCTCTTAAATCCTTGTAGATATGATTCCTCGAAGAATTTCACGCAAAATGTGGAATTGACAGATCCAATTATTTCTCGATTTGATGTGCTGTGTGTGGTCAAGGTAATGTCATTCTTTTAGAGCCCTGTCAATCTAGTTAAACTTTTCCTTAATCAACTTTTGAAACTGAAAGGTTACTGATTTTGTGCAGGATGTGGTTGATCCAGTCACTGATGAGATGCTTGCAAAGTTTGTTGTTGATAGTCATTTTAGGTCACAAGCAAAAGGTGCTACTATAGATGAGAAGTCATTTACTGATTCACGGGATGATGCTCGTGCCACTATGGCTGCAACTGATCCTGAGGTTACCCTTGCAGCTTATTTTTTTACCATTTGTTTGAACTTTTATGTTTTATTTTCTTGAATCTATACAAGTTCCTTTTTTCCCTCAGATAATTCCACAAGAGTTGCTAAAGAAGTACTTAACTTATGCAAAGTTGAACGTATTCCCAAAATTACACGATGCAGACTTGGACAAGCTCACACAGGTTTATGCTGAATTAAGGAGAGAATCTTCGGTGAGATTGCCATTTAGTTGAAGCTTCTTTTTGAAATCATTTGAAGTATGGTAGCGATGACACATTGTCTAATGTGTTCCATGTGCATGTACAGCATGGACAAGGAATTCCCATAGCAGTGAGGCACATTGAATCGATGATAAGGATGTCTGAAGCCCATGCAAGGATGCATCTTAGACAACATGTTACTCAAGAAGATGTGGATATGGCAATTCGTGTCCTTCTGGATTCATTTATATCAACCCAGAAATTTGGGGTGCAAAAAGCATTGCAAAAGGTAATACTATCAGCACTCTACCTCTTTGTAGCTCATGTTAGGCCTACATAAGGCATAATCACATTATATTCATATGCCCCAGTAATAGTTGTCGATATGGACATTTGAAATGGTTTTGAATTTTGGTGCAGAGCTTCAAAAAGTACATGACATACAAAAAAGATTTCAATGCTATCATTCTTCACCTCCTACGTGGGCTTGTAAAAGATGCATTGCAGTTTGAGGAAATTGTTTCAGGTTCTGCTGCCAACCTAGACCATATTGATGTCAAGGTTGAGGAGCTACAAAGCAAGGTATTTATACTCGAAATCTCTATATTTATGTGATATTACTTCCCAACCGTTGCCGAATGAAAATCCCATTCTCTAAAATCATTGCAGGCACTTGATTATGGCATGACTGATCTCAAAGCATTTTTCTCAAGCAATGAATTTACTAAAGCAAACTTTGAGTTGTACGAAGATCAGGGTATCATAAGACATCGCCTTCCAGCTCGATGAGTTATGTTATTGTTTCAGATTTAGTCATATGGCAGGTTGATCTAGTTTTCTTAAATTTGTACACAAATGAATGCAGAACTCTGAGACGTTCTTAACATTTGATCAGTTTTAGCTTCTACAAGGAATTTGTTGTTTGCCTTTTGTTGTACTTGTATTACAGATAATTTAAGTTGTTTCAACAGTGAAAAGTTACTTTAATATTAACAATTGAGCCAAAAAACACTTGGGTTAATAACAAGTTTGTAACTATGTAGTAAGATCCATGGAAGTTATACTTCCATGGATGATTGTGCAGACAGGAAGGTTTAGATTTGGTAGAGAAGAGTATATTTCTTAATACTGAATTTTACGCAATACAATGAAGGAGTTGACTTCTATATATAGAAGTGTACATCAGTAGAAAAAATGTGCTAACTAATTCTGTTGTAACTAACTTGTGCTAACTAATTCTGTTATAACTAACTTCTTACAACTTCCTCCAACACACTTTTAACACTCACACTCACTTAGCTATTTCTCAATATTCCCCCTCAAGCTGCAGTCTGAATATAAATTGAAGACTCCAAGCTTGGATAGTAACATATGATGAGAAGCTGCTCCTAGACCCTTTGTAAGTAAATCAGCTGCTCCTAGACCCTTTGTAAGTAAATCAGCTGGTTGTTGTTTTGTATTGATATATGTAGGCAGTATCAACCCACTCTTGATTCTTTCCCTCACAAAGTGACAGTCAATTTCTATATGTTTAGTCCTCTCATGAAAAATGGGATTGGCAGCAATTTGTATTGCTGCTTTGCTATCACAATATAATCGCACAGGTGTAGTAATGGTAACATTCAATTCTTTCAGTAATCCTTTTAGCCAAACAACTTCTGCCACAACACTTGCCATACTCCTATATTCAGCTTCTGCAGAGCTTCTGCTTACTGTGTGTTGTTTCTTGGATTTCCAGGATATAAGAGAGTCCCCTAGCTTCACCATGTAATCAGTTACAGACCTCCTAGTGTTAGGACACGCAGCCCAGTCTGCATCACAGAATGCCTCCAGTTGTAAACTTCTTTTACTGCTTAATAGTATGCCTTGACCAGGGCTTCTTTTGATGTATCTTACCAATCTCAAAGCTGCTTCCCAGTGTGACACCTTAGGTTGCTGCATAAACTGAGATAGAACCTGAACTGCAAAGCTGATATCAGGCCTAGTGATTGTAAGATACAATAATCTACCAACCAACCTCTGATAGCTTGTAACATCCTTAAGTACAGAATCATCAGTAACCCCTAGTAGTTCATCATGCTCTACTGTGGTGAGTTTAATATTAGCTTCTAGAGGTGTATTTGTTGGTTTTGCACCACTAAGCCCTGTGTCTGAGATTAGTTCAAGTGCATATTTTCTTTGATTAAGTAATATGCCTGTTTTGGATCTCAAGATCTCAATGCCTAAAAAATATTTGAGATCACCAAGATCTTTCATCTTGAATCTACTATGCAGAGAGTCCTTTAACTCTTGTATCAACTGATGACTGTTTCCTGTCAAAAGTAGATCATCTACATAGATGAGGATCACAGCAATGTCATGACCATTACTTTTAGTGAAAAGTGAATGATCATGTGAACTTTGTGTAAAACCAGTATCCAACAATACTTCAGTTAGCTTTATATTCCACTGCCTAGAAGCTTGTTTTAAACCATACAAGGACTTCAACAACTTACACACCTTTTGTTCCCCCTTCCTTCGAAATCCCTGTGGTATTTCCATGTACACCTCTTCATTGAGATCACCTTGTAAGAAGGCATTATGGACATCCATTTGGTAAAGTGGCCAGTTGTGTGAGGCTGCTACACTAATAACAGTCTTGACTGTGACCATTTTTGCAACAGGTGCAAAAGTTTCATGATAGTCTAGTCCTGCTTGTTGATTATAACCTTTGGCTACCAACCTTGCTTTATATCTTTCCACTTCACCTGTGGCCTTAAGCTTGATTTTATACACCCATTTAGATCCAATAGCCTGTTTTCCTGGTGGCAAATTCACAATGGACCATGTCTTGTTGAGTTCTAGGGCAGCAATCTCTTCTTGCATGGCATGCACCCAATGTGGACTTGTGGAGGCTTCGTTGAATGTATGAGGCTCATCAACATTTGAAAGAGAAGTTAGAAAAACCTTGTAGGAACCATTCAGATTGGAATAATCAACATAATCACTAATAGGATAAAGACATGTATTATGAGCCTGTTTAGAAGTTGTAGACACAAGATAATCCTTGTGCCAAATTGGAGGCTTAACAGACCTATTTGGTCTTGCATTAGGATTACTAGATGTCACTACAATAGGTGGAATAGGAGGACTAATATCTGCATTGGTACACTCTTCATCACCTAAAAATATGTCCTCAGAATCAGGCATAATGATGTTGTTCTCTACTTCTGATGGAGAAGACACATTAGAGGGATCATAATCAGCGGGGATGGCTTGTATAGTAAGAGGATGGCCCTCATTACAATTATATGAATCTGGTGCTGATGGAATTAAGGGCTCTGCAACTTTATCACTTTTGAAAGGAAAACATTTTTCTTCAAATGTGATATCCCTGCTAATATGAATAGAGTTAGACTCTAAATCAAGCACCCTATACCCCTTTTGAGTTTCTGCATATCCAAGCAATACACCCTTCTTTGCCCTTGCAGCAAATTTATCAGATCTAGGCAACACAGAGGTGAAACAAAGACATCCAAACACTCTCAAGTGTGTTAGTTGAGGTGTGATGCCATACAACATCTCATGAGGAGACTTCCCATTCAAGACTGCTGATGGAATTTTGTTGATCAAATAAACTGTTGTTTTTACACAATGACCCCAATACTTAATGGGAACATTAGACTGTAGTCTTAGTGCTCTAGCAGTATTCAATATATGTCCATGTTTTCTCTCAACCACCCCATTCTGCTGGGGTGTATATGCACATGAAGTTTGATGAACAATTCCAAGAGAATCAAATAATTCTTTACAATTAACATTCATAAATTCAGTGCCATTGTCAGATCTTAACACTTTCACCTTAACTCCAAATTGTGTATTCACCATTAACAAAAAATTCTTCAATACAGAGAAGACCTCAGCCTTTGATGAGATCAAGCAGGCCCAAGTGAATCTGCTGTAATCATCCACTATTGTAACAAAATAATGTTTTCTATCATAGGTAGGAGTTCTATAGGGACCCCATACATCTGCATGAATCAACTGAAAAATAACACTAGACTTATGCAAACTATCAGGAAATTTAGGCCTTTTCTGCTTGGCTTGTGGACATATATGACAATTAGTATGATCTACAGGTTGCATACCAATATCAGTAATGTGTTTCATAGCCTGAAAGGAAGGATGTCCTAGTCGCAAATGCCATAGAGTGGTTAAATCATCATCTTTTAATGCAGCACTAGCTACTACCTTGAATGTATCTTTGAGCAAGTATAATCCATGATACTCCTTACCAGTCCCAATCACCTTCCCATTGGAGAGTGCCTGCAACACACAAAAGTTAGGAAAGAAATTGACACTGCACTGGAGTTCTTTGGTTAACTTGGCAACTGATAATAAGTTGAACTTGAAGTCTGGTACATGCAGTACATCCTGTACTCTATGACTTCCCAACACAATAGAATTTCCTGTTCCTGTAATGTGAGCCTTATTTCCTGTAGGTAACTGAACTGTACTAGATCTCTGATTATAACTTCCATCATCAGCTAATATATCCTTAGAGAATGCAACATGATGAGTAGCACCTGAATCAATAATCCAAGTATGTGCAGAGAATTTAGATGCAGGTGTAGATGTTATTGACACATTACCTGCTAGATTTGCCTTGTATTCACCTTCATCTCTGGCTGCAGATAAAGTTGAATTGATTCTGAGATTCTGTACATGATTATATTCCTCTTCAGTGAGCTGAAAATCACTCTGTCCTTCATTAGCAGCATAGTTAGCATAGGGCCTGAAACTAGTTCCTGCATTTTGAGTGTTTGAATTTTGAGCTGAATTTTGAGTGAGATTATTTGATCTATAACCATTGTTGTTGCCTCCAGGTAATCCTTGCTTTCTTTTACTCTTGAAATCTGCAGGATATCCTATGATTCTGTAGCAATCCTTGGATAAGTGATTTTTGTAACCACAGTGTTCACAAGCAATATCCAGCAACTTCTTTCCTCTAAATCCTTGTCTTCTATTAACCAGCATAGTAAGAGGTTCCCTGTTGATGTCTATCACTCCTAGTAACCTCTGGCTCTCCTCTTGTATTACTGTAGCATACGCTTGATTAACAGTAGGAACAACTGGTTTAAGTAGAATGTCACTCCTCACATGACTGTACGACTCATTCAAGCCCATGAGAAACATTAACAATCTCTGCTGACTTAAGTGTTCAATGTAGGGCTTAGCTACATCACAATTACACAAGGGAGCTGGTACTAACACATCCAATTCATCCCATAGATCTCTTAATTTCGAATAATAAATTGTGACAGAATCAGTACCTTGTTTTATAGAAGATACATCTTCCCACAATTGATACACTCTTGTGAGATTAGATTTATGAAATCTCTCCTTGAAATCATCCCATACACGTTTAGCATTCGAAGCATACACAATTGTTGTAATTAGTTCTGGTGCTACAGTACTACTAATCCATGAAAGCACCACAACATTACATCTCTCCCATTGAATAGCTAAATCACCTTTGAAAGCACTTTTTAAGCAAGTTCCGTCCACAAAACCAAGCTTGTTTTTCACCAACAATGTCAACCTTAGCGATCTACTCCATAGGCCATAATTTTCTGGACCTGTAAGTTTTGTCGCAATTAGAGCTGCACCTGGCGTATCTGAAGCTTGAAGATAGAGTGGATGATTGTGCTCTAACGTGGCTACTGTTAAATCTCCCATGACTGAAGATTCAATTTCAATTTACTTGCAGCAGATTGTTCCAGTTTCGCTGCTCTGATACCATAACAAGTTTGTAACTATGTAGTAAGATCCATGGAAGTTATACTTCCATGGATGATTGTGCAGACAGGAAGGTTTAGATTTGGTAGAGAAGAGTATATTTCTTAATACTGAATTTTATGCAATACAATGAAGGAGATGACTTCTATATATAGAAGTGTACATCAGTAGAAAAAATGTGCTAACTAATTCTGTTGTAACTAAGTTGTGCTAACTAATTCTGTTATAACTAACTTCTAACAACTTCCTCTAACACACTTTCTGCTAACACTCACACTCACTTAGCTATTTCTCAATAGTTAACAATATTTTGGTAACGCTAAAAATTGTAATTAACCAAAGATCTTTTAGGTACTTGTTTTTATCAAGATAGAGACATGTTCATTTGGATATAAATTTCTCATATTCAATGTGTAACTTACTAGAAATAAATTAAAGGAGCAAGTCTTGTTCATGGGATAAATTAGAGTCAATTTAGTAAGTGTTACAATTATGTTTCGTTTAAATTAGAATCAAAATATCAATCACCTATACCTATCTTTTTTCAAATATACTTGACACTTCAAAAGGCTCACTTTCTCCTAGTTGGAATTTGATGTGATCATGTCATTGAAGTTTTTTTATTTTTTAAGAATAGACTAATTTAGTTCATCAAACTCATTTAAATAAAATAATGCTCTTATTATTTTCTAAAAAGAATATTTCGTTTATTAAGAAGAAATTTTCATGCTTAAAAATCTTTTATCATAATTGTTTTTTTATGCTATTAAGAATAGTTTTTAAAACTTACTATAATGTCATAAATTTTGAATACTTGTAAAAATATATATTCAAAAAATATTGATATATAAATTATTCATTAATGTCAACTTATATCAATTGATCATATGTTATATAATGGATTAATAATATTAAAGGTCAATTAACAATTAAAAATAATTAATTGGGTACTTTGAAATCCATACTTACAATATCTTTTATTGAAAAGAAAATAGAAAGTGAATAATATTCATATTAGAAAATAAAATTTTGATCTTTATGAGAATATATATTAGTGTTTTATTGTATGATAAGTTAAAATATAATATAACATAACAAGAATAAAAAGTAAAAAATTAAAGGAAAAATTACTTAACTATACAATCTTTCTTTCCATAATTTCTAAAATTCCCTACCTTTTCAAAATATTTCAAAAATCCCTTTTTTCCTCTTTTTCTCTCATTTTTCAGATACATTATTCACATCCCTTCAATCCTACAATTCTTTTTCCTATTTTTACGCCTAAAATCACTCTCATATATCAACAGTTACATCAATCACTCAATTTTTTAATTTCAAATCTATTTTCTCTCAAATTCATAAATTTCAAGTTCCTAAAGAGATAGAACTATTTTTTCATCAATTTTTTATTTTTAATTCTTCAGATTTGGTTTTTTTTATAAAAAAAATTATTGTTTTTATTACAATTTTCTTATACATATGAATTTTGCTCCCTCTTTTTGGTATGGTACCTTGTATATTTGATTTTGATGATGAAAAATTTCATGAAAATAGATCTAATCAATTCCTTACAATTCCGATGATGATGATTGAGTTGAAAATAGATCCAAGAGGTTGTAGAATCCATTAACAATGGCGAATCATAATATTTAGAAGACGAAATCGAAGAAAAATGAAACTTCATATTTTAAAGCAAATGTGAAAGAAATTCATCCCTGGTGAGTTATTTTTAAAAAATTAGATATGTTGACAACAATGATACAGTATCATATTTTATTGTACCTTGCTTTAAATCTTACGAAATTATATATAAAATCGTAATTTTGCTTCTTTTTGTTTTTCGATATATTGTCACTAATCTATTAAACTATATAGTAGAAATTATTTTGATGAGATATTGCAGAATAGTGTATCATATTATAAAATAGCTTCACCACGATACCTAAATAACATATAATGAATGTATGATGTTTCATTTAGTATCAGAAACAAATATCATCAAGTGGTATTGAGTATCAGTTACTATTATTATCATTACGTATCAACTAAACAATAAGATTTTTTATAGTTACTATATCATGTAATTACTTTTTGTTCAAATTTAATTTATTGTTATAATGTATCTGCAGAATATTTATAGTGATGGTTGAATGTTTGTAGTTGCCTTTGTTGAATTCTTTAGCGATGAAGTCAACATCCATCTAATGATTTCTGAGCTGACTACCTTCGCACAAGATATGCAACACTATTATGGAAGTATGATCTCAACAAGGTCAAGGTGGGATATGTTAGCGATTAGCGATGATCTACTAAAGCTGAAGAGCTATTTCACTTCACAACAATAAGATGACTTGGATCATATATATTAGTGATTATGTACCAATTCACAGACAACTTTTGATGTTTATTTTTTGTAAGACACATTAATTAATATTTTGGAGGGTTTATTATCTTTCAAGAAACATTTTCTCAAGTTTTACAGTTTTTTGAAACAAAGCTGTTTATTTTGAATATGATATTTGTTATTGTTAGTACCTTGTTACATTTTGTCTATTATAAGTATTTTATACATCATATATTATCTGATACAAAATATCAAAAATTATGTATATGATACACGATTATAAGTATTTTATATATATCATATATTTTATACTTTATATTAATTGTAATATAGAGTATATTACAATAAATATATAATTGATACTATATTATTAGCAGATACAAGATTTTTCAAAACTATATTATGTATATGATACACAATTATTTTTTATATAACAAAATTTGTATGTATCACAACACCTGATACTATATTTTTATACTTGATACAAATCAGTTAAATTTCAATATATTTAGTACCTTTTAACATTACGTCTCTTATAAATTTGGTACAAATGACTATAGTTGATACTATATTATAAGTTGACACAAATTTGTCAAATAATATATTATGTATATGATACATAATTATTATTTTTCATGCTTTCAATAGCACAAATTGATGTGTATAAGTTGATACAAATTTGCCAAAATTGTATATTAAGTATATGATACACAATTATTATTTATTATGCTTTCAACATCATAAATTGATGTGTCTCTCAAAATTAAACATGATGCTATACATTTACAATTGTTCCAATCCTCTAAACTTGTAATATATTATCTTTTAACATTATGTCTCTTATCCGGTACATTTACAACACTTGATACTATATTATCTGATACAAAAAAATTAAAAGAATTAAGTATCAAATTCGTTATGTTAAACAAATTAATACAATGTAATACTTATGAATAGTTATATATACATTAATTACTTAACCAATACGACGTATATTTTAAAAGCAACTTTATATCAAACACAAAACAATACACAATATGAATACCGTATTCACTTTATAAAAAATTAATAAAAAATATAGGCAGAACTGAAAAACGTAGCATTACAATTTATTGGATCAGAAATTAGTAAGCTAAAAGCACTTTTTAATGTAAACATTTGTAACAGTGGAAAGAAATATTATAATTTGAAAAATTATTAGATCTGAAAAAACAAAGTACTCAAAAAAGTATTGATCAAGATTCTTTTGGGAAGAAAGTACAAGTTCTTCGATTAGGGTCTTCTTGTCCACATCGCCCATAACAGTTAATGTTTGATGTTAGTTTTTCATCTGGATTTTTCTTCTTTTTTTTCTTGATCTACTGGACATTCTTTTGTATCTTGTTGGCAAGACAACTTCTTTCAAAACACAATTCGAAACTGAACAATCACTTTTGTCCGACATTGATTCCATTGGAACTACATAACACACTAATACATAGATGCAATTGTACCAAATATAAAATAATAATCTCTCTTGACAGCAAAGGTTCAAGAAGCCAAAACAACATCCCAAACCAAAAGAAAATAAAAAGAAAAAACAGCCATAAAAAAGAATCAAACTTTTACTGTGTTTTCGAAGAAAAATGAGAAGGTTTCACAAATTGAAATTCAAAAATGCCTAATCCAGTTAGAGGTTTATGAAGATTGATTGGTAGAATTGTTAAACGTTCGCGTGATTTGTGGGGTTAATTATAATTTCCTTTTTTAATCCTCTTTTTAAGCAGTAAATTGATAACAACAATTTAAAAATTTAAGTATCCGTCCATTTTAATTAAATTATCTGTCTACAATATTATGTATCCGAAATAATATAAAAAAGGGATTTTTGGTAATTAGTGGAAGAATAGGGATAGAAAGTAATTTCTATCTTAGACTATGTGATTTGCCTAATTTTTACAAAATTAAATATCCCTCCATTTCAAAAAGAATGACCCCATTTTCTTTTTAGTCTGTTTCAAAAGAATGACCCCTTTCCTTTTTTTGGCAGCACTTTAACTTTAACTTTCTACGTGGCATGTTCCAGACCACAAGATTAAAGGGTATTTTAGTACATTTGACATAACTTTAAATTAGAACCACAAAATTAAAAAGTCTTATTTCTTTTCTTAAACTCCGTTCCAAATCAAACTAGGCTTATCTTTTTGAAATGGAGGGAGTAATAATTTTCTCTTTCTTACCAACTGTTTGTCAATCTTACAAATTTATTTGAATGCTTTCATAAAAGAATTGCTTAAAAGTTTTAAATAATTTACTTAAGGGATTTTAAAAATTACCAAGTAATAATTGCACACAGAGTTGTTTTCATTAAATTTTGTTTGGTAAAAAAATATAAAGAAATTGTTTTTTTTTGTTTTTTTATACTATTCGTAAATTCTCATGTAATTTTTATATTTGTATTGTATAGACATAAGTTTGATGAATTAATTTAAAAAATGATGATTTAATAACATGACATATCAACTAGAATAAAAGGAGACTTTTGAAATAAGTATTTATTTTTTTTGGACAAAAAACAACGATAATATTATTCACTTTATATTTTTTTTTTCAAGAAAAAAATATTGTAAGCATGGAATTCAAAATACACAATTAATTTTATTGTAATAGTTTCTTGACATTTAATATTATTGATTCATTGTTAAATTATGAGCAATTGATGTAAGTTAGCATTCATGAGTGTTATGTATATCGATAATTTTTTTTGGACGTATATGTTTACACGTATTCAAAACTGATGATATTACAGTATACTTCAAAAAACTTATTCTTCATAGCATAACAAAAATAAAATTTCTAATTATAATAAAAGACTTAATAAATTAATATATATTTTTTTTAAAAATAATATGATTATTATTTTAGTTATATGGATTAATGAATTAAATTAATCTTTTATTAAAAAAGACTTTAATGACATATCATGTCAATTAGGAGAGAATGGAGCTTTTGAAGTGTCAAGTATCTTTGAAGGAAGATGATAATAATTGAGTGATATTTTAATTTTAAATAAAATATAAATAATATTTCATAATAATTGCTTAATTTAGGTGACCATTTAGTGAATTGGCTAGGATAAATTATGTGACAGACCTATCAATAATAGTAGACAAAGAATAAAAAAAGAGTTTTCAATTGTGAGGTGTAATTGGTATAGTACCCCTTATAGCAGTAGGGAGTAAAATTGCAAATTCATATTAAAAAATTTGTATTCGGTACTAAATTATTTGTCTATTTTTTCTTTTTTAGTTGTCTCTAATTAATTGTTTATTTTGACAAATAAAAAGAAAAAAATTTATTTCTTATGCCTTCAATTAATAATTTTTAAAAAGATAGAACTTCTTCAAAATCTTCATCTTTAATACTCTCTTTGTTCCTAATTATTTGTCTACTTTTTATTTTATAGTTGTCCTTAATTACTTGTCCATTTTGACAAATCAAGAAAGAACAATTTTTCTTATATATTATATCCTCAATTAATTAATTTGAAAAAGGTAGAAATTTTGTGGAAATTTTAAGTTTTTAATTCATCCACTTCATAATTAATAATGATAAAATGATAAACTGAGCATGTCAATAATTGTTTTTTAATATGCATGTCAATTCAAAAGTAGACAAGTAACTAGGGATATAAAATAAAATGGTAAACTTACTATATCAATTAATTAATTTAAAAAAGGTAGAACTTTTTGAAAATCTTAAATTTCTAATTCATCCACTTTATGATGAATAAGAATAAAATGAATAAACTCAATATGTTAATAATTATTTTCTTAATAAATATGTCAATTCAAAAATACAAATCGCAAAATAGTCATAGATTTTAATTATTCTTTATATTTCTCATTGGTGAATTACGACGGAAATACTATCCCAGGGCATCATTTATACCTAAATTAATATATTGAAAAAATAAGGAGAAAAGGACAAAAACAAGTTATTTTTACCCCTCACTTTCGTGAGTGTGGCAACGTCATTCGTGACGGAAGACATCCCTGAGTATGCAGAAATTAGTTGTATTATTAGGTACTTCGGGTCAAATTAAAATTGAATAATTTAAATAAAATTAAATAATTTAAATTGATTTAAAATTTTTCATTCAAAAAAAAGTTTATTTATTAATTGTTGACGACAAAAATAAAAATAATTTATTTTTATTATAAAATAATTAATAAAACAAAATTAAAAGATAATTTTGATCCATTTTCCCAAAAAAGAATTGGGAAACTTGTCATATAGAGTAAGTAGTAGCAAAAGGGGGATTGTTTTGTGAAAGAGAGAAGAGAAAGGTGAAATTATGGGTATGAAGAGATGGGTAACGATAGGTGTAGTAGTAGCGATAATGGCATCAATGAAAGGATTAAGCAGCCAATTGGGTTTCGAAAAAGAGATAGCAATTCAATGGTTAAAGCTAATGTCCGATCGATTAGGAAATTGGGCGATCCCTGCTTATGTTGCTCTTCATACAATTACACTTGCTCTTTGTCTTCCTTATGCCGTCTTCTTTGAAGCTGGTGCTTCTCTACTTTTTGGCTTCTTACCTGCTGTCTTGTGCGTCTTTTCTGCTAAAATTCTTGGCGCTTCTCTCTCTTTCTCCATCGGCAGGTAAACCCTTCTTCCTTTTTCTTCTAATTTCCAACAAATCAATATATCATGCGGGGTTTACATAATCTTTTATCTTTTTCTTCTACTTTGGCTTCACTGTTTTTTTCTTCAAATTTCGGAGTTAATTAGTTACTTATTATTTCTCTAGGATTGTCATTTTTTAGTTTGCCTCAGCTGACTTCACTGTTATTTTTTCAAAATATTATCTGGGTATGGGAGTAATTTAGTTATACTTGTAGGAATTATTTATGTGGGGTTTAGATGATCTTTAATATGGTCATTTTTTAGTTTGGGAATGAAAGATCAGCTCAGTTCACTGTCAACATTTCATATTATTGAGACAAAGGGGATTGTGAGGAAATGGGTGACAATGCAGTGGTGGTAGCGATAATCGCTGCGATGAATGGATTAAGCAGCCAATTAGGTTTCGAAAAAGAGGCAGCAATTGAATAGTTAAAGAAAATGTTGAATCAATTGGGAAATATATGTGGGGTTTAGATAATCCTTAATTTGCCTTAAAAAGATTGTATTTTTTTTTTCAATTTGGGAATGAAGGGACTCGAATGAGCAGAAGGGATATAGAGGATTAATATAAGGATTTGGGGTTAATTTGCTTTGAAAAAAAGATTGTTTATTTTTAGTTTGGGAATGAAAGGGTCAAATAGAGCAGAAGTGATATAGAGGATTTATATAAGGAACTTGGGATTAATTTGCCTAAAAAGATTGTATTTTTTCTAGTTTGGGAATGATAGGGAATCGAACAGAGCAGAAAGGATATAGAGGATTAACAAAAGGAATTTGGAGTCAATTTGCCTTGAAAAAGATTTACTTTTTAGTTTGGAAATGAAAGGGCTCGAATAGAGTAGAAGGGATTTGAGGATTGATATAAGGAAATTGGGGTTAATTTGCCCTAGAAAAGAGATATTTATTTTGGTTTGCTTATGAAAAGGATTCGAATAGAACATAATGGGTATTGAAGATTGAATGTAGCGAAATTGGATTCAGGTGTAGTTGTTTAATTGATTTAACAGTAGATACTTGAGAATTTGTTTGCTGAATTCACAGACTATCTGGGGTTTCCGAATTTTATTTGACAGTTGAATTGTACATCTTGTCTCCTAGAAATTGTAGATGATTCGTGATTAGCGGTGATTGTTTGATCTAGAGTCTAGATACTTATTACTCATGAACTTGTTGTTTCAAATTTTCAAGCCTACCTAGGTTTCTGAATTTCATTTGACGGACGAATTGTATGTTTTGTCTACAAGAAACTATATCATCTATTTTTCTCGTGAGTCCAAATGAGGAGATTGCGAAACATACCCCTTTATTTCTTTGAAAGGTAAGTTTATTACAGAGTAATCTTACTTTTGTTTTGTTTCCGTTGACCGGAATAGTATCTTTTGTCTTGGCATATTGAAAATTGAAACAAGTTACAATGTTTCCTCTCTTTAGGCTTTGCAGTTCAATTAGGGCTAATAACATTTCCTAATAAAAGCTTCCAACACTAGATTAGTGCTTGTCTTTCTATTTGTTAAAGAATACCAATAAAAATAATAGTAATAATAAGGCTTATCCCATCGGTGGCCCCCCCTAAAGTTGACGCCAAATTTCACTTGGGCACCTCAATTGGAGGATGTTCATTTTAAACACTTTAAGTAGGGTCCTATTATGTTAATTTGACACTTTTTGCTGAGTTGACATATTATGTGTGTTGCACTAGCTTTTAGCGCGTAAAAGGCTTAATTTTAGTGATTTTTTTAATTTTTTTTCTTCTTTCTCTCTCCTTTCCCAAACTTCCTCCACCATCGACCACCACGTTGCCACCACGTTGCCACCATTGTATATTAACTTTCTCTTCTCTTGTCATTGTATATATCAACAAAAATAACTTAACAAAGGACCAAAATATGTCTACAACATATATCTTCTTCGTGATATCAAATTTCTCCACCTAATTTTTCCATAGTTCCATTGTCAGAAAGTTCACTGAATCCTTCAAATGCTTGTTGGTCTATTTTCACCTTTCTCTATTTAAGTAATTCTTTTCCAAGTTTCAATTTTTGAAACACTAATTTTCTACTTCTCAAAGCTTTTAACTTTTCTATTTCGATAAACCCATTTCAAGTAAATTCATAAATAGATCTGATTTCATCATGGAATCAATTCTTTTGGGTACTTTGAAACTTTCAAAAGGAGCAGTTCCAATGGTGGAGGTGATTGGAGAAAAAAACGATGAATTTGAATAGGGATGGCAATGGGGTGGGGCTGGTTTTGTCTTATGCGGGGTAGGGCGGGGTGGTCTTTATGTGAGTGCGGGTGGAGCGGGGCGGGTTGATTTTTTCCAAAAGAAATTAAGTGCGGATGCGTGGCGGGTTAACTAACATTAGATATGAAATTATGAATACTTACCTATGAAATCAGTAGATAACTTGAGTGTAGAAGCATAGCGAAAATTTATTTACTTTTCCTTTAAATGTTTGTCATTTTCCCTTTTTTTTCTTTTATTGGTATCTCAAATGTCCATTTTCCTTTATTTTAGAAGTTCAAATATGTGTTGTTTATCGTGTAAATCTTCAGAAAGGAAATGGCAGAATATTGATTTTTTTTTGGATCCTATACAGTATATAATTATCAACATTTGCTGGATTTTCAAGGATGCTAAATCTTTCTGTTTTTTGGGGATATTGAATGCTTATGTTGGATAGTGTTTGCCTTCGCTGAAGCAATTTCTTTTACCAAAATTCTGAAGTGAGGGGAATATTGATACTAAATGAATATTGCCTATCGGAAAAAATAAAAAAATGTGAGTTTGCCCCGTAACCGCCCCGCCCCTGCCCCATTGCCATTCCTAAATTTGAAGGATCGAAGAGATGGTGGTAATATGATAGTTGGATTAAAGGTATTTGCTTATGATGCAAATTGATTATAATAGGTAGATTTGAAGAAAGAGATGGTAAGAATGATAATCTTCAAATTTGAAGAAGGTCGTAGTGGTTAGAGGAGGAGGAGATGTGGAAATGGTGAAGGATGGAAATGACGGAGGAGAAAAAGAAAGGTGTTGTAGATTTTTTTTCTTTTTTCTTCTCTATTGAAAGGTAAGTTCTAAAGTAACTAAGTAAAATAGTTTTAAAATAGGTAATTATTTTCTATATATATGCCACATGTCTTATTTAATTCGCTACTTTGACACGATATCGCTGTGTGTAATACACACATCTTATATATTTGGCTGGTTGTCAAGAAAGTGTCAATATGACACATCGTCCTCCTACTTACGGTGTTTAAAATGAATAAAGCCTACTTGAGGTGTCCAAGTGAAAATTGATGTCAATTTTAGGTGGCTACCGATGGGTTCAACCTAATAATAATAATCTCAGAAGAAGCTTGTAGAAGCTAGGTTTGTGAGAATTGTACTAAGTCAAGTGATCTCTTTTTCTTGACCTATACAAAGAAAAGAATATGTTTTTCTTGTTCTTTTATTTATACGCCAGTATCATAGACAACAACAACTATGCCTAAGTTCCCCCCAAAAAGTAGCATAGATAGGAATTAGGGCTGCTACAGAGAAAGATGTAAGAATGATCACCTTCTTAGCTACATTAGGAGATACAGACAAATGTCAATCCATATCTGATGAGGAGTGTAGCTTATAGTACTTCCTGAGATGATTTGCAGCTGACAATGCCATGCAGCCGAGATCAAGGTTTCATTCTTTTCAGATATTGAAACTGCACTTACTTTCTATAAAGACCATCATCGTTCAGATTCTGGTTACAGCATAGTGAATCCTTGCGGCTGCTGCTAATTCTGTTGGACAGCAAAAGGCATAGGTTTTTTTTTTTTTTTGAAATTAGTAATGTTGTAGACAGCAAAAGGCATACATTTCTGTATTCCTGCTTTATGACAGTTGTTTTTTAGAATTCTTTCCCTGATCTTATATCCCTTAAGTAATACCTCAGTTTTCAAAACTCGTAGTTGAAGGGGTTAAATGTGGATTGAACCCATATCTGAAGCAATATTATAATGGAAGTACCTAGAAGGGAGAAAAAAGGGTTAATTATAGGAAAGGTTACCTTGTAGACAAATCATTGTTGTTTCACTCTGAGAGATCTTTTATCTTCCCAAATCTGACATCCTAATACCTGATAAATGTGAAGATGGTATAATATAAATTTGTTTACAAATAGTTGATTAAGCGTGCTAAATTGGACCATGAAATAAAAAAGTGAAGTAGGCAAAGATGTTGTGGAATGCATATGTAATATATTAATTCGGTTGACTGTTTGAGGATGCATAAATGAGACAAAGAAAGTAAAAGTGGGGATATGATCAGCTTATAAACAAGTTAATTTACAAATAGCTGCAGTCAAAAGCATTGTGTTTTGAACTGTGCACCATTGACCCTCGGAGGTTTCTCCATTATCAAAAAAAAGAGAACTTAATTTTTCAGCAGATGAACAACCTAATTTGGAGGAATTGGATATGGTATTGGCTTGAGAAGAGGTTATTGCCGATTTGGCTACTTTCTTTCCATTAATTGAATGGACAAAGGAAATTATATTCTAGTCGTTGGATTTCAGAATAACAGGTGACGAGATGGTCATCTGTTCCCCTTCCCCTCTTTTAAGCTTGTCTTTCTGCTTAAGCGAAATAAGCGTATAGTATCCGAGGAGGTGTACATTTAAACTGTTCATCTGAGCACACTCTGCTTTGGTTTGTGAAGTTATAATTTGTTAAATGTTGTCGATATTTCTCCCTCTCAGGATCCTGACATTTCAATTCTAATATTGTACTTCCCCAGGTTTGTGTTTCGCAGTTCCAGCTCTGCTGTTGGGTGGGTGCGAAACAACAAATACTTTCATGTGCTTTCAAAGGGTGTTGAACGAGATGGATGGAAATTTGTACTCCTTGCCCGTTTCTCACCTATACCGTCTTATGTCATCAACTATGCCTTAGCAGCCACCAATGTTAGGTTCTTCCTGGATTTCCTACTTCCAACAGCAATTGGCTGCCTGCCAATGATCCTACAGAACACATCTATTGGCAGTCTAGCCGGTGCTGCTGTATCATCCGGCTCTGGATCTAATACATCCAATTTATGGTCATACATCTTTCCTCTACTTGGTATCTTAGCAAGTATCCTCATTTCTTTGCGGGTGAAAAAGTATTCCAAGGATATCTCAGTCGCTGAGACAGTTCCTACAGATGATAACGACAACAATAGATTGACTGGAAGGGTAAAAGGAAAAGACTCAAAGAAACAGTAATATACTATATATAGGTTTTTCATTCCTTCTTTCCCTCTTTAATATCCCCCTGATGGTGGTCGAAAGGTAGGGATTTATCGAGTCATGGCTGACATAACCCGTGGTCCCGTTGCAAAGGAAGAAAATGAATTGCGATGAGAACATGGTGTTTTTTCCAAAAGAAGTTGATAATTATTTTCTCTCTTCCTACATTATGGTTAAGAAATTTGATGTTTGTGTAGACAAAATCAAATCTTGAAATCAAAGAGATACTGTGACCGTCATTATAGAGATTTAAGCTTAATGGATAAATGGTTTATATTCTCCTTCACTATGCATTTTGTTTTAGCTCGAATGTTTTATTCATGTAGTTTTGTTGCTTTTGTTATCGGTTATCATCTGCTGTTTAATATGTTTAGGTGATTGCACTATTTTGCAATTGTTAATGTTCCTTGCTTGAATGCTTCCGATGTTCTCTTCACTATCGTTTTCCCTTTTCATTTCCATTGAGAGTCTTTTGGAAATGACTTTTGTAGCTCCATGAGATTTGGGGTAATATTTGCGTACATTCTATTCTCTCTGGACTCAGTTTGTGAAATTTCATTCAGTATGTTATTGTTGTTAGGTTTGTGTTCCTGGGAGGAATTCGATCTCGGAATACCACCTAAATAACTACGGCCAGAGAGTCAAATAGGTCGGGAATAAAGAGTCTGAGAAAACAGTTTGAATGATTTTTTGAATGCATCATATTATTTTCTTTTTGTGTCAGTTGATTAATCAAGGTGGAGTCTCGTAGATTTACCTAATAAGATTTTCAAATATCTGGAGTTTATTTTTGTATAATATATAGATGATACGATCCACAATAAATCCTATGAATGAAGACATGGTTGAATTCTATTGAATTTCATAGACGGTATAACTTCGACTTAGTCAATTTCTTTCTACCACATCGTTTTAAATGAAGTTTTACCGTATGACCCTTATTATAGGTACTATTGCATGTGCTAACTCAATAATGAAAGTTAATAGTATAGAGATATGCTTGACCTTTTGTCGCGATAGTAAAAGGTTTTTAGGATGAACTTGTGCATAGCGAAAACTTAGTTTGCCGAACTGATATTTTTCTTCCGTGTGGGACTTCCTTTTGGATTAATTTCTGGCAACACATAAATTATGTTTGCATATAGTTAAGACAACTTCAAGAAATTAATTAGCACTCTGGAATTATGAACCTTCTAATTGCAGAAAAGATAATGATGAAGTATTGGTTAATTGATGCCATTTTAATGCTTAATTAATTTGTTGAAGCAAATGTCACACTAGCACATGAAGATGTCAGTGCTTAGTTAACCATAAATTTCTTTAGACACCATAAATTGAAGGGTAATTATACTGTATCACTATTTAAATATACTTCCTTCGTCTCTATTTAGTTGTCTACTTTAGAAATGACACATATATTAAGATAGCGATAATTAGCATAGTAAAGTCATAATTTTACCCTTTTTACTTATGATTTCAAAAAGGATGCATTAAAACTAAGAAAATATTCAAGAAATTTAAATAAGGGTATAATAAGAATTTTTTTTAATCCTTTATTAATTTGTCAAAATGGACAAATAAATGGAGACAACTAAAAAGGAAATATGGACGAAAAAGTAATAAATATAAAGTCTTGAAAAATGTAATAGACTAATAGTAAGAATATATTTAAAAAAATATAAAAATTATTCATTAATTTAATAAAATAAATAAATATTATTGAACATTTCAAATTAATATAGTAAAAAAATCAACTATTATTGAACCGGAGAAATATCTCATTAATTACTTTCTGGTTGTTTTAATTAGGCTTATATTGATGGACTAAAACACTTATTTTCGTGTTAAGATAATAATGTCACTTTATTTTATGTTAGTCATGTGACCGTTGCAAAGAACAACTTGTCAATTACAAGTTAGGTTAGCTTCTGTACAACCTAGTCAGTCTAATTATTATTTCCTTCATTCCATATTAATTTAAATTATGAGCTTTTTAAAAAAAAATTACATAAGTTTTTTATTTTTAATACTATTTTTAAAATATTTTTTCAATTTTATCCTTTAAATTAGTATTGGAATTAGTTATTATAATTAATGTTTAATTATTTTTTTTTGACAATAATTAATAAGGACAAAATAGAAAATTATAGTTAATCTATGTCCTAACCTAATTGTATAAGATTTGCCTTTTAAGGCTTGGTTGTATTCAAAGTATCAATTTTATCTATTATGCCTTGTGTGACGTTCGAGTCAATTCTTTTGTTACTTTAGATAATAGATTAAACATATTTAAAAACTCTTTTTTTTTTATAACTACTTTAATAATAGAATTTCGCTTAAATTTTAGTCTCATGTGCTATATTATCATTGCTTCAAATATATTATCTTGATTTTATTCAATTTGAACTGACCTTTAAACTATAGAATTTATTTACAAACTTTTATCTATGTCACTAAGCAACATTATATTATGTGATTTACAAATGAAATATACTATGACACCTCATCGTGGATTCATTGCATCAAGATATATATAAATATTTGTGTTCATGTGATGTGTGTTGTTGGTATAATTAGTTGGCTAATGATATTTGCATCCAATGGAAAACTATATTTTTATGGATATTCCCAAATTAATTATGAAGTGAGAGAAAGCTCTATGATTATAATGCACTTAATTAAATGTGATTATTATTAATTATGTCCTACCGTAATAATTCAATGTATAATATATAGTTGCTTGATCATGTGCCTTGGTTACAACTATTGCCAGACTTGGCACATGTCATGTGCTATAATACTAATAATTATTCATTTGAAAAATTAAGAAAAAGACAAATTATTTTTATCATATTAATTCGTAAATTTAAATTTTTAATTCATCTACTTTAAAATTAATAGGAATAAAATAATAAATTTACTATGTCAAACAATTATTTATTAATAAACGTGTCAATTCAAAAGTGGACAAATAATTAGGAACAAAGGAGTATCTTTTAGTGATAGTAATTAGGGCGAAAAGTAAGAATTTATATGTATAAAATACTGACCGCTCTATCCCTACTTATTTGTCCACTTTTCCTTTTTTACTTGTTGCTAATTATTTTTTCATTTTGACAAATCAAGAAAGGATAAATTTTTTTTTATCTATTATACCTTAATTAATTATTTTGAAAAAATGTGGAACTTTTGAAATTCTTAAGTTATTAATTCATCTACTTCATAATTAAGTATAAAATGGGAAACTCACTATATCAATAATTATTTTCTTAAGAGGTGTGGCAATTTAAAAGTGGACAAGTAATTAGGGGCAATTTCAGTACTTAACCTAAAACATAATAACTCAAAATTTTCCCAAATTACAGAAATCACATACTCCCTCTGCCTGATATTGCTTGTCATTGTTTGTATTTTTAGAGTCCAATTATAAAAATTGTGACGAATATTTTAAGTTTTATTCTTTCATTATATTAATATGAAAAAAATTGCAATTTATAGTACTTTTCATATAGTTTTAGAATTTCTAATTTTTTTGTTTAGAATATCAAATTAATGTGATCTAATTTAACTTTGAAAATTAGTCAAACTGACTTTTGAAAAACGCAATATGATAAATAATTTTGGACCGAGGGAGTATGATTTAAATTGTGTAATAACATGTGCACGTGCGTGCAATGCTAGTCATTGACCATTGGAGACTTTCGAGATATAATTTATTACATTATCAATTCATCATTAATTCTGCCTCTTGAATCCTGTGACTATAACTAATTTTTGTAATTGTGATGTTGGGTCGGTTTAAATGCATTTTGACTAATTTTATAAGTTCAATTTTTATTTTTATAAATTATTGTACAGTGATTTATTTTGTCTTTTTATTTCTTAAGAGTATTTGTATTTAAAATCTCATAATTTTTTATATTGACCAAACAGATGATACCTTGAGTGCCACTTTTAAATTTTTATATATATATACATATATATATATATGCTATTGAGTGATGTTCTTATTGGGTATACCAAATACTTGTTGTTTAGTGTGGTGGATAACAATAATAATTTTATGATAAGAAATAAAATTAATTTATTTTGTATTTGATTTGAAGTATTTAACAAATCTCAAAATTATCTATAGCCAATTATATTAAAATAATGAAATTTGTTATTAACTTATAAGAATTCAAATTTATGAGGTCGAGATAACTTTGTCTTTCCTATACTTATTGGTGGAGTACATATTTTTTATCGAAAAATTATGTAGTGTTTGAATATTACAATGTAATTATTATAAAATATTTAATTTTGCAAATTCTTAATATAATTGGGAAATAAAATTATTCACTTTTCATCAAATTTCTAACTATGTTATTACATATATGCTCACCCCACAATTTCTTAAAAATCGCTTATTATGAAACGAAAGAATTAGAGCCTGTTTGGCTCAGCTTAAAAGCTGGTCAAACTGACTTAAAAGCTGATTTTTGACTTATTTAACTGTTTGGCAATACTCAAAATAACTTTTTTTAAGTTAAAAAAAACTTATTTTAAGCCAAAAGTTAAAAGCTGGGGTAGGGGTGTTTTTTTTTTTAGCTTATAAGCTGTTTTAAGTTGACCACATTTTTATCTTTTGCTCTTAATATTTTTATACAATCTTCAAATTACCCATATAACCCTAACATTTCTTTCTTCCATTTTTCCCTTTTCACGTTTGACATAACAACTTCAGCACTTTTATCCAAACGCATCATAACTGCTTATTTTAAAAATAAGTTTCAGCACTTTTAAAAATACTTTTTTAAAGCTGCTTTTATTAAGCCCATCCAAACGGGCCCTTAATTGGCCAGCTAGTTTTGGGACTGCCAAAGTTGCAGTAACTTCCACGTTATAGTATCTACACTATATATAATGGCATAGAATTAGTACATTTTCTCATCCCAAAACCAAAAAATAAATAAATTCTCTTAGTAGGATTCTATATATTTTAAAGAATGATCTTTATTAATTGAGCTTTCTCATTTTTGATTTGAAAGTCGTAACAACATTTCAATTTGCATAAGTTATAGTTATTATTAGAGATTTTCTTTATATTCGATTTCTACTCATCAACTCGAAAATAATAGAAATATTATGGGCTTCAAATGGACGATGATGTTGGTGTTGTGTGTGTTAATAGGAGGATCAATGGGAGCTAAGCCCAATAAGCCAATTGATGTCCCATTTGGAAGAAATTATGAACCTAGTTGGGCTTTTGATCACATCAAATATTTGAATGGTGGCTCTGAGATCCAGCTCTCTCTCGATAATCGCACCGGTAATTTTTATTTTTCATCGGATGTGTTTGGTACGATTGAAGTCATTAATTGTATTATTTTGTTGTTAATGTTGATTTTAACATTACTTTCAGCATGACTAGCTTCTCTACTACTTTATTTGTTTTACATACGTGATTTCTTTTGTTATGTTTTCCTTTAGTTCGAAGGTTTATCGAAAATAATTTCTCCGTCTTCACAAGGTAAGGGTATGGTTGTTTCTACACTACCCTTAACATTCCATCGTATGTATTTGGTATGCTGAAAGTCATTAATTGTATTATATATTGTTAATCTTGATCTTTGCATTGTTTTCAACATGACTTGTTCTCTGGAGTACTTTATTTGTGTTACATACGTGTTTTTTTTTTATGTTTTACTTGAATCGAGGATCAATCGAAAAACAGTCTCTCCGTTTTTATAGAATAAAGGCTAAGGTTTTATATATACCACCTTTTTTAGACCTCGATATTATAGTAAGTGTTATTGTTAGTTTTAGTTTTTGTAGAACAATCTTACTTAACTTTTGATACTAATATTATTATTTACTTTAACATATACTGTACTCTTTTTTTTTTCAAAAAGTGTTAGTACTTCTTATGTTAATGCTTCTGATTTTGAATTTGTTTTGGGACATATAGGCACTGGTTTTCAGTCAAAAGGATCTTACCTATTTGGGCACTTTGCTATGCACATAAAGATGGTTGCTGGTGATTCTGCAGGCACTGTCACCGCTTTCTATGTAAGTCAAATTACATATACTAATAGTCAATTAATTGTGTTTCGATCTTAAACTTGTTAAAATTGACTATATAAATTATACAACAAACATATATTTTGTTATAATGTAAAGGTGTGATAGTCTGTGAAAAAGCTAGGGTTTTTATTTAACGGTATAAAAAACTTATAACAATGTCGCTAGCAACGATATATATTGAACAAAAAGCAAGGAGCGTCAACATTGATATATATATGTGACTATAAAACTAAAATTTTGACCTATTTATACAATATAATTTCCTAGTGAAGGGATGTCGCTCGACAACCCTCGAGCAAATGTAGCCCCGTCCCTGATGATATGATAGGCCGCTTCGAACAAAATAATAATTCGAAACTATTTGCACAAAACTTTGTGTCACGGGGCACGATCCATGAAAGACCATCGATTGGCTTCTTTGTAGGTTTTACAGCCGAAAAACTATATTCAGAGGCGAATTTAAGCAGATTTAATTTTGTCTCATACACTATATATAACAATAACAATAGCATATCCAATATAATTCTAAAATGTGAGGTATGATATATATATATATATATATATGTTAAAAACTTATTATTACATAGATACAAAAATTTCCGAACCTGTGAAGTTGTTCTGACGATGTGAATTACTTTGTGTGTATGTAGTTGTCTTCTCAAAATTCAGAACATGATGAAATAGACTTCGAGTTCTTGGGGAATAAAACAGGAGAACCATACATTTTACAAACAAATGTATACACAGGAGGGAAAGGTGACAAAGAGCAAAGGATTTACTTATGGTTTGATCCAACAAAAGATTATCACACTTACTCTGTCTTGTGGAATCTTCATCAAATTGTGTAAGTAACTTTTTATTCTTTTATGATCATTTGATAATTGAAAATCGTTTAATTAATTTAGATTCGTGTTATTCATTAAAAAAGAAATAATTTTTATTAGGGGGTTTTACATTTCAAATGTCCAACCTGTTTAAATTTAAATGAATTCAATTATGATTATTATTAATTTAACATAATGAGTTGAACTGAAATGATTCATCAAACTATTGAGTCAAATGAGTCAAAATATAACCAAACCCAAGTTTACAAACTCAAAATTTGAAGATTGGGAATTATATAAATCTGAAAAAATTAAGGTACTAATTTAAAGAAAATGTCAGTTTCATTCTTTTTTTCTCAAAAAGGCGACAAAAAGAAAGGAGGTTTAGTTAGGTCAGGATACGAAGGGTTAAGTTACCATTGTTACTTGAACTATTTTAATATAAATAAACTTTAGGCACGTTAAATCATGAAAATTTATTAGTTTGACTTGTTTTAACATAAAAATAGCGTTTACTACATAATTTTCAATTTGTTTTCAAATAAATAATTATTATCTTAAAATTTCATATATCACAAGTGAAATTTTAGGTCATTATCTTTGCTCTTTATTTCCCTTATAACGAAAGAAAAATACATAATTATATATGAGTTTTTATAAATATATTTTAATATATTTAAATTTAATTCAATCCATCCTTTTGACAACAGATTTTTTGTGGATGAGTATCCCATAAGAGTGTTCAAGAACAACAAGAACTTAGGTGTCAAATTCCCATTTGACCAATCAATGAAGATATACTCAAGTCTATGGGAAGCAGATGATTGGGCAACAAGAGGTGGACTTGAGAAAATTGATTGGTCAAATGCACCCTTTGTTGCCTCATACAAAGGCTTTCACATTGATGGTTGTGAATCTTCTGTCAATGCCAAATTTTGTGCCAATCAAGGCAAAAGTTGGTGGGATCAAAAGGAATTTCAAGATTTGGACAAAACTCAATGGAGGCTTTTGAGAAGAGTTAGGGACAAATATACAATTTATAACTATTGTACCGATAAAAAGAGGTTCTCTACAATGCCAATAGAGTGTAAGAGGAATAGAGATGTTCCAAGGAATTCAAGAAAGGAAAATTAAGTTTTGGTTTATTATTAGGCATGTGTCTGATTCTGTAAAAGCTATGCATTTTAGAGAATCTAATACGAATATGATAATATTTTTAAAAAAAATTGAGTATGGAGGCTGTAATATTGTGTGTAGCAAGTCTACTATAATGTTTTAATAATAATAATAATAATAATAATAATAATTTTTAATTCTTGAAGGAAAGTAGCACTATCATCTACTATTTTTTCAAAAAAAATATTTAGTGTTTGCTACTTATATTGACGCTCGATTGATTTAAATTTGTGTTATGTAAGGCTTATAATTAAATAAAATCCCTTAATCAAAAGTGCTACATACCAATAGAGTTGTTAAAATGAGTTGACCCAACTCTAATGAGCTAAAGAGTTAAATGGATTGACATGATCTGACCCTTTTAATTAAAGAGTCTATAAAATAGCAGTCCAATTCAGTCCTAAAGGGGTCACGGGTTGGCCCTTCAACCAAAAAAGGGACAACATTTTCCTCTTAGAAAGGATACGAACGTTGATGTCCGATGAACACGACATCAATACATAAATAAATTTATTCATGAATTACACATACTTCAGTAAATATTTACAAAACAAATACATAATAGCCAAGATAAAACATTCATAAGATACATATGAGCAAAAAAAACATTACATGATCACTATTTTCATAAACAAGATAATAAAGGAGAAGTGAAAAATTAGGCATAAAAACAAAAATAAAAGAGGTCAAAGGATTCATAGTTATTATGGAGTAATAGATTTGGACTAATAAGAAAATTTAGTGGGCTAAAGACCCTAAAATGTAAAAGATATGTAAAAAATATTATCTTGATTTTATACAAATATTTTTAAAATATTTATTGACAAAATCTTAACAAGTAAAACACTATTAAAATATATAAAATAAATATTTTTCAAAATTCACAGCTCGCGTGCTGCCTCTGAGGCTTGCAGGTTGGGCTTACGAGGCCAGCGAACCAAATGAAATTGAACTAAAAAGTCTCATTCATAAATGGACTGAAAAAATTGAATCCAATACTATTTAATTCAAGGGTTGGATTGGATCGATCTAGTGCGTCAAGCTCATTTTGACAACTTTACCTACCAAATAACAATAACTAAATTTTTACATATTTAAGACTTGAATCCAAAACCTTTAATAATGAAAGAAGAATTTACTTATAATGAGTTCACATTTTAAGATCGTTGTTAGTTCAGATTTCGTGATGTATTTTTTAAAAATTAATTTAAAATTTTAAAAACTATCTACCAGGAAGCACCTTATTAAACCTTTTTTAAAAAAAGACTTGGGCTTTTAGTAAATGAATTAACTTCTAGTTTTCTACTATTTCATCACTATATTAACTTTGAGATTTTGATTGTTGAACTAATTTTGTCTTTAAATAAATTGATGGTGGTTGGTATTAATATGCACCTACTTTTCAACTTGGATTCTATATATAAACTTAATAAGACTTAATTTTTATACATTATAGTGTAGTTTCGTGTTATGTTACTATTTGTTACATGCATAAATTGGTGTGGGTTGGTATTAATGTGCCTGGAATTTCGTGTCCTTTGACTTTTATTACTCAATATATGGTAATTTTTTTATGTTGATTATCCTATTATTTTGTTATATAATTTTTATATTTACTATTTACTATTTTTATTTTTTATTTTTTTTGTTTCTAAATCATTTTTCTTTGAGTCGAATGTCTATTAAAAATAATGGTAAAAATAAAATTTGCTTATACTCTATTTTCTTCAGACACCTCTTTGTGAAACCACACCATGTAATTTTATGTTAGTAATATTTGTACATTATAGTAGTGTTCAAAATTGACATAATATTGGACTATACATAGAAATAGATTTCAATTTTACATAGAAATTTAAAAGTCAAATTATTTCTTAGACTGTAAGTCACCTAAATTCGGACAAATGTTATTGCAATATGTTGACAACCAACGTGAAACTATGATGAATTTGTGCCCACCTACAGGCTATATCGAACATGAATAGAGAAAACTAGATAACAGAGGATTCATGTATCCGACCTCAACTCAACTAGTCCGATATTTGATACAGCAAGAAGTAGTGTGTGATGAGAAGTCAATCTCAGTGGACCTAAAAACTAACTACTGCAGTTTACCAAAGAGAAAATCTTCATTGTCCTGAGGTAATACCTCTGCTGCTTCTTTGAGCAGATTTCTCATTCATAAAAAAACCGCGTTTCGAGCTAATAAAATATGATGTGTGTGTGTGTTTCGTGCACTCGTAAGTCAATAATACATATACATAAATTTACATATAGAGAGTGTCACGCGAAAGATGGAGAGATTATGCCTTGTACTAAGCTCTGAAGATTTCATTACGCGAAAAAATTATCAAGCATTGGTGATAAATGCTTTAGCGCCGGTTATTGCTCTCTGTTACTTCTTAGGTCCGACACCAATCATCGTGAGCTGCCAAAAATGGAACGAAAAGTTAGAGGAAACTATTGAAAGATCACAAATTCATCGAAATGGATAATGTGTAAGAGTCTAAGCATGTACTGACAATGTTGTTTTCAGGCCGCCTCCAGTAGAATCCCTGCAAAAGAACGGGCAGGATGTTGCACGATACAAGAATGTAAATCAGCAACGCGTTTGTTCCCATCCATTTCAGTATTGTGGTCCAGTGTCTATAGCCCCACACATCAACCTATACAAAGGACAAAGCTTTTAGCTATGTGACAAAAGAATGACTTATTTACCAACCCCTAGCATGGCTGCAGTTTTTGACAGACGTAAACTACAACGAAAAAAGATTGGGCTGTCTCAAAATCATATTGCCATGAGCGGAACTAGGGTAGTGGAAGGGGTTTGTCGAAAAAGTACACTATATATACAAGGTCAAAATTATTTCTTATATTAGTGGATATGAACCCTTGTTTATATTTTGAATCTCCTTAGTGGAAATCCTTTTTCGGCAACTAGACATAGCTACTTGTATATCTGAAGCTTTTCGATAAAGGAACTTCTTATATTAAATCTTGACTCATTGACAATGGAGTTTTAAGAAGTAGAAAAAAACTTTTGATATGTAAAGCCAAATATATGCGAAATACAAAACTCATTCGTTAAACTATACTTTCCACCGAGTTTCAAGCATTGCACCATTGAACCAAGAAATCCTGAGGGTCAATAGCACAAGGTTCGAAACTAAGTTCTTGGAGATGCAAGTAGGTAAAATCAGATACCAAAACGAAACACTACGAAGCTTTGCCTTAGTAGAGACAGATCTAGCATGTTCAGATAATGTTCGAGGAAAGACTAAAAAGGGATGAATAGTGTCTAACCATCATATAGACTACAATGAAGAGAAAGCCAGCAGAGCCAGCAGTAATACACATATAACTGAAGGAGTACAAAACCTTGTTTGCGTGCATCCCTAGACAAAGTAAATAAAAAAGAGAAGTTAATACTCTGTATATTTGCTCTCTATGGTAAAACAAAGCTCTAAGATATATACAATGAAAAGGAACAGAAATTTAAAAGAAAAGCTTACCCAGGCAGTCACATGTTACACCCAATAGCACGAGACAAGAGGATGGTACCAACCATTGCTGAATTCTAACTTTATGATCCTGGAACACATTACGATGCGGAGCAACAAAATAAGTGAGCTTCTCATCCAATGGAAAGAAAGAATAGACAACATGAGAATGCACAAAATGTTTACCTTGAAATGAACAATGATGTGTCCGTAATGCAAACCAATGAAGCAAGTTACAATAGCCATCAATGAGCTACAACAAAGTCAAATGAGCTTAATTGACAAATTCCAACCAAAGATAAGAGAGTTAAAAGGAAAGGGGCTTTTTTTATTGACACGTCATAAGTTTCTGGCAAATAACAAAAAATATTGAGGTATCAATAACAAACCTCAAAAGTCCTTCTGGGTCGAAAGGAGCTTGACACCATGATGGAGCATCTAGCGGAAGGGGACCGTAGTTAGGGGAGTTGACACTACATTCCTGTCAAGAAAACAATCAAATGTTTGAATATCAAGGAATGCTGAAAATGGTAAGTAACAGAAAGAGAAACTTTGAAATACTAAGGGAGGAAGAATACTTTTGATCGTCCATAAATGGCTCTTGCATATAAGTGTTGAATACCCAATATTTTTCGATCAATCATTCCAACAGCATTACATGCTGGTCCACTGTCTCCCCGTAAACCACATTTCACCTTCAAAGGGAACATAGTCATGTCAACAAAACTCATCATTTTTGTAAAAAACGGGATGTCATCCCAGACCTTTCAAAGAAAACTAAAATAGACAACTAATTGCAGTGAAGAACTTACTGTGAATATCTTTGCTTCTGAAGAAGATATGTCCATTGGCATCTGATATTCCCAGTCAGAAACATATAAACCGTAGAACAAAGAAAGGTATAAAGCAGTAACCATTATAGCCATGGCCCTGGAGAAACAAAAATGGAGGGAGAAAAAGGAAATATGATTAAACAGGAGGGTGAAGATTAAGCATCGTTTTCTTGTTTTTGAGAATAATGCAGATTAAGCATTCAACATTAAAAAAATCGACAGAAGCATAAAGCTTTAGGAAAAGTTCAAAATGCACCACATTTGCAGCTACATAAGACAAAAACAAAAAAATCAAACAAATTGCAGCATCTTGTTCTTCTATGGATACCCCCCTACAAATAGTCCAACATGAAATAATCCATGGTTCATCACTATCCGTTTGTCTGCCCTTTTGAAGGGAACAAATTACTAGTCTGATATTAATAGACTCAGATCGAGCAGATCAATCTCTACATAGACTCGGCTTTTGGGATCCTTGACCCTTTTACTTACTCTTACAGACTCACTCTATTTATCACTTCAATAAGCTAAAAGGTGTCATTGTCCATATTTGTATGTATCATCTCCAATCCTGATGTACACCATGAGGACCAGGTACTTGCCACCCTATGGGCAGGGCATATTGCTTAAAAGACCATGTTGTTAAAATTCCGACACCTTATTTGAACAGAATACGCACAATAGATTTTTTATCGTTGAAAATAACCACATAATAGTATTTTCTAGCCACTGGAAATCAAGCCTTCACCATATCACACCAACATTTTGCAATACAGTTACTTTAATACTAGACTTCAATCATTTCAGAATTCAGACTGAGGACCATCTTTTGAACACAACCAAAAGTATCAACTTCAAATCAAGCTGATCTTGTACTAATTTAAAATTTTGTCAACAACATGTTATGCTCAACGTAAGCAAGACATATTGATGAAAAAAGTAAGTAACATTACCGCAAGTGATGAATATTTTAAATAATCTTTATTGGAACGAATGGTCAAAAGACTCGGAACTCACCATTGTTGATGGTATCTCTTCAACAAAGATTGTCCTGAATTGACTTTATTATCACCCTTTAGCCAGATTTCACACATTGCTGCCAACAAAAATGATATTGCAATTCTCTGGGGAAGAAAAAAAAAAGTTGAAAGAAATAATCCACTTGAACAAGAAGAGAAATACACCACATAATATAAAACAAAAAAAGAATATGGCGGCTTCATACCTGCAATATACCCATCCATCTGATTCTCTCAACGTCCACTCCATAAGTTAGATTTTTGATACCATGAAAATAGCCTCCTGTTTAGAGAGGGATAAAGCACGTAAGTGTCATACTTTCCAATACAACAATCTAATATTTTGCACTGCATGACAATAAATAAACAGCTGTTGCAAGGTAAAGTTAGACAGATGACTAAAAGAAGAGCACCTTGAAGAAAGAGTCCAAGGATGAGTAGCTTAAGCGCGCGGTGAATTGCTTTTCCAGTTGCAGTCAGTCTGCAGGGCATGTTCTGTATAACACAAAAGAATTTCTATAAGCACAAGAAACAGAAACATCTGAAACTTCAATACAATGGCTTACAGAAACAGCTCAGCCAATATAAAATCATAAAAGTGTCCTTCATATCTTGATTCACAGCTTGTCCATATACAAAATGCATAGATACTAGACAAATGTAAATGAACAAATCCAGGAACAAAACATAGTTAAATAATCTGAAATTTGCTTAAAACATATTTACCTTGTACCCAAGTGCAAGCGACACTCCAACAATGAAGAGGAAAAATGGCATGACAAAATCTGCCAGGGTTATACCATCCCATGGTGAATGATTGATAGCAGGATAAATTCCACCAGCGTATTCCACAAATATCATTAACTGCAGAAAGTGTACCAGCAGCAAGAGAATAAGATAATACATTTTAATGAAAAGAACCAAATTGCTCATTCAGGTTTTAGGAATTAGTCTCACATAAACAACAAACAGGCAATCTAACTCCCTCCTTCACATGTGCTAAAGAAGAACTATCGTCATATTTCCCTTTTTGTAATAAATAAATCCTACATGATAAGACATTTTTAAACCTACATAAGATTAGCATCCTTGTCTGGTAAGCCTTGTTCAGTTCCATCTCCTTTAATCCAATTTTCTCATTGTATCCCCGAAATGGTACATTGTTCTCGTTTTCCCACAACTATTTGGCACCAAAACAGGATGATCCGATCGAACATAAGCTTAGGCTTGAACCATCACAATGTCATCAGTTTTTTGTATAATTTTTGCACTTACTTAACAAGATGAAATGAGGTCTGTGGTGCGTGTTTCTGAATCAAAATTCTGCTTAAAAGTCAAATCATCCTTTAAGTCTTAAGCACCACCCAAGTCCCTGCCTTTTCTTCCAACTAAAGTTCATACTTTACAAGTCAAAACAACTTAATACACAAGTCAAAGAATAATGAGCCAGTTGTAACTTGTAAATCGTATCTATGTAGTAGTCGTACTCTTGGAACAATCAGCATAAACAAATGACAAATTTGGAGGAATCAAGCAAAAAAGCTGTGAACTTTACTCAAATGCAAAGAAATCTGACACAAGAAAACACTAAAGGAAAAAAACAAAAAATAGAGAAGAGTCAAAAACAACCAAACAATAAAATTGCAAGAATCTGGAATTCCCAGAGAGATCGAAAAAGACAACAATATGTCCATTGAATCTTCAACTAAGACTTAATGCCAAAACTAGTCCCCATAGCAATATGAAGCTGGTAATATGGACTTGGACTTTAACAAAAAAATTTCGACATTTTTGTTAAAAATAGAAAAGATGAGAAATAAACTAAAAATAGACAAGACCCAAGAAAACAAAAATTAGAAAAAACAAGAAAATTTTCAGAATGAGGAAATCCACAGAGACAACTATATGCACATTGAATGAACAAAACATCCTAGTGTAATTCCACAATAGATCCTAACACTGATGAATCATTCAACTAAAACTGAAACTAAATCATCTAAATATATGAGATATATTACCGCAACAGTGATACCGCGAAAAATGTCAAGAGAAAGAAGACGACCACTCCCTCCTCCAGTCTTAGACCTATGAGAATGAGGTCCACCATGATCACCAATGGATTTAGGCAATGTAGACAAAGGAGATGTGGGTGATTTCTCTAAATTACTTGTTGCATCACTAGTAATAACCTCAATCCTAGGAGATAAATTCTTCCCTTCTCCTTCAACTATAATATCCCCTAGTTGTAATTGTTGTGGATCCCATCTTAATCTTGCATCTTTCTTCTCTCTAATTAGTTGATAAGATCCCATTTTTTTCTCTCTACTAATTTTGATTTACACCATTCAACCACCAAAATCAACAATTTTCAAGCAACACCCTTTTCACTTAAACTTGTAGATTCAATCTTTTAATGCTCCAGATTCTTGCACCAACAAAATCTTCACTGCAAAAAAAAAACATCAAATTTTTATTAGTCTTTAATTTCTATCCAATAACATAATGGGTATCTGAAAACAAGAAAAACTCACCCCCCACCAACAAAAATTTTTGCAAGAACCAGCACCAGGGGGGACAATAATGTACCAAAAAAAAAAACCCTCTGTTTTACACAAAACTAAAAAAATGGTAGAGGGTACACAAATGTTTTAATTGTTTTTTATGTGTATAATAAGTAGACACATATACATATAGATAGAGATATATATATATAGATATAGATATAGAGAGAGAGATAGGGGATGAGAGGATGATATGTAGAGAGTGGTGTATGTGCTTATATACAACTCTTCTACTTATAAAACATCTTTTTTATTTACTGTAATATTATTATTTCAGTTACGAATTTAAGTTATATATATAGTTAATTCAGATAAAAACAAAATTAATGGATCGAATATGAATAAATTAAGTAAAATTTATTCATATTAGATGTATAGAAAAAGAAATTCATTAAATATTTAATATAATAGCTATTATTATAATATTAATATTAGATAAACTTCAAATCATGCTCACTAGTTTGATATAGAATTTATTTAGAACATTTTGAACATAAAAATGTGATATTATAGAAAGGGTATTCGAAATAAAAATTTGAACCAAGTATTTATTTGGGAAAAAAAATTATGAGTGCAAAAGATTGTTAAACTATACGTATAAAAAAAATTAATTAATTAATTGTGGTGATATTAATTGATTGTTGTAAAAATATATAAAAAGGTGATAATAGAAAGGAGAGAAAAAAGAGTTGAAAAGAGTATTTGAAAATTATATTTAGAATATGTAGTTAATTTAAAAACAAAAAAAAAGGTTAAATTTGGTGTGTAAAAGATTTTTTACTGTAAGTTTTAAAACGTAAAATTATTCAGAAATCCAATCAAATATATAAGCAAAATGCTTTTTAAGAAAATTATGAATATATGCTCCTAATTTTTATGCACCTTTATAGTAGGAAATCTTTTATATTATTAGTTTTCCTAAAATATGATATTTATAATCTTCAAAATAAAATAATTTTTTTACTATATATAAATAATTTTAACTCTTTCCTAATAAGGTTTATAATATCATAATTATACTTTTTGACTTTTAAGTTACTATTATATTATATTATAGTCCATAGTATAATTATAAATTTATAACACTATATTTGGAATATAAATATAGAAGTTGGCTCAAGATTTTAATTTATGAGGTTAAATATTAAGATTTTTATATTAATTACATTATACTTTTATTTAAAATTAAAATATATATATTTATAATTTATTATAATTTTATTAAATTTGTATTTCGATGTATTCTAACCAAAACTAATAAAAATACACTATAGCTTTATCGACTCAATAATAAAAATTGAGCATCTATGAATGGCATCCAAGGAAAGCATTGATATTTGATATACTAATATGCTCATGTTTTACGTCTACTTGACATTTGCAGACAAAAGATCTTCACATGTGTTGGAATATGGAACAATTTTTTGAAATCATCATTCAAAATATGAGATCATACTCTGTATTGGTAACTCATATAAAAATTGTAATGTAATTTTTTATTTATGTTTTTTATCTTTAACAATTTCGTCCGGTGAATTTATTCATATTATTATTTTTTAAAGAAAAAACTTTAAAATACACATAAAACGGAGTCAATAGTAAGACTAGATTCAGATTCTTCATAACTTACTCAACATGATAAATAATTTGTGAAATGCTAAAATTCCTTTACTCATTCTTAAGATCTCAAGAACCCCCTATTAATACTCTCTTGATGACATTAGGCAGAACAAAACTACCTTATTTGAATGTATTGACCTTATTTTATTTGAACGGATTGAACTTAACAATTATTTGTACTATGAAAAAATAATATTTTCACCGAGAAAATTCAATACTCATTATATATGTGAGCAGAGATATAATGATAATTACATAATTTTAGTACAAATCTTAAATGTCCTCCTAAAAAAATCATTTAATATATCAAAATATAGTGTATATATATATATATATATATATAAAATGTGATTTTATAGTTTCATCCCTACTTGTTACAATAATATGTTCATCTATCTGTCTGTAAAAAAAAATTTTTTTTTTTTTTTTAAGTTTGGTGTTAATTTGGTGAATGAACGAAGGAAAGGGTTGGTGGTGTTGTGCGTGGGTCCCCGGAATAAAAGGGCATTGTTTGCTTCAAAAATGGGAGAATAAATCAAACAACAAACGCGTCCTTATGCTTATTTTCCTTTTAAATCGTTACGCAAACTTTCTTACATATTCTTCGATCAACTCCCTCCTATGATATGATATGTATTATGTGTTTTAAAATTAAATTAACTTTTAGATTTGAGTAATTCTTATATTTTTAAAATCATTTAGGTCACATGCTAAATTAATTTAATGTACACATCACATTTTCAAAAGTTTGTCAACACAAAAATCTATCAACCTTATTTTTGATCGATCTCATGGACATCACCACAACAAAAAATTCATCTCCATACTTTTTTGTATGTGATATAACTACTATGAGAAAATAATTTTTTTATGGTCAATTATAATTTGCATTGAAAAAATTATTTTATAAATATCTTGATGTACGTAATTCACCTAGCTAGTATAATTTATTATATGTATCAAAAGATAGCAGCTGTGAATTTCCTTATTAATATGAAAAAATAACTAAATTTTGTTTTGGGGGTGTACATATACATGTGTGTGGAAAACTTATCAATATAAAAAAGAATAACTAAAGGAATTTTTGTTTTGGGGTGTATATATACATGTGTGTGGAAAAATTTAAGATTTGACAAAATAACTCATAATTTCAATGGTAAGGTGAATTTAATGTAAAAATTCTTAAGAGAAATAGAAGAAAATGTCAGAAAATAAATTTACGTATTAAATATTCATAAAATTAAAAAAAAAATATAAAATTAATTGGAATCACCAAAATAAGATTGTAGATGTATAGAATTATTTGATTAGGCCGGCAAAGGCATATGCTTCAGCTGTAGTGGCAATAGTGTTTTATTAGCCATGGAACATGACTCTTTTTATTATTATGTTGTATATATATGCATGACTTAGGCTTTGCCTAAATATTAAAATACTTCAAGGGACGCTTTACATAAAACAATTTATTAATATGAATCATCGATGATAAAATAATAAGTACTTACACATTTTTAATATTTTATGTATAAGTGCATCGTTGACATATGGCACACTTAAATTAAAAGTTGGTATCCACGTTTATTTTGAATTATAGAAATTTTTTTTCTAACAATTCACTTAATATGGACCAGAGGAAAATAAGAAATTGCAAATATAAGTACCATGTCATTCTTAATAAGTATTGTGATGATATGATAAGTGTTTCATCATTCTTAATGTAAATTTTTTAAAATTAAATTTAGAATATAAAATATTCTTTATTATAAAGTGATCTGCTGCTATAAAGAAATTTCTCGATACAAATCTAAATTTAACTTAGTTTGAAGTCAATCAAATACCGACCAAGAAAAACAAGAAGCTATTGATAGATATATTCTCTAATCTATTTGATTAAATCAAACTATTGTTTGTGAATTATATTCCACACAAAGCATACTTTTTTAGTTACTAAGAGCATGCCTATTTTCCATCCAAATCACTAAACAATCATTAGCAACAAAACTATCACCCAACAATACCTAAATATTACAAGGAAATCACAATATGGTGTTTTATAATTAAAAAGTTACTCAAATTCAATGGTTGAGCTTAAAAGGGCGGAAATTATTCTATCTCAATCTTTCTTGCTAGAAAAATCACATTATAGTAGATATTTAATTTATCGATAAGTATTTTATCTCACCATACTCATTCGCATATATCAATGATCGTTCTCACTTAGTATACATACATAGATAATTTTTGAATATAAATTAGTATAGTAGTATCCCTAGTTTGATTACTAAATCTGAAACAAACTATATCAGCCATACTAATTAGTATTAGAATAAGTTATTTATGTCATAGGGTGAAACAAAATAATAGTATCAGAATTAGTTATTTCGGTATTAAAACAAACAAAAATACTTTTGAGGTTCCTCAAACTTTCTTTCTATTAAATAAGGAGAAAAATATTTTTTAAAAGATAACTTATTCTTAGATATTATGCAATGCACATTGTTTTTAATACAATAAACCAAAAAGCTAATTAAAAAAATATTTAAATAAATATTTCAATATAATTTATCTTTCAAACCAACAACCCTAGATAATGATATCTAGGGATTGAACTAGCAAGGATGGACAAAGCTATTCATTCGAACCCTTTCACCGTAAAAAACACAATATATATACGAAATCAATTTTTTTAAATAATAAATACCTAAAATAAAAGTTAGGTCTCTTATTTGTTGTGATTTCAAACACGTGTGAACTTAATAGTAATGGTGTACCATGAACTCATATATAGTTTTATATTATATGATTTGCCTAAATATTAAATACATGAAAGGGTCAATTAAGAAGAAGTACTATATGTTAGGTTAGGTCAATTAGTGATGACCTATTGCATGTATAAACATTAATGCTTATAAATTTGACAATTTCATTAATTAGAAAGGTGTGACCACGTTGACAAAGTTTAATTTTTTAGGGTGTTGAATATTATCTCATTTGAAATAGGTCATAAATACGTTTTTATTTTTTATATATATATGATAATTAGCAAATGCGGAAATAAAAAGATTTTTCGATGGAATTTGAGTCCTCTAAGACTTTTTCTGATATTATGAGTGAGTTAGAATTATAGTTTTTTTGACTTGGTAAATATATTTAAAAATATCAAGTGAACAACAAGTGAAGAAATAAGACTTTTCATTTCCATTAGAACAGATGCATTACCATTATAATTATTGCAGAGCAGAAGCGGAGCTAGATAGGAATTTAAGATTAGAATGAATTTAATAATTTTTTTTTATAAATTTTGTAATTGTACTAAAATATTAATTAAATATATATATATATATATATATATTAATTTGTAAATGAAGGAATATTGATTGTATTGAAGTGTTAACCTAATAAGGGAATACATGGGAGATATATATAGGAGATATAGGAAGGAGTACTAATCCTAATAGGACTAGGATTAAGGAGTACTAATCCTAATAGGACTAGGATTAGTACACAGTAAATACTAATATTATTTTATACTATTTATTTAATACTATCTGTTATTATCCCCCCTCAAGCTGAGCTGAGCGGAAGCGAACGGAAGCTTGGAACTGAGGTAATCGTGCTGTCGGCTCGGGAGAGGCTTGGTGAGAATATCAGCCGGTTGTTCTTCAGTGGGTACATACTGCACAGTCATGGTGCCGGCCTGAACTTCATCGCGAACAAAGAGACAATCGGTATCAACATGCTTCATTCTGGTGTGTAGGACGGAATTCTTGGCCACACAGATGGTTGATTTGTTGTCACAATAGAGAGCAGGAACAGTGTGAGTGGCGCGGAGTTCGCGAAGAATATATGTGACCCACATGGTCTCAGCAGCAAGAAGAGCAAGGGCGCGGTATTCAGCTTCAGTCGAGGACCGAGAGACCTTGGGTTGTTTTTTTGTACACCAGGAGATCAGGTTCGGCCCCAAAAAAACGAGAAACCCCGATGTAGATTTTCTGTCATTTTTATCATTCGCCCAATCTGAATCTGAGAAACCCCGAAGCTCCAAGTCCCCGGGTCGAATGAGTAAACCACGACCAAGAGTGCCAAAAATGTACCTGAGAATGCGTTTTAGACAATGGTAATCATGTTCACTTGGTTGATGCATGCGCTGAGCAACTCGGTTGACAGCAAACTGGATGTCAGGACGGGTAATGGCCAGATACTGTAGAGCCCCAATGAGGCTGCGGAAGTGGGTGATATCGGCAAAGGGGGTGTCGGCTCCATTCGTAGACGAAGAGACTGCCATCGGTGTTGGTTGACTGGTGCATTTTTCCAGTCCAGCTTTCTGCAACAGATCTCGAGCATATTTTGACTGATGAAGAAACAAGCCGCTGCCTGTCCGAGAAACCTCCATTCCCAGAAAATAATGTAACGGGCCAAGGTCCTTCATTTTGAAGGTAGTATGCATAGCTCGAGTGACATCCTGAATGAGAGCTGCAGTAGAGCCTGTAATAATGATATCATCTACATAGACAAGAAGAATGACTGTACCGTGTGCTGAATGTCGAGTAAACAGACTCGTGTCGTGTACGCAACACGTGAAGCCGAGTCCCTGGAGGAACGTTTTCAGACGTGTGTACCAAGCACGGGGGGCTTGCTTGAGCCCATACAGAGACTTCTGGAGTTTGCAAACATGTTGAGGGAAGCGGGGATCAACATAGCCCGGTGGTTGCGTCATGTAGATAGTTTCATCAAGCATGCCATGAAGAAAAGCATTGGAAACATCCAACTGATTGATGAGCCAATTGTTGCGCACGGCGAGTGACAGTACCAGGCGAATGGTTTCCTGCCGAATAACAGGACTGAATGTCTCGGAGTAATCAAGCCCATACTCCTGATTGTAGCCTTTAGCAACCAAACGAGCCTTGTACCTGGAAATACTGCCATCCGCATTGTGTTTAATTTTGTACACCCATTTACAGCCCACTGGGTGCCGCCCATGGGGCTTAGGTACAAGAACCCAAGTTTTCTGATCAGTCAAAGCCTTAAACTCGTCATCCATAGCATGACGCCAATAAGCATTTTTTGAGGCAACAGAGTAGGTTGTTGGTTCACTATCGGGAAGGGGTGTATTTGGTAGTATGGTAGCCTGAAAGGTTTTGGGTTTAAAGATACCGGCTTTGCCACGGGTTAACATGGGATGAGTATTGGGGGGTGGCACGGGCGGTGGTGATTCGGGGGTGGCCGGGAAGGACCCAAAACGGATCGGGCTGGAGATGTTGTGGGTATGGGGTGGTTCGGGTTGGTTGTGAGTGTGGGTGGTGGTTGCGGGTGTATTGTGGGTGACGGTCGAAGGGGTGATGAGGGGTGGTTGGGTAGTGGGTGGAGGTGTGGGGGAAGGTGGTGAGGGACCCTGTGAGTATGTTGGAAAAAGGGGAAGGACGCCAATGAATGATGTATTTGTGGAGGAGGAAATAGACTCGTAGGGAAACTCATTTTCGACAAATTTGACATGACGAGATATGTAGACTTTATGAGTTTGTGGGTCAAGACAGCGATAACCCTTGGAGGTAGGATGATAGCCCAAAAAAATACAAGGACGGGATCGGGGTTGTAATTTGTGAGTAATATGAGGGCGTAGCCAAGGGTAGGCAAGACACCCAAAGACGCGGAGGTTGGTATAATTGGGAAGTTCTTGGTAAAGGAGTTGATAGGGTGATTTGTTGGAGAGAGTGTGACTGGGCATTCTGTTAATGAGGTAGTTTGCGGTGGCTAGAGCTTCTACCCAAAAGGAGACAGGGAGATGAGATTGATGTAGAAGAGTAACCACCGTTTCAATGAGATGGCGATGCTTACGCTCAGCCACCCCATTCTGTTCGGGAGTGTATGGACAGGAGGTTTGATGTATAATTCCCAGGGATTGCAGAAACTGGCCAAAGATGTTATTGACATATTCCTTTCCATTGTCACTTCGAAAAAGTTTAACATGAGAATTGAATTGTGTTTTGACCATTTTTTCAAAAGTGACAAAGGTGGTGTATGCCTGTGATTTGTGTTTTAGTGGGTACAACCAAGTGTATTTTGTAAAATCATCCACAAAACAAATATAATAGCGAAAACCAGCAAATGAAGGAACAGCAGTAGGACCCCATAGGTCAGAATGAATAAGTTGAAAAGGTGCAGTTGTACGCTTCTCAGATAAAGTAAAAGGTAATTTATGAGATTTAGCAATTGAACAGGAGTCACAATTGTTTACATGAATGGAAGAAAAACCTAATTGAGACATTAAAGAATTTATTATTTGAGTAGACGGGTGACCCAGACGACTGTGCCACAACAGACTGTGGCCATCAGCCGAAAGAGCCACCGGAGCCACAGGAACGCTTTCTGAAACTGGGTGGGCAGACGAACTTGTGCCAGGAAGAACGTACAGACCATGCTCACAGGGGCCCTGAAAAATCACCCTCTTGGTAGTATTGTCTAGGATCTGAAAATCATTAGAGGTGAACAAGAGTGAGCAATTATTGTCTTTTGTGAATTGGTGAACTGAAAGGAGATTGGATTTAATAGAAGGGACGTGGGTAAGGTTACCTAGGTGAAAGATAGCGGTGGGGGTTTTAATGGTACCCGTGCCAGTGTGAGAAATATTAAGGGACTCACCGTTGCCAACAGTAATACCATTGGAGCCATGATATGGATTTGGAGCGTTAAGCTTGGATAGATCAGAAGTAACGTGCATGTTGGCCCCAGTATCCAACAGCCATTCAGAGGAAGGGCCGGCTTGAGATGCATAATTGGCACGGTTATCACTATTTCGGCTCTCCTCATACCGAAACCAGCAACGAGCAGCGGTGTGTCCTGTTTTCTGACAGATTTGACAAGTTGGACGATCCCGCTCGTAAGTGCCCTGCCCGCCGCTGGAAGATGACTGCCCGCCGCTGCCGAAGGAGTGCAGGCTGTTGTTGCTGCCGTGCTGCTGACCGTCGTACGGCGGACGACTGCCCTGCCGACCGCCGCGCCCGCGGCCTCCGCTGTTTCTGCCGTAGCCGCCGCGGCTCCCCTGCCGGCCGCCACCACGCCCCCCGCGATAGTTCTGGCTTGCGGTGAGGGCAGTGGCCGGCTCCATAACAGCGGCTTCTCGGAGAAGAAGTTTGCTCTCCAGATCCACGTTGATTTCTTCACTTTTTAGCCACGAGGAGAGAGTAGCCAGGTCAACGGGCGTTGGACTGATGCGAACCGCCTGTTTAATGGAGGAGTAAGCTGATGGGAGCCCCCGAACGACGCACATGACGAGATCTTTTTCGGGAATGATTTCGTTCACGGTGTCGAGGGCTGTGATGATGGTGGAGACCTCGTCTAAATACTCCGCCATAGTTTTCGTGCCTTTGGTAATTGTGTGGAGACGATCACGCAATTGAAAAATATGAGAGTGGGAAATTGATGCATAGCGTGTTGCGAGGGCCGTCCACAGGGCTGAAGCAGTTGTGTAGGATCGGACGTGTTTCTGAACCGTGGGAGAGATGACCGCAATCAAACATGATCGGATCTGGCCATCCACGGCTTTCCAGGCGGCATGGGCCGGATTGGTTTTTTCTGATTTGTCCGTGGCGGTGATGACTGCCGGCAGCGGCTCTGTGCTTCCATCGACGTATTTGAGAAGGTAATTGGCCTCAAGGGCTGTAAGAACGGTGATTTTCCATGTAGGGTAATTTATGTCTGATAATTTTTCGGGAATCAGGGCATGAAGATGCCTGAGAAGGAGTTTAACGCCAGAAGGAAGTGAATCGAGAGGATCCACCTCGGTTGTCATGGCTGCCGCCGCCCAAGAGAAGAGAGGGAACGATCGGTGCCCTAAAGAGAGAAAAAAAAACCTAGAGAAAAGAAGATCTAAGTTTTCTGCCTCTTGATACCATGAAGGAATATTGATTGTATTGAAGTGTTAACCTAATAAGGGAATACATGGGAGATATATATAGGAGATATAGGAATGAGTACTAATCCTAATAGGACTAGGATTAAGGAGTACTAATCCTAATAGGACTAGGATTAGTACACATTAAATACTAATATTATTTAATACTATTTATTTAATACTATCTGTTATTAGTAAATCCTTAACAAAATTAATAATAATTTTTTTTAGAAAAATAGAACCTCCAAAATCTTAATTCAGGCTTCGCCTTGCACATAGGATATTTCTTTATGTCTTGTTTATATAACATAATTTTTATTGTCTATGAAAAAATGAAAAAGGTTTTCCAACTTTGTAATTTTAGTCAGAACAATTCTGTATTATTAAAATATATCATTAAGTTTAAATTTATAATTATTATTTTATAAGTAATCTACTGTGTTACTTTTTATATTAAAATACAAATACCTCATTGAGTTAAAATATGATTCTACAACAATTTATCATGTTTACAAAATAATAATTGAATAAACTTTAAATCGAATCACTCAATATGCAAATTACATAATTTTAGTGTCTTTGGGGTAAAAATTTCTTTCATTTCTTATTTATGGAATATCGTTTTTAATTGAATATGAAGTATATGAAAAAAATTATATAAATTTGAAGTTAAATATTTCAAATACCCGATGAAAATTTTATTTTAAATTTAGAATTATATTATAAGTTATATGATTATGTCACTATTTATATTGAAATGTAAACACTTTTTTTTGTCTTTTAAAAATAAGAAAAAGAATTAAAGTTAAACGTACTTCCTTGTTTTAATATTGGCTCAACTTTTAGCCGTCTAGGACATATACCATAGTAGGATTTTTTAAAATTATTTTTCTATTCATTTTCTCTTCTTTTTTTTAGAGTCACTTTTAGCCTATTATTTTCTTAATGGGTTTTTATTTGTATTTTCTACAATTTTTTTTATTAGTGAAGTTTTGTTTTTATAATTTTGAGTAAATTGCTATAATTTAAATAATTGGCGGTTATTTATTGGATAGAAAATTGATTTTTAAAAAAAGCATGGTTAGGTAAATTTGTACTTGAGGTTTAATTTAATGATTTTATTGGTGTGGAATTAAATGTTCAACCCAACCATGGTTTAAATGTAATTTCTTTAATTTTATTAGTAAGGTACTTACATTTAACAGCTCCATTAATACTTCTAATAATTAAGTTGCTTAAGAAGCCATCTATTAATTTTTATCCAAATGACCTTTGAGTTGCTTGTAAGGTTACCGTCATTGCCATTTTTCATGTAATTTTAGAAATTTAAGTTTCAATCACTTTTAACTTTTATTTTATCGTATCAAAATTATTCAACTATCTTTGTCTTATCTAAATAATTACAAAAAAATTTATCAGTAATTAAATAATGTTCTCACTCAAATTTAGAGGTGGAGCTAAAGGTTCGAAGGGGATTCATGATTAAAATTAAGTCACATTTTATCGTATGAATTAAATAATGATAATAATAATATATAGAGAAAATTGTCTGAAAAACAATTTAATTTTGATCGAAATTGCTACATCAAACTTTATGGAGGATACTTTTATCTCTACATTATTTAATAGTTATTTTATATAGTGCAAACGTGGACACATTACTATTTATATTTATGCAATTTTTTTTATTTATACGTGGACACATATATACTTTTAAAATACAATATTAAATATTACAGAGACAAAAAGTCTTTTCCAAAATTTGGTATCGTTACAATAATTTCAATCAAAATTTGAATACATTTCAAATTTTTTATAGTAATAATAATAATGAATTTTCTTGCTGAATATCTTGTTCTTATTGCTATTCAAATCCATATATTCAATAATATAGTGACATTTAGTGACGAAAAAGATTCAACCAAACTCTTTTGGTGGAGAGTTAATACTAACAACAACAATAATAATAATACTCAAAATTTTTTAGCGTCGTCGTTATAGTAGTGCATCATGATTCATGATTCATGTAACATAGTTTTAGGGGTCATTTGATGGAATAAAAATAATAATTTTATAATAAAATATATACTCTTTCATTTGTGTATAAATATAAATAAGTCATAAAATTAATTTAGCTCACTATTCTGCTGAAATAATGAAACTATTTTCTTGTATAAAAAATAAGATAATTAATCTTATTAAATATTTTTATATACGATCCCTATGACTAGTGACGACTTGTTCCATATAAGATTAATATTTTGACAATTTCATTGGTTAGAAAGGTATGAGCACGTTGAATAAGTTTATGTCTTTTATGGTTTAAATATTGTGTCATTTCAAACAGGTCATAAATATATCATAAAGTATTTAGAGATCGTTTGGTGCGAAGGATAATATCAAATAGTTTTAAAATTAAATTATAATATAATATAATTTGTTGTTTAGTGGTAAGTCAGAAATAATTTATTTCGGGGTTAATAATTAATATTGGTATAAGTTATTCCTTTCCTTGGATGGTATAGTAATCCCATGATAAAATAAATAATTGACAGAAATGTCTCTTTCAATCCTTTTGTTATACCACATTTTACATTCATGAATGGTACTTTTGTAAACAAATAAATTATTCTTAAAATTTATTATTTTGAATATAATAAACGAAACACTCAATAAAAATAATCTCATTATAATTTATCCCATCATAATTAATTCCATCATAACTTGATTTCAAACTAAACGATCCCTTAGAGCCTATTTGATTTGACTTAAAAATTGATCAAATCTACTTCTTAAATCGTTTTTAACTTTTGAGAGTGCTTGACAAAGTTAAAAATATCTTGGAATAAGTTTCAAATGACTTAATAAAAAGTTAAAAATCAAAAATAAGTATTCTTCCAGTTTTTTATTTTTTGACTAAGAAGACATTTAAATTTTACTTTTTATTTTTGACTTAAAAACTTTTTTTATTCCGCCAATCCAGACGGACTCTTTTTATTGTATTTGGTGTACTTTACGTGACATATATGAACGAGAAATGTTTTTAAAAAGTTTACAATTTAAATATGTTAAGAGATTTTTTTCTATAAGCAGATTCAAAATTAAAAAAATTATGAATTTTTATATTAATCTTAAGTTGATATTACGATAATATTTAATTTTACAATTTTTATTTTATATTTTGGATTTCATAATAGGATTATATTATTAAAAATTAGGCCACCGATTACGAAATCAGTGGCAGGCTAGCGAAATCATGAACCTTAGTAAAATTTTGACGTCAAAATTGATTAACAATTGCAAACAACACTAGTTGCTGCGCAGGGATTAGTGTTTCAACTTTCCGATCACCATTCACTTTAATTTTTCCAACCAATTAGCACTCTCCTAGCACCAACTCTAATCAATTGTATATTCAACTAACATTTACTTCAATAGCCAATTTTATTCTTTCTTTTGCTCCTCAATATCATATAAATATATGATAATTCATCCTACCTATTTTATAATAATAATTTTGATTCCTAATAAGAACTATAACTTTACAATATTACATGCATAATAGGAGAAACTACCCATACTTTCTTTCAGCATTAAAATAATTCTGAGTTAGCAGAGAAGTACGGTACCAATTCGAAGAACTTTCGGCGGCTCTTTCTGATAACTACTCTTCTTGATTTCTTCTACACCGTGCGCCTCCCTCTTAAATTTTCTTCTTTTCTCCAAATAAATTCTTAACCTAATTGCTTTACAAAACCAATTATAAAATGCTAAAACTGATCCACTAAAAAATCAAGTGGACTCTTCAACTAGTCGATTCTTTCACTGAACCTTGATAGAGACAATCTCTTTTGATCTCAATTTGCGGACCTCCCTATATAGAATAGCAATAGGCTCCTCCTCATAAGACAAATTCTCATCAAGAAGAACTGAATCCCAACGAATAATGTAATTTCATCACCACGGTATTTTTTCAGCATAGACACATGAAATACCGGGTGCACTCCTGACAACCCTGGATGCAATGCCAATTCATAGGCCACCTCCCCCACGCGCTTCAGAACTTCAAATGGACCAATATACCTCGGACTAAGCTTACCTCGCTTACTAAACCGCATCACACCTTTCATGGGTGAAACCTTCAGCAAGACTTGCTCACCCTCCATAAACTCCAAGTCTCTAACCTTTCGATCTGCATACTCCTTCTTTCTGCTCTGATCTGCTAAAATCTTCTCCTGAATGAATTTCACTTTCTCTAACGATTCCCCCAAAAGATTACTATTCCAAGGTCTCACCTTAAATGCATCAAACCAACCAATGAGAGACATATATATTCTCCCATACAGTGCCTCAAATTGGGCCATATCAATACTTGAGTGATAGCTATTGTTGTACGAAAACTCTGCTAAGGGTAACAATTTATCCCAATGACCACTAAAATCTGTCACACACGTACGAAGCATATCCTCCAACACTTGAATTGTTCGCTTAGACTGCCCATCGGTCTGAGGGTGAAATGCAATACTAAGATCCAATCTAGTACCTAATTCAGCATGTAGGGTCCACTAAAACTAGGAAGTAAATTGCGTACCACTATCTGTTATGATGGAAAGTGCAACTCCATGCAATCGAACAATCTCCGAGATATAGAGTTTGGCTAACTTCTCTGCATTATAAGTCATCTTGACCGGAATGAAGTGAGCAGACTTAGTTAACCTGTCAACAATTACCCAAATAGAATCAAACTTACCTAATGTCTTTGGAAGACCAACTAAGATATCCATTGCAATTCTTTCCCACTTCCATTCAGGAATGGGCATTCACTGAAGTGTTCCTCCAGGCCTCTAGTGTTCATACTTTACCTGCTGACAATTCGGTCATTGGGCAACAAAATCAACAATGTCACGCTCCATTCTACTCCACCAGGATGTATAGAATACCTCGAACTATGAGCCTCTGCAAGAATAGTGTGAGTCAAATCATCAACACGGGGCACACCTACCCTTCCCTTAATTCTCAAGATGCCTTCCTCATCAATTACTGCCTATTTAGCCTCTCCTCGCAATACCATATCTCGAGTTCGGCTCAGCTTCTCATCAGCAAACTGCTTTCCCTTTATCTTGTCAAGAAAAGAAGATCTTGCCTCCACACAGGCCAAAAATCCCCCTTTCTCTAGTACTTCCAACCTCATAAATTCATTAGCTAGAGTTTGAACCTCTCTAGCCAATGGGCGTCTAAAAACCTGTAAGTGGGCTAAACTACCCATGCTCCCTGCTTTTTTTCTTAAGGCATCTGCCACAACATTAGCTTTTCCTGGGTGATAGAAAATAGTAATTTCATAGTCTTTCAATAGCTCCATCCACCTCCTATGCCTCAAATTCAAGTCCTTTTGAGTAAAGACATATTGTAAACTACGATGATCTGTATAAACTTCATACTTGACCTCATATAAATAATGCCTCCACTGCTTCAATGCAAATACAACTGCAACCAACTCCAAATCACGGGTCAGATAGTTACGTTCATGCACTTTCAGTTGCCTCGAAGCATAAACAATTACATTCCTCTCATGCATTAGCAATGAACCCAAACCAGAATAAGATGCATCACAATAAACAATGAAATTCTTACCTTCCTCTGGCAAGGCAAGAATCGGTGCAGTAGTCAACAAGATCTTGAGTTTCATAATGCTTTCTTCGCATTCGTTCAACCATACAAATGGAACATTCTGCTTAGTCAAATTGGTCAGCTGGGAAGCAATAGAAGAGAACCCCTTGACGAATCTGCGATAACAGCTAGCTAAACCAATAAAACTCCTTACCTCTGAAACATTAGTAGGCCTTACCCAATTCTTCCCTGCTTCAATCTTAGAAGGATCCACCATCACTCCATACTTAGAAACCACGTGCCCCAAGAAGGACACTGAATCGAGCCAAAATTCACACTTCGGGAATTTCGCATAAAGCCTTTTCTCCCTTAACAACTCCAATACAATTTTCAAATGCTCCTCATGTTCTTTCCTGCTCTTTGAGTATATCAGTATATCATCAATAAATAGAATAACAAAGAGGTCCAAATATGGCTTAAAAATCCCGTTCATCAGGCTCATGAAAGGAGCAGGGGCATTCGTAAGCCCAAAAGATATTACTAAGAATTCATAATGCCCATACCTGGTTCCGAAAACAGTCTTTGGCACATCTGTTGCCCGTATTTTCAATTGATGATAACCAGACCTCAAATCAATTTTAGAGAAAACACAAGCACCCTGTAGCTGATCGAACAAATCATCAATGCGAGGAATGGGTTACTTGTTCTTAATAGTTACCTTATTCAGCTTCCTGTAGTCTATGCACATCCGAAAACTTCCATTTCTTCTTCACAAATAAAATAGGAGCACCCCAAGGGGATGCACTCGCTCTAATAAAACCTTTACCTAACAACTCCTGAAGTTGGGCCTTTAACTCCCTTAACTCAGTTGGAGCCATTCTATAAGGGGGGATGGAAATGGGGCGAGTGCCCGGCTCCAGATCAATACAAAAATCAATATTTCTATCCGGTGGCATACCAGGAAGGTCTGCAGGAAACAAATCCAGAAAGTCACGAACTATCAAAACTGACTCAATCGAAGGCACTTTGGAAGTATCATCCCTAAGATGTGCCAAGAAAGCTAAACAACCCTTACTCACCAACCTCTTAGCACGAAGAAAAGAGATAATATGAACTGGAGTGGAAATATAGTCACCCTCCCACACTAGCGGATCTATCCCAGGATTGGCCAATGTCACAGTTTTAGCATTACAATCTAAGATAGCAAAATTTGGAGAAAGCCAAGTCATACCCAGAATTACATCAAAATCAACCATCTCTTGAATAATCAAATCTACATAAGTATTGCTCCCCACAAAGACCTATACACCTTTTCAACTATCACAGATTGACCCACAAGAGTAGAGGCACGAATAGGCATGTCAAGCAAATCACAATATAAATCAAGACCAGTAGCAAATGAGAAAGATACATATGAAAATGTGAATCCAGGATCAAACAATGCAGAAGCCATGCAATCACAGACCAAAAGAGTACCTGTGATAACAACATCAGATGTCTCTGCCTCAGACCTCCCGGGGAAAGCATAACAATGGGCCCTATCACCTGTCTATCCATTGACCCTACCAAGCTGCGCTACAGTAGTTCCAACCTTCCCGCTACTCCGACTGAACTTGTGACCACCATTACCTTGGCCAGCACGTCCTCCAGAATGGAGGCCTCTACCATGACCACCTCTACCTCTAACTACTGGGGATCTGTAACTCTGCTTTGGATAATATTTCCTAATATATCCAGCCTCTCCACATCCATAACAAGTACTGGAGTCAAGTATAGGTCTCTATGAAAATGACGAAGTCTGGAGATAACCTCCAAACTCAGAAAAAGGCTGACTGGTCTGCGACGGAACCCCAGCTGAAGCCTGCAATGAAGACTGAATAGGACGGGCTGAATAACCTCCTGAACTCTGCCCTCTAAAGTAAGAACCACTAAACTTACCTCCCTTACGGAACTTATTAAATGTCGACACCGTGGTGAAGTCGTCTGGCTTCACCCCCTCTACCTCTATCACAAAATCAACTGCTCCCTGAAAGGATTTTGCTGCAGCAGCTACCTGTAAGGCTGGAATCTGCAAATCTGACCTCAATCCTTTCACAAAGCGGCGAATCCGCTCTTGTGGACTGAAGCAAAGCTGAGTGGGATACCTGGATAGTGCACGAAATTTGGCCTCATAATCAACAACATACATCCTTCCTGCTCTAGGCTTAGGAACTCATCTCTCCTCCTATCCCCCAATGTCCGTGGTATATACTTCTCCATAAATAAGCTAGAAAATGATGCCCAAGTCATAGGTGGTGTCTTTGTTGGTTGACACTCAACATACGACCGCCACCACATTTTGGCATCCCCCTGAAACTGGTAGGTCACAAACTCAACACCGAATCGTTCTACTATGTCCATCTTATGTAGCAGCTCGTGACAATCAACCAGAAAATCATAGGCATCTTCAGATTCAACACCCTTGAAGACTGGAGGTTTCAACTTTAAGAACTTAATGAAAAGGTCATGTTGATCAGCTGTCATTATAGACCCTGTAGTCAATCAAGGAAGCGTGCCTATTTCCAATGATGCATCAATGCGGGGAGCCACAACAGCTGCATGTTGTACTCCCTGAACCTGAGGTGCTGGTGCAGAAAACACAGGAGGTGTTTGGACCTGATCAGATAACCCACTAAGATAAATAAGAACCTGATTAATCATCTCTGGGTAGGCTGGGGTGGTACTTCCTTATCCTGAATCTGCTCATGTTCCCCTTCTTCACCCTCTCTCACTACCTCATCAGTCGGTGGAGGAGTCATTGCTCTATCCCTAGCTGGACCAGGTGTTTGTCTACTGCCTCTAGTGGGCGTCCTCCCGTGACCTTTACCACAGACTCTTGCCACTAATCCTCCTCGAGTTATAGCCCCAATGGTTGGCTCAGACGCACCCTGTCTTGCCGGTGCTGGTGTTGGCACAGTTGTTGCTCTAGTTCTAACGATTTGCGAAATAGAGTGAGAAGGTCAGATACCAATTTGTATCACCTAGATACCAATTGGATCCAAGTAATTGCACGAAAGAGAGAAGGAATGAAGTTTTCCTAAAGTCCTATAGCCTCTCGAAGAAAAGTAAAGGCGTCCCCATACCGTTTCCCAAGACTCTACTAGGTTTGTCCTTGTGTGATGAGAACACCAAACCTAACGCTCTGATACCGAGTTTGTCACGACCCAAAATGAGTCATGAGTGACACCCACACTTACCCCCTAGGTGGGCGAACCAACCAGTCTAAACCCAAACATATACCAATAGTTCAACTATAAATAACAAAAATAATGCGGAAGCTCCAAAACTTATTAAGAGCCTGTTTGGCTCAGCTTAAAAGCTGGTCAAACTGACTTAAAAGCTGGTTTTTGAGTTATTTAGCTGTTTGGCAATAATCAAAATAACTTATTTTAAGTTAAAAAAAACTTATTTGAAGCCAAAAGTTAAAAGCTGGGGTAGGGGTGCTTTTTTTTTTTTAGCTTATAAGCTGTTTTAAGTTGACCACATTTTTACCTTTT
>NC_028647.1:36876822-36879886 GCF_001406875.1 Solanum pennellii
ATCTATTCAAATTATATATCTTTAAAATCTATAATAAGTTTATATTCCTCTTATAAATAATTTGTGATGAGAAAGAAATATGTGAATGATAGTAAAATATAATATGGCTGTAAAATATACATTAATTAACTTTTATTATGTTAACAACTTTTAAGGGTATTTTAGACATTTTGATTTAAAAAGCTGTTTATCAGCACTTATTTGCCAAACACATCAACAACTTTTTTTTAACTTCAGCACTTTTATCCAAACGCATAACTGCTTATTTTAAAAATAAGTTTCAGCACTTTCAAAAGTACTTTTTTAAAGCTGCTTTTATTAAGCCCATCCAAACGGGCCCTAAGTAACTAATTTAAATAAGTTTCTAAGTTTAATATTTATTATCCCAAAATCTGATAGTCATCACATCAAGGACATCTATTTTCAAATCACCAAGTCTAAGAGTGCTTAAGAAACCAAAATAATAAAAAAGATGGCCCATGTCCGAATTTCAAAGACCCGGTAGTCTATCGGAAAGTATTTTATCAAAGAAAAAGTTCTAGTGCTTAAACTGACTAAATGGGTTGTTACACATAACGTCTTAGAATCGTAGTAAGACTAAGTTAACCATTAGGAATGGCGTGGGGGCAGTATGTCTTACTTTAATTTTTTCTTTATTTTTTCGCTTCTTAACATGTTAAGTTATCAATCTCTTCCACTATTGATTGCCAAATTTGATTTTACATTATTTCTTCCATTACTGATTGTCAATTCTTGATCTTACATGATTTCGATTTCTGTCTTACTTTGATTCGTCATGCACAAGTAACAAACTAATAAATTTGTTGAAAGAGCTTCTTTACACTTTCTACCTTTCATGTTGAATGTTTGTTGAATTATTTGTTACAGATCTTGAGATTTGATGAACAATAAGAAGAATGATGTTTGTTGTTTTCGGCGGTGGAGAGGAAGGAAATCTTGGAAGGAGTGGTGGCTATGTTGGTGGCGGGAATATTTGATTTAGGTAAAAGAATAAGTTATATTATAAAGTGGGCTGGGTTAGGTTAAAATAGGGTAGTTAAAGTAAAATTGGATAATTATAATTGATTTGGGGCTTTCCATCCAACGATGATTATATTTATTAAATTTATTGACGGCAGGATAAAAATAACTTGCTAAACAAAGTTGAGGGGTAATTTTGATCCTTTTCCATATTAATAATTAAAGTAGCACTATTTTTTAAAAATAGGCTGATAAAAAAAAAGCATTATTTTTCTCCCCAGTTAGTTTCCCCGCCTTTTTTGTCTCTGGCCAATAAGTTATTTTTAAATTGATTATTTGAAATAATTATTTTAATATTTATTTTTATCAATTAATATTGATTAATTTTATATTTAGTAAATAGCATACATCACATAATTCATAAGAAAAAATCATTTATTCATAAAAAGATTTGAAAGACCTCAAATGTATTTTGACATTTTAATTATTTTATTTAACAAACCAAATATAAATTACTTAAACAATAATATTTATAACTTATCTCAAAGATTTAAACTTTTATCTTAGTGTTATCTACAATCTACATTTGCCTATCATGCCAAGCTACCTTTAAATATTTTATTATATAAAGAAAAGAAAATAATTCTAACCTATTATTACCAGCTTTAATGTTCTTTTTGGTTTCTTTTTACCTACCTTTAGTACTTCTATATTATATATCATATGGTTTTTATATACATAAGACAAAAGTGAAATGAGCTTCTATTTTTTTATTTTACTTTTGCAGATTACATATCCCTTTTGGTCTCTATTCTCTATCAAGTACTACTTTCTATGTCTCTATTTACATGTCATGTTTTTTTAAGTTTATTTATAAAAAATCTGTCATATTTTTTTTATTAAGAAATATTATTTCTTTTATATAGAACACTATATAACATTAAAAAAATTATTATTATTTATTTTATTATTTTTATAATCTTATTTTGATTTACGTGATAATATATATCATCTTTATTTAAGAATTATAATTTTCAAAAGTTATAATAATTTAACTTAAACTATTTCCTTTTTAAATTTATTTTGAAACATTTTGTTTGGAATGAGGGTCTATTAACTATTGAAAAAAATTTCTCTATTTTCATATCATAAAGTTAAGGCATAATAATGCACACATAAACTTATAAATTATATTAAATATATTATATAATGATCTAATAATACGAAATGATTCGTTTTTTTAAACATTATACTTAAGTTTAAACAATACTGGAGCACAAACGCCCTTTTTCATTCCTTAAATAACAAAACGAAATAAAGTTACATGTACTTCCCCCTTTTTTAAAAAATTGGCTCTTACTTAGCCGTCTAGTGAATAATGACATAACAATTATTCTCCAATTCTTTCTTTTAGAATTATTTTCTTGTCATTTTTTTTTCTTATAATAACTTTTTTTGTCTTTTCATTTTTGATACTTGTTACAAATCCATTGAACTAATTAAGTGGATTGTCCATTGGATTTTCATAAATTACTTGTATTCATGTATGTATATTTCCAAGGTGATACGATCCTCTATGGATAAACATGTATCTATTAATTTGGTGACCTTTGGGAGTGATATCTCAACACTATAAATAGAGACATCACTCACCATTTGAAGTACACACTTGAATAAGAAGAAAGTCTTATCTTCCATCTTACTTCTCTTGTCTTCATCTCTTTATATTTATATTGCCATGAGCTTGATTTTATAACACGTTATCAGCACGAGTCTCTATCTAATTGAGAGTGAGTTCTTGTTTTTCTTTAGCTCATATTTTGGTTGATCTCGTTATGAAGATCAAAGTATTATATGCATAAAATCAGGTATGTATTTTCTAAAATATTTTATGATTTAGAATGAAATAGTGTTCAGTCACTAACAATTATCAGGAACCGAAGACATATACTACTATTGGTTGAATATGACATGCTATACAAAACTTCTTAAATGGAAGAAGGTATAAAATTTTAATAGCATGAGTTTGAATATTATTTTGATTGTTTTGAAAGACTCAAAGAATAAATCATGTTGTACTTCG
>NC_028647.1:36881124-36891281 GCF_001406875.1 Solanum pennellii
GTTTATTATACCGTTGGTTAAGGGTAAGACGATGGATTCAAGTTTCATCGCACCAAAAGGGTAAGACATCAGGTTAAAGTCCGGATGCACCATAATAAAAATATTTGAGGATAAGACGATAGATTCAAGTTCTATCACACCAAAAGGGTAAGACATCAATTTGAGTTTTGATGCACCGTGATTGGGTTCAAGTCCCATAGAATTATGGCATAACACGCCTTATATGGATAAGACATTGAGTTTGAGTCAATGCACCATAGTGATGATATAATGATGACTAAGTCTTTGATGAAAAGTCTTGAAATTCGTCCTATTGAATTTGCTCCATTCCTTGAAAAGAATGTGGTAGCAACATATGATAATTTTAAAATCGCATGTTCACTTGCTCCGTTCTATCATATGAATGTGGTAGCAGTAAATAGTTAGTCTGAAAGATGACAAATGATTAACCATATGAAAAAGAGCATGAAGGGACGGAATTATAATAGTCATTATTGTGGTAATTATAAAAGGAAGAACACTATGGGTTTTCCAAATAGTCCTTCGAAATGTGAAGGCAGTTTTCATTATCAAAATGGTATGAAAGGACATTGCACTTGTGAACGTTGTCGACCCAATAATTTGACAAGTTTATAAATCCTCTATCATGATACAAGAAGATAAAGTGATGGTACACTTAATCTTTCAAAGTGATGTTGAGGTGTGTCATGGAAATATGATGAATTTTAAAGCCATGACAATGTGCTTATAATGCAAATTTATGAAATACATATAAATAATTAGTCCATTCCTTGAAGAGAATGTGACTTGTGATGAGTATTGTGAATGCTCGACCATTCTATAAGAGAATGGGTCCAGATGTGATAAAATCATTATGGGTTGGATATATGTCACAACTCACCTCTATGGAAGGTTTGAGAAAAAATGATATATGTCACTTCTCATCTCTACGGGAGATTTGAGAGGAAATAAATTTTATTTGGCAGAAATGGCTAATTGTATTGTACGTTTTATACGTCACTATGGTATGTTTATTGTGAACTACCGAAAGGGTAAAAGATAGAAATAGCTCTTGCCTATAAGGGTTGTGGTTATTATTGTGTGGCAATACAAATTTGTTATTGGTTGTGTACCTATGGTACAACAAAAGTAAAGCAAGAAAGACGTTTTGCCTGTAATGATTTTGACCATGACAATAATAATATAATTTCCTCCTTGAAGGAGACGCTCACCATAGGGATGGTGTCATGCAATATGTGATAGTACAGAAAATTAATTGCAAGCTCTAAATGAAGTCCTTGAAGGACAGAGTCTATGATACGCCGGAAGCGTAATAGACCAATCGATTCCAAACATAAAATTACTTGAAGAAGGAAGGAGCAAATGATCAATATGGTCATGATAATGAGGCAAGTGCTATAAAAGAGCACATTGACATAACACTTCATAAAATCTTGAAAAAGGTTCAGGTACCTGAAATAATGAAAAATAAAGAGATCTCGTAAGTTATGTCTTGTTGGAATCGATATCAAATAACCGTCGACGATATCTTTGATATGAGATAGCGCTCAATGATATAAATTGTGATGAGGATCTTGAATTCAAATCTATCATATAGTGTGAACAGATAAATGGTTGGCCAAGTAAAATGCACAATTCAAGTATATTTTGTTTCACTTAAAAAAGTGACATTTTGGACTGGTAGTCCATAAATCAAGGTATAATGTCAGTGGGGTACAAATAAATTATTATGCGATAGTATAACCGTAAGATATCAAATACGGTTTGTGCCTTGGGGCATAAAGGTTTATCGCAAAAATCCTGACATTATTGGAGATGTTTTCTCCTTTGGTGGATGCAATGAGGTTTGTTTTGATCTGGCAACATATGAAAAACTTGAATGCATGTAATGAATAATTGTAATGTCTAGCTAGACAATGAAGGTTATATGAAAATCCTTGAAACAATCGAGGTGTCTGAAGCATATAAGAGTTTGAAAGAAACTTTTTCAATAAAGCTTCAAGAATCCTTATATGGATTGAAATAGTCAAGGAAGAAAAAGGGTACAAAAGAATGACCCTAATTGTCCTTGTATTTTTATGAAAAGGTCTTGGTAAGACAAAATTTTGTCTTGACCTACAGATTGATAATTTGACAAATGAAATATTTGTCTAACAGTGCACATACACTGAAAAGTTTTGATGCAATTTTATATGGATAAATCGCATTCATTGAGTACCCCAATGATTATGAGATCACTTGACATAAATGATGATTCAGTTTGATCTCAAAAGAAGGATGAAGAGTTTCTTGGTGATGAAACTCTATCTTGGTGCAATCAGGGCACTAGTGCATCTTACTAACAATATTTGACCAGATATTTGTTTTGCAGTAAATTTACTGGCAAGATTCAGTTTCTCCCCGATAAAAGGACATTGAAATGGTGTTGAGCACATGATTGAATATCCTCGAAGGACCATAGTTATGGGTTTATTCTATTCCGAGGAATCCAAGACAAAATTGATTGGTTACGCAGATGCAGAATATTTATCTGATCCGCATAAAGCTCTATCTCAAGCACGCTATGTGTTTGCATGTGGAGGCACAATAATATCCTGGCGATCAATGAAGCAAATGTTGCTATGCAGAAATAAAAGTCCTCCATGAAGCAAGTCAAAAGTGCGTCTGGTTGAGATAAATGACACACCATATTCAAGAAATGTGTGGTTTTTCTTTGAAAAAGAATATACCAACCACAATGTACGAAGATTGGAGACATCATCACAAGAAATTAAGTGATTTTTTAATCAGGGGGAGTATAATACGCGTTGCACTCTTTTTCCCTTGACCGAGGTTTTTTCCCACTGGGTTTTCCTGGCAAGGTTTTTAATGAGGCAACAAATAGTGCGTATCAAAAGATATGTGTACTCTTTTTCCTTCACTAGAATTTTTTTCCACAGGATTTTTCCTAGTAAGGTTTTAACGAGGCACATTATCTATGGACATCCAAGGGGGAGTGCTACAAATCCATTGAACTAATTAAGTGGATTGTCCATTGGATATTCATGAATTACTTGTATTCATGTATGTATATTTCCAAGGTGATATGATCCTCTATGGATAAACATGTATCTATTAATTTGGTGACCTTTGGGAGTGATATCTCAACACTATAAATAGAGACATCACTCACCATTTGAAGTACACACTTGAATAAGAAGAAAGTCTTATCTTCCATCTTACTTCTCTTGTCTTTATCTCTTTATATTTATATTGCCATGAGCTTAATTTTATAATAATACTTATATTGAAAATTCAATTAATTTTAATTTGTATGGTGTAGAATTTATTGAGGAGGAACCATTCATTATTAAGATTTTTTTAGCCTTAAAAATTCAAATTCAAAATTTTTAATTAGAAATGAATGGATCATATTCATTCTCACCACAATTTTGATTGGTGACACTTTTATTTGTTTCATCTACCCTCTTTCATTTTATTTTTTCCTTGCTAAGTTTTTAAATGGAAAAAAATATCTTTTATTAAATTATCAAATAATATGAAATTGTTGTAAATCCATTGTATATGTGGATGATCCATTAGAGTTATCCAACAATTAATTGGATTCATGTATTAGTGTTTCCAATGTGATAAGATATCAAGGTGATATGAACCTTGATGATAACTATGTAAATTTCAAGGTGACCTTTGACTATGATATCTCAACACTATAAATAGAGATATCATTCACCATTGTATGATATACTTGAATAAGAAAATTATCTCCTCTATCTTATACTTCTTGTCTTTTTCTTCTTATATTCTGAGCTTTCTTTACAACACGTTATCTGCACGAAGTTGCTACTTGCAAAGGTATTATATAAATATTTTTATTTGATTCACATATTCTCTCATAATTACATTATGTCGAATTTATCCAAACTTGAGTTTGTGGCATTAGATATTTCTGAAGAATTATCTTTCATGGGTACTCGATGCTGAGATTCACTTGGCTGCTAAAGGTCTTGATGCCACTATTACTCAGGGAAATGAAGCATCGAGTCAAGATAAGGCGAAGGCTATGATTTTCCTTCGTCATCATCTTGATGAGGGCCTGAAGATTGAATATCTGACGGTAAAAGATCCACTTGAGTTGTGGACTGATTTAAAGGGGAGATATGACCACCTAAAGGCAACAGTGTTGCCAAGAGCTCGTTATGAGTGGATGCATTTACGGTTTCAAGATTTTAAGACCGTAATTGAATACAACTCTGCTGTATTCAGGATAACCTCCCAGTTAAAATTATGTGGGGAGACTATAAAAGATGAGGACATGTTGGAAAAGACACTTACTACTTTCCATGCCTCAAATGTGATATTGCAGCAGCAATATCGTGAAAAGGGTTTTCAGAAATATTCTGAACTAATCTCATGTCTTTTGGTGGCTGAGCAACATAATGCTCTTTTAATGAAAAATCATGAAGCTCGTCCCACTGGAGCTGCTCCATTACCGGAGGCAAATGTGGTGGAAGCACGTGATCAATCTGAAGTAAAAAGAGATGATCATCGGGGCTATAATAATGCACGGGGACGTGGCAAAGATAAAAGACGATACACTAATCGTCAAGGTGGTGGTCATAATAAAAGGGAGAACAACATGAGTTCTCAAAATAACCCCTCAAAAAGTAATTGTCGTCGTTGTGGCATGAAAGGCCATTGGAAGAATGAATGTCGCACACATGAGCATTTTGTAAGGCTCTATCAAAATTCTTTTAAAAAGAAAGGAAATAAAAGTGGTGCTTCCTCTTCCAATACTCGAGCTGAGTCACATATGACTCTTAAAGATGATGATAAGCCGGGAACATCTCAGAAATATGATAAGGATATTGAAGCAAATTTGGCTTTAAAGGATGATGTTTTTGATGGCCTTGGTGACATTACTCATATGGAAGTTGATGACTTCTTTGGAGATCGAAACTGATGTTTGATCTTTTAGCTGGGGAATGAAGTCTGTTAATATTTTACTTATGTATTTTTAATTATTATGTTATTCATGTTGAAGTATTTAAATTTCCGTTGTTAATTTTGTTTCTTCCTTCTTTTGATGTATTTTATTTTAATGAAAATTAATAGAAATCCCCAGTTGTCAGTTGGATTCAAGATGAGTAATGGAGATGTATGCCTTCTTGATAGTGCTACAACGCATACAATATTAAAAGAAAAGAAATACTTTTCTAATTTGGTTATGAAAATGGCATATGTCAACACAATATCAGGTAGTACAAAATTAATTGAGGGCTCTGGAAGAGCGACCTTATTACTACCTGGAGGGACAATATTAAGCATTGATAATGCATTATATTGTAGTAAGTCTCAAAGAAACTTATTAAGTTTCAAAGTTATTCGCCAAAATGGCTATCATGTTGAGACGGCTAATGAAGGAAAGGTTGAATACCTTTACATTACTACAATTAATGTAGAGAAGAAAATTGTGCATGAAAAATTACCTGCACTTTCTTCTGGGTTGTACTATACAAGTATAAGTACAGTTGAATCACATGCCGTAGTAAACAAAAGGTTTACTAATTTTAATGATTTTATCATTTGGCATGACCGGTTGGGCCATCCCGGATTTAATATGATGCGCAAAATCATTGAGAATTCACATGGGCACACCTTAAAGAGCCCAAATATCCTTCAATCAAAGGAATTCTCTTGTGCTGCTTGTTCTCAAGGAAAGTTGATCATTAAACCATCAACAGTTAAGGTTGGAATTGAATCCCCTGCGTTTCTGGAACGTATACAGGGTGATATATGTGGACCAATTCAACCTGCATGTGGACCCTTTAAATATTATATGGTCTTGATAGATGCTTCTACAAGATGGTCACATGTGTGTTTATTATCAACTCGCAACATGGCTTTTGCGAGATTGCTGGCTCAAATAATAAGATTGAAAGCACAATTTCCAGACTATACAATAAAGACAATCCGTCTAGATAATGCTGGTGAGTTTACATCTCAGGCATTTAATGATTATTGTATGTCTACTGGTATAACAGTTGAACATCCAGTTGCGCATGTTCACACTCAAAACGGTCTAGCAGAATCATTGATTAAACGTCTGCAATTGATAGCTAGACCATTACTAATGAGAACAAAGTTATCTGTGTCTATGTGGGGGCATGCTATTTTGCATGCAGCAGCACTTGTGCGCATAAGGCCGACCAATTATCATGAATTCTCCCCATTACAATTGACTTTTGGTCAAGAGCCAAACATTTCCCATCTTAGAGTTTTTGGATGTGCGGTGTATGTCCCAATTGCTCCACCACAACGCACAAAGATGGGGCCCCAAAGAAGGTTGGGGATATATGTTGGGTATGAATCTCCTTCAATCATAAAATATTTGGAGCCTATGACTGGAGATTTATTTAAGGCAAGATTTGCTGATTGTCATTTTGATGAATCAGTATACCCAACATTAGGGGGAGAACATAAGTCGTTGGGAAAAGAGATAGATTGGAATTCATCAACTCTATCTCATCTGGATCCTCGAACAAACCAATGTGAGCAAGAAGTTCAAAGAATAATTTATTTGCAGAACATTGCAAATCAGCTACCAGATGCATTTACTAATCTTCCAAGGATTACTAAATCGCATATTCCAGCTGTTAATGCTCCAGTTCGAGTTGATATCCCGACGGAACAAATTGTTAAGGCAAATGAGTCTAGACCACATTTAAAGCGTGGTAGACCAATTGGTTCCAAAGATAAAAATCCTCGAAAGAGAAAAGGAATAAATGATCAAGATAATCATGGGTTGAAAGAAATTTCTCAAGATGAGACCCAAGTGATAACACATGATGATGAGGAGGTTCGAACTTCTGAAAATAATGAAATTTCAATGAATTATGTCTCGACGAGAAAGTTGTGGAACCGAAATAATGTTGTGATTGACAACATATTTGCCTATAATGTTGCTATTGAAATAATGCAACAAGATGAAGATTTTGAGCCAAAATCTGTTCACGAATGTAGACAGAGAAATGATTGGCCAAAATGGAAGGATGCAATTCAAGCTGAATTGGCTTCACTAGAAAAACGTGAAGTTTTTGGACCGATAATCCGAACACCTGAAGGTATCAAGCCAGTGGGGTACAAATGGGTTTTTGTACGAAAAAGAAATGAGAAAGGTGAAGTCATGAGATATAAGGCCCGACTCTTTGCTCAAGGTTTTTCTCAAAGACCTGGCATTGATTATATGGAGACATATTCTCCAGTGGTAGATGCAATCACCTTCAGATATCTCATAAATCTGGCAGTTCATGAAAAACTTGAAATGCGTCTAATAGACGTTGTCACAGCCTATCTATATGGCTCATTGGACCACAACATTTTCATGAAAATTCCTAAAGCATTCAAAGTGCCTGAAGCATACAAAGATTCAAGAGAAACTTGTTCAATAAAGCTTCAGAAATCTCTGTATGGATTGAAACAATCAGGAAGGATGTGGTACAATCGTCTGAGTGAATATTTGTTAAAGAAAGGGTACAAAAATGATCCGATTTGTCCCTGCATTTTCATTAAACGGTCGGGGTCTGAATTTGTAATAATAGCTGTGTATGTTGATGATTTGAACATCATTGGAACTCGTAAAGAGCTTTTAGAAGCTGTTGAATGTCTGAAAAAAAGATTTTGAATGAAAGATCTCGGCAAGACAAAATTTTGTCTTGGTCTACAGATTGAGAATTTGTCAAATGGAGTACTTGTTCATCAATCAACGTACACAGAAAAGATACTAAAGCGTTTTTACATGGATAACTCCCATCCATTGAGTACCCCAATGGTGGTAAGATCGCTTGAAATCAATACAGATCCATTTCAACCTCAAGAGAATGATGAAGAGCTTCTTGGTGATGAAACTCCTTATCTTAGTGTGATCGGGGCACTAATGTACCTTGCTAACAATACTCGACTAGATATCTGTTTTGCAGTAAGGCTACTGGCAAGATTCAGTTCCTCCCCAACAAAAAGACATTGGAATGGTGTTAAACACATACTTTGATATCTTCGAGGGACCATGGACATGGGTTTATTCTATTCCAATGAATCCAAATCAGAATTGATTGGTTACGCAGATGCAGGGTATTTATCAGATCCGCATAAAGCTCGATCAAAAACAGGCTATTTGTTTAATGTGGAGACACGGCAATATCTTGGCGATCAATGAAGCAAACATTGGTAGCCACTTCTTCAAATCATACAGAAATAATAGCCATCCATGAAGCAAGTCGAGAGTGCGTCTGGTTGAGATCAATGACCCATCATATTCAGGAAATGTGTGGTTTTTCTTTGAAAAAGAATATACCAACCACAATGTACGAAGATAACGCTGCATGTATAGCTCAATTGAAAGGAGGATACATCAAAGGAGACCCGACAAAGCATATCTCACCAAAGTTCTTTTTCACGCATGATCTTCAACAAAATGGTGAGATTGAAGTTCAACAAATTCGTTCAAGTGATAATCTTGCTGATTTATTCACTAAGGCATTGCCAACATCAACGTTTGAAAAGTTGAGATACAAGATTGGAATGCGCCGTCTCCGAGATATCAAGTAAAGTTTTCATCAGGGGGAGCGAAATACGCGTTGTACTCTTTTCCTTAACTATGGTTTTGTCCCAAGTAGAGTTTTCCTGGTAAGGTTTTTAACGAGGCAACATTGAAAACGTATTATGAGATATGTGTACTCTTTTTCCTTCACTAGGCTTTTTCCCACTGGGTTTTTCCTAGTAATGTTTTAACGAGGCACATAATCTATGGATATCCAAGGGGGAGTGTTGTAAATCCATTGTATATGTGGATGATCCATTAAAGTTATCCAACAAGTAATTGGATTCATGTATTAGTGTTTCCAATGTGATAAGATATCAAGGTGATATGAACCTTGATGATAACTATGTAAATTTCAAGGTGACCTTTGACTATGATATCTCAACACTATAAATAGAGATATCATTCACCATTGTATGATATACTTGAATAAGAAAATTATCTCCTCTATCTTATACTTCTTGTCTTTTTCTTCTTATATTCTGAGCTTTCTTTACAACAGAAATTATGTATATCATATAATTTTACATGTATATAATTAATTATATTTGTTTTATGATAAAAATATAGTTAGACACAAATATCTTTTTTCTTCGATGAGAGAAGTTTTTTTTTTTTCAATATTGGCCTAGTCAGGCTTCGTTAATGGCCAATTTTGAAGGGTCTTTGATTTGTCCTTGCCCTAACTCTGTAATTCACATATCTTCTTTTCTAGTCTTTAAGATTCCTTCGGGGCCTAGCCCCCTTCTCCACCTGAATCTAAATTTCAGTGATTTTCATAGTTGATAACACCTACGTCAATAAGGAAAAGAAATAATTTATACATGAGTTTTGATAGGATTAGTACTAAATGTTTAATTTGATGACTTTTATTAGAGTGGATTAAAAGTTCAATCCAGCCAAACGTTTCGTTGTAATTTAATTAATTTTATTAGAAAGATACATTTAACATATCCATTAATACTTGTAATTATTCACTAATTAAGTGGCTTAACTAAGTAACCATCTACTATTAGCTTACCAAAAATGACCCTTGGATTGCTTGTAAGGTTACAGCCAATTGAAACTTTTAGGTGGAGTTAAATTTTACAAAGATCTTGGACATATTTAATTATATATGAAAAAAAATTTTTTTTTTTATTTTATTTAATTGTATATGTGATGGATTCACTTGATTAGTAAGCATATCAGTTCAATGCACCTCTAACCGTATATATAACTTTAAGACAAAAGATTAGTATTATCTTAGTGTTTCTTCTTTGATTACTAATTTTGACATGAATTTTATTGAAATTAGTAGTTAATATTGATATAAGTAATTACATTAGAGTGTAAAATAATAAAATTGAAATTAGAACAATAGCATCAAAAGTAGAATTAATGTAAGTAATCTGAGTTAGAGTGTGGAATAATAATATTGGAATTAAAATATAATAATAGTATCAGAATTAGTTATTTCAAGCTAAAATAATGATAATGACAAAACACCATTGAGGTTACTCAATATATATATATATATATATATATATATATATATATA
>NC_028647.1:36891730-37015747 GCF_001406875.1 Solanum pennellii
TATATATATATATATGAAGAATATTTTTGTAAACAAACAATTTCTTCTTATAAAAATATGCAATGCATGTTATGTTTAATACAACAAATCAAATAATCAATAAAAAATAATACAAGAATAATTGATTCAAATAAAATATTATTTATTTATTTACACTTAATAAAAATCTTAATTTTAATTATCAGATCTCGATCATTAAGTAAATACAACATTTTTAAAAGATTGAATTTTAATCACCCAATATTTTAACCATTAAGTGCATTATTGCAATGCTACAACCACTCAATGAATTTCAATAAATAGAAATAATGAAGATCTGCCACAAAATCGTAATATCATTAAAATATGCTTATTCAAGTGCACCAAGGTAGCTTCATTATTGTTAGTAATCAATTTGTTTTACGTTTAATAATTCTTCTAAACCAAATACAGAATAAAAATTCAAATGTAAAATTAAATTTGACAGAGTATCAAATTGCTATGTTTTATCCATATACTATTTTTTTGTGAAAATGTTTGAAATGTACAGAATTTTAAAAAGAAAGTTTTCTTTAGACTACGTGCCCGTGAAATTTTTGTGTTCGTAAGAGTGTCACTAAACGCAATATATATATATAAATAAAATGTACTTTTAATTAAAAATAATATATAGATAAAATGTATCGTTATTGTTAATTGAGATATTGGTATATATGATGGAGGTGCTTTAGACATGTGGTCAAATAATTTTCATTTCCTTTTTATATTTTTTTTGGAGCTAACTTTCACAATATAGCAAATACAAAAATTATATTTATATGCTATAATTATAACTTGCATAATTGTTCTGTATAGTAAACATGCTATAGCTATTTCGCTATACATATATGCAAAAGAAGCTAAACCATTTCACTATACATATAGAAAAAAAAATTTGTATAATTTCGCTGGTAGACCATTTGTATAAATTGTTGTCAGCCTATCATTTGTATTAATCGTTGACAACCTCTCAATTCAATTTCATGTGTTTGTATATCTGTATAAAATTTGAATTTGTATACAATTGAATCGAAATAAAACGTCTCTCTCGCTTTGTACAAACATATATTACACATTGTATTTTGTATAATCTGTGTTTGTATAAAGCGAGAAAGAGAGAAGGACAAAAGAGAACTGAGCAGGGGAATATTTGTACTGTATGATTATAAGTGTATATGACGAATATATATATATATATACACACACACACACACATATATATATATATATATTTGCATTTATATATACAATTTTCTCTCGCTTTATACAAACAGAAATGCAATTTATAGATTTTTGTATGTATAAAGCGAGTGAGAGACGAGAGAGAGACTGGCGAGCGAGAGAGGGAGAGTGGTGAGCGAGAATTTTAAGAAAAGAGATGACTGACAACTATTTGCTATGGGGCATAATAAATCAAATCGTGATTATAATATTTAATTTAAATTAATAATTTGTAATTATATATAATTTTTCTATTTTTTTAATATTCAATATCTAATATTTATATGAGGGGATGCATATTGATAAATTGCTCCCTGAAATGGATTTTGTATTAAGTGAAACTCTCATTCAAATTTTAAAACTGAAAATAAAAAAATACTCATCGACGCTTCATCTCAACCCTTTAATTAGATAAAATTTTGGTATATTGTTGTGGAGATGCTTTGACATGTGGTTTGATGAGAAGAGAACTTCTACGGTGCAAGTAAATAACGATATACATAATTTTAGTACACGTAAATATTCACTTTTTGTAAAGTTCATGCATGATGAGATGGATCTTTTAAGTTGTTTGATTTTTTTTTTTTTTTAAATAGGCAGGTTCATCACTTTTTTATTTTAAAAAAAATTGTCTATCAACATTCATATCGATATTGAAATTTAATTAAATTTAAATATAAATTAAGAAAATTATTTTTGATGTCAAAATTTTAAATTTAAATTTATATATTACATGAGACACTTTTCCGATCCAAAATAATAATTCATTTTCAAGGGTTCTCACCCCAGAATTTAATCGACTTAAGTATTGTTTTTTTTTTCATGAAGATGACGTGTCATTTTTATGTTGTAACCTTTTTAAACTTGGTGCCATTTGTCTAATTTTGGTTTAGTTTTAGAAATGTTTTCATAAAATATTTCTAGAGAAAAATTTTGTGATTTTGAATGAGTTATTTTTGTATAGTTTAAAATAAATTGTTGAATTATAATTTTTTAAAAGATAATTAGTTGTTTTCTGAATTTGATCTTGAGTTTGATGCTTCTTTTAAAAACAAAAATAATTTGGTTTCTAATCCAAAAAAGTAAAAAACTTATTTATAAGAAAATCATTATCTCCATTGGATTGTTTCCTCTACGTGCTATACACGCCCAGCTAATTTATAGAATTTTTTTTTTCTAATCTAAATAAAGTTATTTCTCCTTAAATTAGGAAAATTTTCTAACCAATCAATCCCAATAGGATCATACATTAGTTTGTAATTTAAATAGGTTGTTCTTTAATTCATTACGTCTTTCATGATAAATAACTCTTTTTTTCACTCACAATACTTAAATCTATATTTTAATATTATAATATTCCGCAAATTATGTTCAAACTGTTGGATATATACTATTATATTTAGAATAATTGTTTGTTCAGTTTTAATGAAAGTTCTAATAGATGATATATTTATTTATGGTGTTTGTTTAATTATATAGTAGATGATTTAGTGTATAGAGTTTTAGCTTATGCAAAGAGGTGTAAATCATCGATTTTTTATAGAGTTTTAACTTATACACAAATGACATGCCATCGGTACAATTGTAGCACAATATTATATATAATTTATCTTAGTTATGAAAATGATATAGTTTCAACTTTTTGTGCTAGCTAGTGCATTTTAATATGTATTGAATGAGCACGAGTAGAGATAGTTATTTTAGATTGACTGACAAAAACATATTTTCTAAACTGTTAAATGTACTTATATTGTCAATCTTAATATAACTATTATGATGCGTGTATATTAATTATCTTTTGATTTATTAAAATGCGAGATTCTGAGATGGGTCAATATGTTTGAAAGATTAGATGATAATAATATATATTGGTGAAATAATAAGTTAGTTGATAGAGTCGATGTCTTGATATAGAGATTGATGATATGTCTTTCTGAGAAGTTTATAAGTTTTCGTCTTGTCAAATCTTTCATGTGGATTTATGAACCTGACGAGTGAAAAAAGTTAAGCAGAGTTTTAAAGGAAATTAATCATTGAATTAAATTCATCAATAATTTATTTATTGATTAATATCAGTATTCTTAACATGAGGAATTTCATAAGTGTTTAATGAATAATTTCTAAATATAAATAAAGGAGTGCAATTGCGAATTTCTAATGGAATGATTTGTATTTATTATTGTGAAAATAGTTCAAATTAATAACTCCCACCATCAACCACTGTTTGTTAGGTATACTAAAAATAATTATCCAAAATTAATTGTCATTTAACCAATCAAGAAACAATTAAATAATTTTTTTTTCAATTTTGCGCTTAATAATTACAGAACTACTGGTTTCAAAAAGTAATCATTTTAAAAAATAATCATTTAGAATTATACCTATAATAGGAAGCCCCGGTAATTAATTCTGTGATTCTTACAATACTCGTATTTAACTATAACTTAGAATCCTATTTTCTTGGAAAACAAAGATGACAACATGTGCTTTTTTAAAAAGAAAAACTAGTGTGTGTTTTAGTTCTTCTCTTTGGAGCAGGAAGAAATATCTTTAAGTATGAATTCTTCTAACCTAGTTTAAAGTTTTTATACGATTTTGCCAACCCAAGTATTGAGAGAGTTCATATGTGAACTTGAGATCACCCAAGTATTGAGAGAGTTAAGTGAACTTAAGATCACTGTAGAAGACCACATAGTTGATGTATATCTTGTGCATTCACTTGAAGGTCTTTCCAACTTGTGGATTCGCTTGAAGGTATCTGCTCGCGCTTCAAGAGGTAATTCTTGAATCAAATTTTATGTGTTCAAGCATGATTACATGTGTTCTAACATAAACGTATTAATTATATATTATTCATGTAAGCAGTAAGATTTTGGTATGTTTCTACTGTGCATATAGTTTTTCAACACCAACATGACTTCAATTTTTAAATAGCTTATGTCTTCTCACTAGACATACGTTCGATTGCAAAGACAAAACTCAAGGACTTGTCCATTTGAAGGCAAAAAGTGCAATTTTGTGTTCACAAACATTTCTTTTCTAAAAAAGATACAAATATGAAATATCTAAACTCAGTTTTATAAACTTTTTTCCCAACATAAATCATTTCAACCTTGGACCCAAGAAGTTGGGCCATAGCCCAATGGTGATACTCTTTGAGTAGAAATTGACTGGAGGATCCCTAGTTAAGTTATAATAAGTCTATAAATTTTTTTTAGCCATTTCAAAAGTAACTTTAGATTTCCGATATAGAAGTTGAATAAAAATCCGTATATGATATATTGCTTGTATAAGCAAGTTTTACACATTGTTTAATTTCCTTGGTTATTAACATATGTCAAATTTCAGATATTTTTCTTTAAAACCCCATCTATTGTAAACATGAAATTTCAATTTCATTTATTCTTTTTCCAAATTATTTTATACCGTATCAGAATTGTAGAAATTTACTAAATACTAACATGAAAATTGAGATTTTTTTGTTTCCCCATATGGATGTGAACGTAAATCTTTAAACAAGCGACTGACTATATATTAAATGATGTGATGCAAATAGGCTATTCTACGAAATTAGTACAAAGGCGGTAGGACTATGATAATGATGCTCATATTGCATAAGTATTAGTAATTTTTAAAGTTGTGTAAATGCAATTGTTAAGGCACTATCCTTTCAGATTACAATAGATTTAGTGTGATACTTACTCATATATTGCTCAATTTGATAAAAATATTATAATTGTCATGCCCCGAGTCACACCCTGGCATGACGGACACTCGACAACCTTGCTGACTCCAAGCGAACCTTTGACTGACTGACTACTTACAGAAAGACATACTCAAGCAATATGCGACTTAAACATAATTGAATCAAGTATACTCAAAGTACTCATTTCATAATATTTGGAAATACTAATAGTTTGCAAAACATCTCAAGGGAAAGTAAATAATGAGAGACTCATCAACTCCATCTATCTATGAAACCCTATTATTTAAGATGAATGTCGGGACAAGACCCACAATATTTCAAGACAACTAACTAAAAAATAAATGTGAAGCCTTACATAACGCAAAGAGGCTCATCCAAGCTATCTGAAGCGCAAAGTGATCTCAACGAAGCGCGTGTTGATGATCTTGAACACTTGTATACATCTTTAAAGATGCAGGATGAATGACATTAGTACATTGAATGTATGAATAAAGCTAAATGAATAAATAACTAAACTGATAAGGATGGAGGAATACTCACCTCACCTCACCTCAATCAAAGCAATAATGAGAGATATTTTTTTGAAGCATCATAACTAAATGATGTTAACTCAAGGATGTATATAAAAATACAATAAAATATTATTTATTTTATTTGAGAGATTATCTAACCGATAATCATTATTATGAGAAACGTGATGATACAACGTTTTAACACGCCGTCAGTATTGTCTTATACTTATCGGGATATAGGACACTTCAACTAAGTGGATCCATTAAAACTCTGCTCAAAAGCAATACGAAATCACCTTAAAAGTACGATCCTCTATCCATTTTTGCTATATGGTTTACGAGGATTTGGAGGTGTCTAAACTCATCCCATGTCAGTGCTCAATAATACTCTCAATAAATATACATACTCATGTTCAAATGTATAAAACATACTCTTTTCTCAATTTGAGGTAATTGCTCAAATTATCCTCTTAAATGAGGTAACTGTTCTAAAGTATCTCCAAAAACTCTTTATGAAAAACAAAGTTCTCTTTATCAATGTCAAAACAATACATTTGGGAATCAATTATTTTCCTTAAACTTTGCTCAAAAATCTATCTTTAAACTCTACTAAAAACTCTTCTTTACTTTATGAAAAAATCAGTTTAAGACAATTTTTTGGTTAAAAAGATTCTCACTAATAAATCTGTGAACACTCAAATACTAAGGTTCATGTTGATTAATAATCATGAACAAATAACTCAAGAACTTAATGCATAGCATATAACAACTCAAAAATTAGGAATAGAAACTCAAAATCCAACAACTCATCTTAAGAATTATCAAAACTAAGGATGTAATCCTAAACTATCTCTTATTGATAAAAAGTCGATTTAGGGCGTCAGGATGAACTCAATCCATAACTATGATTATCCTTACATACTTGGAAGAACAAAGTTCTTGTCCAATACCGAAAGAGCGCGTATAAATCTAGCTTTTTCTTCTCTTGTAATCCTACTCTAATGACTTGAGGAATGCTTAGAGTGTACTTTCTCGTAAGAATGCTTAAGAGTGTATTTTCTCGTAAGAATTTTAATCTTCTCAAAATGAATCTTTAGATTATGATCCAAAAAACTCATGAATTACAAGATATATAAATGTAACAACCCTAAAATGACTATGCTAAGTAATGCTTGATGTATCTAGAATGCATACGATTAGACCAGGTTCACACGGATTGATGCGCGTAGAACCAGACCTCTGAACCCTTGCAACAGCCAATCCAAACAACTTGGTGAGTTAGTTGATCTAGGAAATGTTGGGTCCATCCATGTAGGGCACCCGAATATGAAGATTTACCCGGATGAGTCTTAACCGGACTTAAAAAGGGGTAATCTTAAGTTTGGAGGGTCTAGGGGTAAAATAGTCTTTTCCAGGATAAGGGTAGTATTTTAATTTCCCTAAATATTCAATTACTTAATTAATTAATATGGTGGAGGGGCAATTCGGGTAGAGGTTGCCAAATTTGACCCTTTAAACAAAATCTAGCTCCACCGGGGTTCGAGCCTTGGTGGAAGCAAAGATTAAGTTGATTTAATTTTATTAAGTGAATTAGTTAAAGTAATCAATATTTAAAAATATGATTTAATTAAGGGAAAAATCAGATTTTTAATAAAATAATAATAATAAAATAAATAAATAATGAGGAGTACTAGTTTGACTAAGTCTCCACCTAACTCTCCTAATCCTAATCCTCTCATTCTCACATCTCTCGCCCTCATTCTCACATTTTTCATCACCAAAAGAACTGAAAATAATAGTTCTTCACTCTTGAAGAACTTGCACACAAAAACTCAAACGAAAAGCTAAGCTAAAAACGAAAATCAACAACATTCTTCTCGACGGTTTGGGTTTTGTATTTTGGTGGTAAGGCAGTGGTGTCGTGGGAATTGGTAGCATTGAAAAAAGTGTTAAACGACATTAAGGTATGAGTTTTATTCTCTCTTGGTCCCTTTCCCAAGTGACCCCTAAGTTCAGTTTAAATTCCAATCAAGAAACTAAGGTTGTCCCCGTTGCATGCCCCTGTCATTAGATCCTTTGAAAGATTCGAAGTATGCGTTGGTATGTCTTCTGGTAGATGATTTTAGGGCTTGTTTTTATTACATGGTTGAATGTTTATTCAGAAATTATGTAAGGAATGAAAGATGTGTTCCGGGAAAGTGTATTAAGTTAACTGTTTGTGCATGTGTGTGTCGTGAATTAACTATGTTTTGCTGCCTTAAATTTACATGTTAAGATGTTGTATTTTATGTGTACGAATATGTTAAAAGTGTGATGTTCATATAAGTGTAATTTTGCTGAATAAATGTCACAAGAAATACTCCAAGAATCAACATAAAAAAATGAGAGGAAAACGAATTGAAAGAGGACCAAATTTCCAGCTTGCTGGAAATGTTGGTCTCGGCCTATATTTTGGAGTTGAATCTATGTTTTAAATTTTTATTTAAAATGTGAGGTCATTAGGGATTGAAACCAAGACCTCACCAAACGCAAATTACATAAAAAGTTTATGAAAAAAATGAAAAGAAAATTAAATGTGATGAGTGGAGATTGAACCCATAACCTCTTGAATAGACGAGAGAGTTAGGAGGAAATCAAAGGAGAAAAATAAAATTTGGTGAGTTGGGATGAACCCACAACCTCTTGAATAGAGGAGAGAATTAGGAGAAAAAAATGGAAGAAAATAAATGAGGTGGGTGGGGATTGAACCCACAACCTCTTGAATAGATAAAAGAGTTAGGAGAAATATAAAAGCAAAAAGTAAATGATGTAAGTGGGGATTGAACCCACAACCTCTTGGATAAAGTTAAGAGAAAAATTATGAGAAAAAGAATGAGTTTGTGGGGGATTGATCCCACAATCTCTTTGCCTTAAACGAGATAGAGAGGAGGGAAAGAAAGAAAATATTATGGGGGTGATGGGGATCGACCAAGGGTTCCCCAAATCAGAAAAATGCAAGTACCAAGTTTAATATATTATTAAGTGTTGCTCAAGGGATTCGAAATCGTGTTCCTTTGCTCAATTTTGTATTGACACATAAGTCGTACGTGAACAAATAATTAATGAATGCTGTCGCTAAGGATCGAAATCAAGATCTTGGCATACTAACAAGATGCATAAGTCTTGTACCACATAATCTTGGGTAAGTATGATTCACTTAGACAAATTATGAATGAAGCCTCATGGCTTGTACGTATGGATCCATAAGTCCAGCGTACGTTTAAAAGTAAACGAACGTAAGATGTGTGTAATGAAATGATGTGAACCTTGGATGTTTAAGTAAGAGTGTGAAACATACAAAAAGGCCAAGTGCATTGGCATATGACGAAATGAACATTCATGTAAGGGGAGTGTAGAATGATGTAAAGTCAAATCTCAAGCATAGTCCAAAAGAAAGTGTTAAGCATGAATTCATAGTTAATATGTATAGAAAAGAATGACTTCATGACTATAGGCTAGTGCAAGTGAGACAAGCTTCATCTACGCCTAAAATCAATGTCACTAAATGAAATGACTAAGGGAGTATATTTATGCTAAACGATGGACAAGAAAAGAAAGAGCGGCTACATGAGGATAGGCTAGTACAAGTGAGACAAGCTGTATCTATGTCAAAAATCAATGTCCTCAATGTGAACTCCAAGAGAGAATATGTATGTTATACGATGAACAAATAATGAAAGGTGAGTAAAGATGAAATAAATAGATGTTAAAAAAAGAACAGGATGTCATCACAATATGAGGCTAGTGCAAGTGAGACAAGCTGTACATACGCCAAATATAATGTCACCAAAAGTACTCACCTAAGAGAGTGTTGAAAATTAAGAGGCAAGACTCAATCAGACTCTACATGTAAGTGTAAGGAAAATTCACACTTAATACGTAATGATGAGATGAGAAATCATCTAATGAGCTATGATGCCTCATGATAGAAGCCAACTTATATGATGTATGAGATGAATGTAAACTTTATACTGAGAACCGATAGGCTAGCTATGAGTCGCGATTCCTTATTTCGGAAAGGCAGAGATTTGTGTAATTCTCATGAGATGAGACTGTCCGTACAGAGGGGTATGGGTCTCCTTATATCTCCTAGTCTTTGAACCTATACTGCCAATATATGGTTCTAGTAGGGTTCGAGTCCCTATATTTGCTAGCATGTTATGATTCACTTTGACCGGTGATTCCACCTCTTTTCGGTGTGTGGTTACACTGGATTCGATGACGCTCACATAATCTATTTCATTTAAAGTTAAAGTTTCCAATGAAAGAATGAGGCCAGCCTCAAATAATGCACATACTGAAATGAACGATACCAAAGGTGTTAGGATAGGATAATCAAGAGGTAAGCTAGACTTACGTAATGACACTAGGTTATTCTTGGTCATTACACAGCGAATCCGATGAAAGTCTTAAACTACATCCTAGGTATAGCTGGTGTTTACACTAGTATATGAATGAATGAAAATGAAGTACATATGAATGAATGAAGAAGACTGTGTTTGCTAAAGGAGGCTCCCTAGTTGACGTCATATATGTTGAGCCCTCATATTGGGAAGTCTTTATGTCAAGTCCATGATTCCAAGGTCTCATGGCATATGAAAGAATGATATGAACTATGTGATATGATATGTGCAATATGTTATGTCTTGTTTGCAAAATGATATGTATGGTGATGCATGTTATTCTCATAGCATGGTTTTCCTAATCCGATTTGGCAAGTCCACTGACTTGACTTTCCATAACTCATATCGTTAGGAGATAGCTCTTCTTAATCATGCATGTCCTTGGTGTATGATTGCATATACCCATACTTAGTAGAAGTGTGTACTAATCCCATACAACTCTCTACTTTTAGGTGCAGGTGCAGGTGAACGCTAGAGCTTACAAGACTACGCTAAAGTTATCCCAACGTGGAGCATTCATCCGGACTTGGTAGGCTCTCTTGCTTTCGAGGATGCCTATCTTTTATATTCTAGCTTACATGTAGGTATGAACTAGTGGAGTATGTTCCACTAGTGTTTCTTTCCCAGTTATTTTCAGATATTGTATTGGTGCCATTTTGGGAACTCTATATTTTTATACAGATATGTCTATGTCTTTCATTTGATTATCTTGATATTAGATGGTTGTTGTGAAACGATTATGAACTAATGTAGATAAATCTTTTATATGTATAATGTATCCTACTATGAAGTCTATGTATACTTCAAGTAACTAAAAGTTTCAAATTTTCCGCTAAAATTAACCTAGATTCTGTAATGATGACGTATGTAGGCTTGCCTGCGACCTCTGAGTGGTCAATGATGCCGGTCTCCTTTGGGGTCTAGATTTCGATTGTGACAATAAAAAAATACATAAAATCGACGATTGAGAATTCAGATTATATTGATCTCATACTAATATGGTATTTTAGAAAATGGTGATTGCACAGATAACTACTTTTGGAGTTGTTATTTGGTTTTGTTCATTTAAAACTTTTCCTTGCAAGTTTATTTGTTTTAGAATAATTCAAATGTACTCCACAAAATTTGAAAGTGTTATAAATCCATTAAACTAAGTGGATGATCCATTTAATCATGAATTTATCCTTATCATGAATATTTATTCCCAGGAGTGTATTTTTTCGTTACGATTTTGACTTTCTCAAAATTAATCTTTAGATTATGATCCAAAAAACTCATGAATTACAATATAGATAAATTAAAACATAAAATCGACGATTGAGAATTAAGATTACATTGATCTCATACTAATATGGTATTTTAACAAATGATGATTGCACAGATAACTACTTCTGGAGTTGTTATCTGGTTTTGTTCATTTAAAACTTTTTCTTGCAAGTTTATTTATTTTAGAATAATTCAAATGTACACAACAAAAGTTGAAAGTTTTATAAATACATTGAACAAAGTGGATGATCCATTTATTCATGAAATTATCCTTATCATGGATATGTATTCCCAAAAGTGTATTTTCTCGTAATAATTTTTATTTTCTCAAAATGAATGTTTAGATTATGATCCAAAAAACTCATGAATTACAAGATAGATAAAAAGATACGTAAAATCGACGATTGAGAGTTAAGATTATATTGATCTCATACTAATATGGTATTTTAACAAATAATGATTGCACAGATAACTACTTCTCGAGTTGTTATTTGGTTTTGTTCATTTAATACTCTCTTGCAAGTTTATTTGATTTATAATAATTAAAATGTACCCAACAAAAGTAGAAAGTGTTATAAATATATTGAACTTAGTGTACGATCCATTTATTCATGAATTTATCCTTATCATGGATATGTATTCCCAAGATTTATCCTTATCTTGGATATGTATGTTCCCAAGGTGACATGAAAATTTATGGGATAATGATATATCTGTTAATTTGACATTCATCAAAGTAGCCTTTGAAGTGATTTCTCTACTTATAAATAGAGGTATCATTCTCGATGTTTAAGACACTTAAATAGAAGAAAATTTTCTCTTTTCCATCTTAATTCTCTTGCCCTCTTCTCCTTCTATGATATTATGAGCTTGATTTTATAACAGGTTTTCAACACAAATAGTCTCTAGTTTCAATTTTGTTCACCATGTCATCCAAGTTGACTTTTATACCAGTGAATTAATGGTGATGATCAAAAGGATTAAAAAATAGTTGTTCGTCAAGTTTATCCAACAACAAAAAAAGGAAATCAACAAATATGGTGTTATTCCAAATCTGGACATGTGCTATGTGTTGTTTTATTAAAATAATAGAGTAAAAAGGTATATTTTATTTACATATTAAGTTTTACTTTATTTAATGAGTTAGTTTAATATTGCAGATGAATCGCCGATAAGGAATTATATCACCATGCAAGATTAGATACACCTATACTCATGTGACAAATGGCAGAGGGGACAAACTTGTGAAATTCAAGAAAAAAAATTCTTTCATGTATTGTTGAAATTTAATTCACTTATTTATATAAAACAATAAAATGATAATAATTTTAAAGGCTCATGTTTGAATTCTACTAATATTGGCTTATATGTCATTGGTTGAAGGGTAAGACAATACATCCAAGTCACATCGCACCAAAAGGATAAGACATCAGGTTAAAGTCCGGATGCACATAATATTTGAGGATATGACGGTAGATTCAAGTTATATGGCACCAAGATGATAAGACATCAATTTGATTTCGATGCACCATGATGATAATATGTTGGGTTTGAGTCACATAGAATTATGACCTAAGACTCCTTATATGGATAAAATATTGAAATTTGAGTCAATGCACCATAGTGATGATATAATGATGACTAATGCTTTGATGAAAAGCCATTAAATTCATCCTATTGAATTTGCTCCATTCCTTGAAAAGAATGTGGTAGCAACATACGATAACTTTGAAATCCGCCTATTTACTTGCCCTATTCAATCATATGAATGTGGTAGCAGTGAATAATTAGTCTGAAAGATGATAAATAATTAGAGATATGAATAAGGGTGTGAATGGACGTAATTGTAATAGTCATTATTATGGTATTTATAAAAGGAAAAACACTATGCTTCTCCAAATAGTTCTTCAAAATCAAAATGGTATGAAAGGTCATTGGGCTTGTGATTGTTCTCGACCCAATAATTTCACAAGTTTTAAAATTTTCATCAAAAGATAGAATGTAATGTGATGGTGCTATTCATCTTTCAAAGTGATGTTTAGGTGAGTCATGTAAATATGTTAAATATAAAGGTATGCCATTTTAAATGGTTATAGTCAACTCATGAAGAGATTGTGAGTTGGAATAAACATTTTGAATGTTTGCTATTCTTGAAAGTGAATATGAAAAAAAATATGAATAAGAACATATTCATGTATGGTTTGATATATGCCACAACTCACCTCTACGTAAGGTTTGAGAGAAATAAATATTTTATTTGACATGAAAGGTCAATGGTCGTGTACGTTTATACATCATGAATGTTATGGTATGTTTGTTATGAACTACCAAAAAGGCAAAAAAAAGAACTAATTCTTGGCTATAAAGGTTGTGGTCATGACCACATATACTATATGGCAATACAAGTTTGTAATTGATTGTGTACCATTGATACAACAAAAGTAAAACAAGAACATGTCTTGCTCATTATTATTTTGACCATGACAATAATAATACAATTTCTTCTTGAAGAAGATGATCACCATATGGATGGTGTCATGTAATATGTGATAGTACACAAAATTAATTGCAAGCTCTAACGAGTGGTATTATTACCAGAGGAACAATATTGGGGTTGTAGTAAGTCTCAAAAGAAACACTATAAGTTTTGGATGAATTGAAAAGAAATTTTTAGACTATTAATTATGAAAAGATTTAATATCTTTAGTTCACTACAACCAAAGCGTGTTATAAATATTTATGTAAAAGACTACCCATTTTTCCTCTTGTTTGTTGTAGACAAACATGAACATGCTGATGAAATCACATGCAATAATAAACTATAAGTGTACTGAAATAAAGATCAGTTGACATGACCGGTTGACCATTCTGGCTAAAATGTGATGCAAATGTAATTGATAATTCATTTGGCTTATATGATGAAGAAATAAAAATTCTTCAAAAATCCTCTTGTATTGCTTGTTCTCTTAATAAAATTATCATTGTACTATCTAAGGTTGAGATTGTATTCCCTGAAATTATTTGGAACATATAAAAAGGTGAATATTGACCCATTCACCTTCCATGTGGATCATTTTCAACTATATGATAGATGCATCTATTCGTTGGTCACATGTGCTTTGTTGTCAACTTACAAATTGATGTTTGTAAGGTTGTTTGCTTGATTTTTAAATTAAGAGCAGAGTTCCAACTATGAAATTATTCTGATAATGCTGGTTGATTTATTAGAAATTGTATGCCTCCAATTATAGCTAAACCATGTAGCAACACTATATGCATCAAGCCAACAAGGTTTTCTCATCATAATTGGTTCAGAGTCAGAAACGAAATAATTTTCATCTAAAGGTTGAATATGCGGTTATAATTTTAATTGCTCCACCATGCATAAAGATGAATTCTCAAATAAGGTTGGGATGAATGTTAGATTTTCTAACAATAGGGGGAGAGATGATTGACAACTGAAAATTATGTGTGAGGTTTTTTATGAATTATCTAGATCCTCGTTAAAAGAAAATGTGAACTTGAAGTTCAAATGATAATTCATTTGCATAATGTTGCAAATCTTTTGCCAGATGAGTTAACTGGTCCTGTTTTATAATTCAGCTGCAAATGCTCCAATGAGAAGTCCTTCAAGGACAGAGTCTAAATACGCATGAAGCGAAATAGATCGATCGGTTTCAAATGTAAAATTCCTTGAAGAAAGAGAGGAGAATATTATCAATATGGGTATGATTATGTGGCAAGTGTTATAGTAGAGCACCACGACATAACACTTTATAAAACCTTGAAAAATGTTCAGGTACCTAAAAAATGAAGAGATATTGATAAGTTATGTCATATTGGAATCGATATCAAATAATCGTCGATGGTTTCTTTTGATTTGGGGTAGCGCTAAATAATATAAACTATGATGAGGATCTTGAATTCAAATATGTCATATAGTGATAAATGATTGGCCAAGTAAATGCATGATTCAAGTATATTTTGTTTCACTTAGAAAAGTGATTTTTGGACTGATAGTCCATAAATCAAGGTATAATGTCAGTGGGGTACAAATAAATTATTATGCGATAGTATAACCGTAATATATCAAGTACGACTTATGCCTTGAGGCATAAAGGTTTTTTGCAAAAGTTCTGACATTATTGGAGATGTTTCTCCTATGGTGGATGCAATGATGTTTGTTTTGATCTGACAACATATGAAAAAGTTGAATGCATATAATGAATGATTGTCATGTCTAGCTAGATAAAGAAGGTTGTATGAAAATCCTTGAAGAAATCAAGGGGTCTGAAGAATATATAAGTTTGAAGGGAACCCTTTCAATTAATATTCAAGAATCCTTGTATGGATTGGAAGAATCAAGAAAGAAAAGGGTACAAAAAAATGACCCTAATTGTCCTCGAATTTTTATGAAAAGGTCAGGATCTGAATTTGTTATAAATTGTGTATGTTGATGACTTGAACATTACTAACACTCTTAAGGAACATTTAAGAACTATAGAGTGTTTTAGAAGGGGATCTAAAATTAAAAGATTTTGGAAAGAATTTTTTTTTTGTTTTGACCTAAGATTGAGTTTATGACGGATGAAATATTTGTCCATCAATCAACATACACATAAAAGTTTTGATATGATTTTTATATGAATAAATCACATTTATTGAGTACCCAATGATTATGAGATCACTTGACATAAATGATGATTCAGTTTGATCTCCAAAGAAGGATGAAGATCTTTTTGGTGGAAACTCCATATCTTAGTCAATCAGGGTACTAGTGCATCTTGCTAACATTACTCAATCATATATTTGTTTTGCAGTTGGAAAAATTCAGCTCCCCCCAACAAAAAAGGTCATTGAATGGTGTTAAGCACCTACATGAATATCTTTGAAGTAACATAAACATGGGTTTATTCCAAAGAATCCAAGTCAGAACTGATTGGTTACGCAGATGCAGAATATTTAGATGATCTGCATAAAGCTCAGTATCAAAACACTATGTGTTTAGGAGGCACAATAAAATCTTGGCGATTAATGAAGCAAGTGTTGATAATTATTTCTTCAAATCATTTAGAAATAAAAGTCCTCATTAAAGCAAGTCAAAAGTGTGTACAGTTGAGATCAATGAAAATTCATATTGCAGAAATATGTGATTTTTCTTTGAAAAAGGATATACCAACCACAATGTATGATGATAATTAACTGCAAATGAAAGTGTCCACAAGATGATCATTGATGTGAAAAAGTTGAATGAACAATTTACTTGCAATAATGAGGTCATGACGAATAGAATGATATTCAAGAATGTATTCGGCTAAACACAAAGCCTCATCATATCCATTAAATAAGAAAATGATATATGAGTTCAACGATGCAACATCTTCGTGAATGCGATTTCATCACAAGGACACTGTCAATATCAATATTTGAAAGGATTTTGTATAAGATTGGATGACATCATCATAAGAAATTAAGTGATGTTTTTATCAGGGGGAGTATGATACACGTTGGACTCTTTTTTCCTTGACCGAGGTTTTGTCCCACTAGTTTTCCTGGCAAAGTTTTTAATGAGGCAACAATAATGCTTATTAAAAGATATATGTACTCTTTTTCCTTCACTAGAATTTTTTCTAGTAAGTTTTTAATGAGGCACATACTCTATGGAAATCCAAGGGGAAGTGTTATAAATCGATTGAACTAAGTGGATGATCCATTTATTCATGGACTTATCCTTATCATGGATATGTATTTCAAAGTTTTATCCTTATCTCGGATATGTATGTTCTTAAAGTTATATGAACCTTTATGTGATAATGATGTATCTATTAATTTGACATTCATCAAAATAGCCTTTGAGGTAAGGTGTGAAAAAACCGAACTGATCGATAAACCGAACCGAAAAATGTCATTGGATAATTGGGTTATTGGGATTTTTTTGAAAAAAGTATTGGTTTATTGGTTCGGTATCGATTTTTACTATTGGGATATCGGGTAAACCTGTAACAGTCCGGAAGTCTAAGACCTAAGGTAGAGCCTCACATGTTGAACCAAGACTAGAAACACTGTTTTAAGGCCTAATATAATGTATATAAATCATTTATGAAGTTTTAGAGTCAAAACATCAAGGAACGTCCATGACGTTCGATGAACTGTGAAATAGATGTTAGTGTGCCTTGTTATATTTGATGGGGTTTTAAGAGTCGAAAATCAATGAAATTTTGTAGGAAGGTGTTAATAATGTATTAGATATGTTTTGGGTCTAAAATTCTGGGTAAGACTCCCCAAGAACCACCTTATGGGTCCTTGAGGAGGACCCTTCCAAAATGACGAAAAGTTGTCAAATGACAATGGCTATCGACGGGGCGTCGACTAGTTGACGAGGCGTCGTTGGCTCCTTCGTACAAGAATTAGATATATTCCAAAAATGGCCAAAAATTAAGTCTCTGAACTTATTGACGGATGTGCAGTACGGTGGGCATGAGCAGGCGTCCACTGACTTACGGACCGTAGGTCGGGGTCTCGTAGGTTAGGTCTGGTTTTGCTGTCCCATTTTTAATGAATTCAATTAAATTAGTTAGTTGCTTAGGTGATTAATTAAGGGTTAGGGGGTGTCTAATTAAGTTAATTAAGGTACTATATAAAGACCTAAACCTAATTAAACTAACACAACTCACTTCAATTCCCAAAACTTAAATCCTCTTCCTTCTCTCTACTTTCTCTTTCTATTCCCCAAGACTCCATTGAAGATCAATTCAAGGTTACAAGGGCTCAAAGATTAACTTTATCTCCATGAATACTCATAAATATCTAAGGTATGGGAACTCTTCACCTTTGTGACATCTTTTCCCAAAGGGTTCATTAAAATTGATTTCCAAAAGTTGATAAAAACATGGGTTTCATTCCTAATACGAATGTAACACTACGAAAATCCAAGACGTGTTCTAGAGCCTAACATAAGTGTCATAAGGTCTAGACAATTTTTTAAGGTCTGTTTTGATTAATATAAGTCATTTAGGAAGTCTAGAAACTAAAACGGTCAAGAACGTCCATGACGTTTGGAAAGTAGTACAAGGAGGTACTAGCGTGCCTTAGCCTATTTGACTAGATTTTAGGAGTCAGAAGATTATGAAAATTTGTGGAAGGGTGTATAACATGTGTTTAAGTTGATTCATGGTCAAAACGTCCGGGTACAAATCCCTAAGTACCAACCAAAGGCCATTGAGGAGGTTTCTTGCAAAAGGAGTTGAACACTGCCTGAGCAGTGTGTACCCACAAAAGGGAACGAATGGAACCTGTGTGGATAGAAGGGACGTCGATGATAACTATAGACAAACACTTAGACAATTTGTTGGAGGCGCTTACCTGCACAGTCTCTGACCAAATCGACGAGTGTGCAGCACGGAGGAGGGACCAGTCGTCGACTCACAGACGGACCGTCGATGGGGTCTCGTCTGTGAGGGTCCAATTTTCCTACACGTTTTAACTTAGTCGTAACTAATTAATTATGGCTTTTGGTGGTTAGTTAGGGATTAAGGGAAGTATAATTAACTTATTTAACCCTTTATATAAAGACCCCAACCCCATTAGTCTAATTACAACTCTCAAAACAAAACTCTCTTCCTTCTCTCTTCTTTCTCCCTCTATTGGAAGACACCATTGAAGACAATCTAGGGGAGGGATTTGAGGGATGTAAAGGGACCATTTCTCCATTATTTTGTCATCAAACATTTAGGTATGGGATCTAATTCATCTTTGAGACCTCTTTCCTCAAAGGGTTCCTTCAAAGAATTTTCAAAAGTTGAGTTTTCATGTGGGTCTGTCTCAATCTCGAAAATTATGTTATGATTTGATTTGTTTATGATTTATTTTGGATATTATGAGTATATTAACATGTATTCAATCACGATTCAGATTTTGGAATCCGAATCGCAACCGGCGTCGTTGACCTCTCAGAGGTTGCAGACAAGCCTCATATAGAATTCATCACGTTCATATGGTTAATTTTGGCGGAAAATTAAAATCTTATAAACGTATGAAGTATGCATAGACTTCATATTGTTATTTCATGAATTTATCATATACTAAGCTCAACATAAATGTAACAACCATCTATTATAAGAATCAATTCGAACAGAATAGGAATATATCATAAATACGTTTTCCAAACACGACCTTATTACAAAAGCTTCGAAACGGAAGTACGAAAGAAATGCTAGGGACAACATCCACTAGATTTCTACAAAACTAAGGCTAGACTAAAACTATAGCATCCTCGAAATCAAGAGGACCTACCAAATGGTCTGGAGAAACGCTGATGTCCAGACCTTTGCAAGAGTCGTCATTTTATCCCTTAACCTGCATCTAAAAAATAGTAAATAGTAGGGGTTAGTAATCCACTTTTACTAAGTATGGATGTATGCGCACATACACATAAGGTTATGCATGATCAAAGAAAGCTCTTCCTAAACAACATGCTATTTCTGGAAAGCCTAGTCGCTAGACTTTCCTAAATTGTTAGTTGTGAATTGTGGTGTGAATATGATGTATTTTAATGCATTCAAAGCGCACAACTCATTTTCTATATAATTACAAAACATTAGTACCATCAACTTAATTTTAGAACAACTCGGGCGAAGATTTAAGATTTTTGATCCTCTTAGGCCGAGAGCTCATCTTTGTACACTTAAGATTACTTCTCAGTCTTTTTGTTCTTCTTGTTGTGTAGTTTAATAATTCTTTTGGTCCTATGTTTTACTTACAAGTGCACTGATTCATTGTAGTCCTATACCAACAATGAATCGATGTAAGTAATCCAAGGACTAAGGAATGATTTCCCTACCTTATAGTGAGTCATTCTTTACACTATATATTCATTACCTTTCATAAGCAATTCTCTATTGATCATGCCATTGATTTCATTAATTTCATGTTTTTTATATTATACATTTCATATACACAAGACTTTGGAATCGTTGATGTAGCATAAGACATCTCAAGTGAGGGCCCAACATATGGGACCTCAACCAGAGGGTCTTCTTTAGCAAACACCGAGTCTGCTTCATTCGTTCATTCATAATTCACATTATCCATTTCATTCATTCGTAGGCTGATGTAAACACCAGATAACCTAGGATGAAGTTTATGACTCTCATCGGGATCATGAAGAGCAATGACCAAGAATGACCTAATGTCATTACTTGAATCTGATTTCACATCCTGATTGTTTTGTACAAACACCTTCGGTATCGTTCAATTCATTATCTTTCATATTTTGAGGCTGGCATCATTCTTTTTTTAGGAACTTTAACCTTAACCGACATAGATCATGTGAGCATCATGAAATCCAGTGTCTGCCCCACACCGAAAAGAGTTGGAATCACCGGCCAAAGTGACCCGGACATGCTAGTGTATATAGGGAGTCGAACCCTGCTAGATCGCTATATTGGCAGCATAGGTTCAAAGACTAGGAGATATAAGGAGACCCATACCCGTCATTCCCGACAATCTCATTTCATGAGAGTTACGTGAACCTCCGCCCTTCCCAAAGAAAGGCATCACCGCTTATAGCTAGCCTATCGGTGCCAAGTATAAAGTTCCATTGCATTCAACTCATACATCATGGAAGCTGGCTTCTAGCATGAGGACATCATAGATCATTAGATAATTTCTCATCAAATCATTAGTATTAAGCATGCATTTACTTCAATACATTCATTAGAGTGTTCATAGAGACTAGTCTCTTCATTAACTTTAAACTCTCAAAGGTGAGTACGCTTTGGTAACATTTAATTAGGATCATTTGAGATTGCTCTCATCTTTCACATTAGCCTCTTATCATGTTGTCACCATTTTCATTAGCAGCAAAGATTAACATAATTACTCACCTCATTACGTGAATGTTCATTTCTTCTTTATCTTCTAATGTTGACTCAATCATTATGGAGGCCTGCTTCTAGATTGAGATTTACTTACTCTATTAATGACTGGTCATCCTTTCTTTACATTGATGAAATGTGAATTTTCCTTACATATCATCCTTTGGTTTTAATGAGACTGGCTCACACATTCTAACACCTTCATATGTGAGTATTCTTTTAACATAGTAGCTTAGGTGTAAGTGAGACTTGTCTCACTTCCTTTAACACCCCATTATGGTCACTTGCTTTTGACCCCCTGAATTATGTTATAACTCATGTTTCTTACTTACTTTATTGCAGTAAATTCATATAATCATTTATGGAAGATAAACACTTCATTTAATGAGTTTCATGAGTTCATATGTCATTCTTTTAGATAATGTTGGGAGTTGTCCCAATGAATGTCATGCCCTTATTTATGGATTCATTGAATTACTTTAGATGTGCTTATTCATTTGGCATTCCAACATTTTAGTCATATTAGATAATATAGGGTATGTTGGGACTTGTCCCGTTGACTGACATACCCTTAGTATGGAATCATTTTGTTTAGTTGGTCATGCTTAATTTGACATTGCATTATATTGGGCACATAAGATTGTTGTAAATTTAGTATTGGACTAGAAAATTTGGAATTGACTTCATAGCCAATTTGTTGGCACAAGCCAAACATTCATTCCAATATAGTTTCATGAAATTCTCATTAGCCAATTTTTCCATCATTATTTAAAAGCAATAATGTAAGCCAATTCCATTCGACTTTTGGTCAAGACATTGTTAGCCATGTTACTGGCATAACCCAAACATTCATGCAACTTATAATTTCATGGAGATCGTTTAGCCAACCTTATAACATAACTTTAGGCATAACACTTTTAAACATCTTGAACAGCATAATATGATCATTTCACGAACACAACATCATCAAAAGGTCACATTTCCAGTAGGTATACACAACAAACTGGAATCATCTTCATACATAACAGTTTCGGACACATCTTATCATAGTATCATTCTCTTAACTAATCTTGGTCCATGACTTTAGGGTAACATTTTAAAGATATATTGGACAGCATCATATTAATATTTGATGAATTTAACACCTTCATAACGTCACAATAACACCAATTCAACATTCGGACAAACACATCAACACTTAAAACAATTACGGGTGTAACTAACACATTGTCGATTCATGATTCACGTTTTAAGCACTTAACTTTATACGATCACAACTTCATAGGTTAATCGACAATCAAAAATCAAGAACATTACACCTAAGATTAGACAGCACCACATACCGACAACATGATATATAACCTATTCAACATGGAATCAAATATGATACTAGGGACAAAGGAGTTCGATGAGAACAACCCTAGTTTTCAAGATCTTTGAATCGTTGGAAAGAAAGTTCTCTTGGAGAAAGGATTGCAGGAGATAAACCCATACCTTATGTAGAACTTAATATACAAAGACAACCTTGAACAAAACCTTGAAATCGCCCTAGAGAAATTGATAAATTTTCTGCCTTTTTCTTGCGTTCGTTGCTAACTGTTTTTGTGTCCTTTTTGTCTATGAGTTTGAACGTTATTTTTAGGTTTAAGAACTGATGTTGAATCATTCAACTTAGGGTTTAATAAGTTGTTTAAATAAATCAATTAACTAATTACTAAAAAGCCCCTCCTAGATTGACTAGAACTAGGAAAACTCAATACTCAAATCTGAAATTTTTCCTAACAATTTCGTTTTGCCCCTTCAAATTAAATAATTAAATGGATAATTTAATTAATCAAGGTACCTAGGGTAACTATTAAAGTGACCCTAAATCATTGGAACAAAAATTAACCATTTTGGACCATCCTAGGTTAAGTACTAGGATGTTTCTTGAGTTGTACTAGGTTAGTGTAAGAATTTCGGTTTGACCCCCTTAATTAAATTAATTAAGTGAGGGTAATTACTAAAGTAACCTTAAGTCTTTATAACCATAACTAATCCTTTGAACCATCCTAGGTTAGGTACTAGATTGTCTTTTTCTTGTTTAACCGAAATCTGGATTTTGCTTTGTGATTTTGGTTTTGCACCTTTAAATTAATTAATTAAGTTGCTCAATTAATTAATTAAGTAGCCAAGGGTAGTTTATAAAGTACCCTTAAGTTGTTATGATCTTAACTAACTCTTTGGACCATCCTAGGTTAGGTTCTAGGTTGTCTCTTTAACTAGTACTAGGTTATTGTCAAATCGATTTTGGTCCTAGGTTGTGGGGTGCACTAATGGGTCCATTTAGGTTATTACTAGGTTAATTATCGAGTTAGGGAAGTAGTTTACAGTCTAGAATTAGTTAGAGGTCTAAGCGCCACATGGTTGAACCCATGTGCACGCATACCCCCCCTTAACTACCCTAACCAAATTCGGTTAGGGTGGTCCCTCTTGGCTGTTTCTCTCTTGTCTTGCCCATGTGCTTGCACATGGGTTGGTTGTACATTCCTAACTAACTATTCTTGATGTCCTATTGGGAATATTTACTTATTGTCGGACCCTCACTATGTCCTTTTGCACTGCTTAATTTACATGATCATGTTAAATGGTCATGTGGAAAGGTACCTAGGCTTGACACTTGGATGCCTCGTATCTAAAGTGCTAAGTTTTGAATAAATGTTTTTAGCTTAGGGTCTTCATTGCAGGTACATTTCTTAAACAAGCTCATTGATGTTAGAAAATTGGCTAGCACCCTTTAAGCTAATATTTTCTAATATGCCCAATATATTGCTTATTTGGGTATTATATAGAAATTGGCTAATATCCCTTAGCCAATTTTCTATACTATGCCCGATATTTCTCAATATTGGGCATTGGGATGCCTATGTACCCCCAATACATATTCTTAAAGACCTATTGGGCTCTTCATTAGACATGTATTTTTTCCGGAATGTTACACTACGCCCCTTAGGAACATTCGTCCCCGAATGACACTTACACATCATATAAAAAAAGAGGGTGATTTTTGAAAGTTACTTTATCATGATTAAACTTTTTTCTTTTGTGAATATCCGATTCATACTTATTTGGATGATCCATAACATTCAAACTTATCTGAAGATTCATAGTTGAGATTGAGGAATTTCCTTCTCAACTTCACCAAACTTAATGCACACCACAACTCATTCAATACAAAAATCATGTCTATGCTACACACAAACAGCAATATGAAAGTCAAACATGACTTAATTTAAACTCATATAGTGCTATTATAAGAGATACGATTAGGGACTTTCAACCAAATCGACTAATGCACTAAAACTTAGAGTTTCTTAAGCAAAACCAGACTTAGAAGAAGTATATCTAACCTCAAGACGTGAACAAGCGAGAGTAACGGGATCTCATATCATCATCGGCCTCTCATGTTTTTTCCTCAACACGGTGGTTCCCCCCATAATACTCTTATGGAGGCAACCTCCTTGTTCCTCAACCGTTTCACTTGGCGATCTAAAATTTCAACGGGAAACTCTTCGTAAGAAAGGTTCTCATTGACTCCTTACCCCTTAGATAACATCTTGTTGGCCTTAAGATTTGAAACTATTTGGCTTGTAGGATTTGAACCACGCCCTTTCCATCTTAACTCTAACTCATTTGGAAACGGAAACCTTATTACCCTGATCTATAGTCTATTGTATCATAACACTTATGAAGCAAATTCATACCTTAGCCATATCATTGAGTTGGTATGCATCCAACTTAGCATTATCCTCTTCATTAGTACTCATAACAGGCTTTTAGAACTTACCATGCATTCACCTCCATGCGAACAACCACACTCACCACACGTCTTCGTCCACGTTGGTATTTCCATTATGGACCCTTCCTGGGAAGGCCAGATCTTGAGTCTGGCGCCTTAGACCACTTGGCCATCCTAATTATTATGTGTATTCTTCTATGCATTCACACAATAAGGAAGTAGATACTTATATTGACGCAAAGTGTCAAAACTCTATATAGCACAATAAAGAGTAGAAGAAGGGAGAATTTCCTATCATCGCGTAGTCTCTAAGTGATGATTGTGGCGCGCTTCACAACCATAAGCTAGAAACTACGTAACGTGGTTGTGTTGAGCTTTAGTTTCTAGGTACTTTATCCTCATGCTCTGATACCAAGTTTGTCATGACCCAGATTCTTGAATGTGAAACGCAACCGGCGTCGTTCACCTCTCAAAGGTCGCAGACAAGCCTCATCTTGCATTCATCATATTCATATGGTTAATTTTAGCGGAAAATTTAGAACTTTTAAATGTATGAAGCATACATAGACTTTATGTAGTTATTTCATGAATTCATCATATACTAAGCTCAACATAAATGTAACATCCATCTATCATAAGAATCAATTCGAAACAGAATAAGAATATATTATAAATATGTTTGCCACAGACAACCTTATTACAGAATCTTTGAAATGAAAGTACGAAACAAATGCTAGGGACAAAATCAACTAGCTTTGTCTAAAACTAAGGGTATACTAAAACTATAGCATCCTCGAAATAAAGAGGACCTACCAAATGGTCTGGAGAAAAGCTGATGTCCAGACCGTTGCGAGAGTCGTCAATCTGTCGCTTAACCTGCATCTATAAAATTGTAAATAGTATGGGTTAGTACGCCCCTTGTACTAAGTATGGGTGTATGCACACATACACATAAGGCTATTCATGATCAAAGAAAGCTCTTCCTAAACGATATTTCTGGAAAGCCTAGTCACTAGACTTTCCTAAATAGTTAGTTGTTAATTGTGGTATGAATATTATGTATTTTAATGTATTCAAAGAACACAACTCATTTTCTATATAATTACTAAACATTAGTATCATCAACATAATTTTTGAACAACTCGGGCGAAGATTTGAGATTTTTGATCCTTTTAGGCCGAGAGCTCATCTTTGTACATTTATATTACTTTTCAGTCTTTTTCTTCTTCTTGTTGTGTAGTTCAATAATTCTTTTGGTCCTATGTTTTACTTACAAGTGCATTGATTCATTGTAGTCCCATACCAACAATGAATGGATGTAAGTAATCCAAGGACTAAGGAATGATTTCCCTACCTTATAGTGAGTCATTCTTTACACTATCTTCATTACCTTTCATAAGCAATTCTCTATTGATCATGCGATTGATTTCATTACTTTCATGTTTTATGTATTATACATTTCATATACACGAGACTTTGGAATCGTTGATGTAGCATAAGACATCTCAAGTGAGGGCCCAACATATGGGACCTCAACCCGAGGGCCTTCTTTAGCAAACACAGAGTCTGCTTTATTCGTTCATTCATACTTCACATTATTCATTTCATTCATTCGTAGGCTGATGTAAACACCAACTATACCTAGGATGAAGTTTATGACTCTCATCGGGATCATGAAGTGCAATGACCAAGAATGACCTAATGTCATTACTTGAATCTGATTTCACCTTTGGATTGTCTTGCACAAACACCTTCAGTATCGTTCATTACATTATCTTTCATGCTATGAGGCTGTCCTGATTCTTTCTTTGGGAACTTTAACCTTAACCGACCTAGATCATGTGAGCATCATGATATCCAGTGTCTGCCCTACACCGAAAAGAGGTGAAATCACCGGCCAAAGTGACCCGAACATGCTAGTGTATATGGGGAGTCGAACCCTAGTAGATCCCTATATTGGCACTATAGGTTCAAAGCTAGGAGATATAAGGAGATCCATACACGTCATACTTGACAATCTTATCTCATGAGAGTTACGTGAACCTCCGCCCTTCCCAAAGAAAGGCATCCATGCTTATAGCTAGCCTATCGGTGCTCAGTATAAAGTTCAATTTCATTCAACTCATACATCATGGAAGCTGGCTTCTAGCATGAGGACATCATATCTCATTATATGATTTATCATCTCATCATTAGCATTAAGTATGAATTAAATTGAATACATTCATTAGAGTGTTCATAGAGACTAGTATCTTCATTAACTTAACACTCTCAAAGGTGAATACACTTTGGTAACATTTACTTAGGATCATTTGAGATTGGTCTCATCTTTCACATTAGCCTCTTATCACATTGTCACCATTTTCATTAGCATCATAGATTAACATAAATTACTCACCTCATTACGTGAATGTTCATTTCTTCTTTATCTTCTAGTGTTGACTCAAGCATTATGGAGGCTTGCTTCTACATTGAGATTTACTTACTCTATTGATAACTGATCATCCTTACTTTACATTGATTAAATGTGAATTTTCCTTACATATCATCCTTTAGTGTTAATGGGACTGGCTCACACATTCTAACACCTTCAAACCTGGGTATTCTTTTCACATAGTAGCTTAGGTGTAAGTGAGACTTTTCCCACTTCCTTTAACACCCCATTCTGGTCACTTACTTACTTTAGACCCCTTTAATTATGTTATAACTCACGTTACTTACTTACTTTACTGTAGTAGATTCATATCATCGTTTTTGGACGATGAACACTTCATTCAATGAGTTTCATGAGTTCATATGTCATTGCTTTTAGAGCATGTTGGGAGTTGTCGCAATGAATGACATACCCTTAGTTACGGATTTATTGAAATACTTTAGATGTGCTTATTCATTTGGCATTCCAACATTTTAGTCATATAAGATAATATAGGGTATGTTGGGACTTGTCCCATTGATTCACATACCCTTAGTATGGATTCATTTTGTTCTGTTGGTCATGCTTAATTTGACATGGCATTATATTGGGCACATAAGATTGGTGTTAATTTAGTATTGTCCTAGAAAATTTGGAAATGACTTCATAGCCAATTTATTGGCACAAGCCAAACATTCATTCACATATAGTTTCCTGAGATTCTCATTAGCCAATTTTTCCATCATTATTTAAAAGCAATAATGTAAGCTTATTCCATTATACTTTTGGGCAAGATATTGTTAGCCATTTTATTGGCATAACCCAAAGATTCATTCAACTTATGATTTCATGGAGATCTGTTAGACAACCTTATAATATAACTTTTGGCATAACGCTTTTAAACATCTTGAACAATATAATATGATCATTCAACAAACAAAACATCATCAACAAGTCACATTTACAGTAGGTATACACAACAAACCGTAGTCATCTTCATACATAACAGTTTCGGACACATCTTAACATAGTATCATTCTCTTAACCAATCTTGGTCCAAAACTTCAAGGTAACGTTTTTAAGACATATTGGAAGTATCATATTAATATTTGATGAATTTAACACCTTCATAACAGCAATGCAACATTTGGACAAACACATCATCACTTTAAACAATTACGGGTGAACTAACACATTGTCGATTCATGATTCACATTTTAAGCACTTAACTTTATACGATCACTACTTCATATGTTAATCGAAAATCATAATTAATGAAAATTACACATAAGATCAGCAAGAACCACATACCGAAAGCATGATATCTAACCTATTCAACATGGAATCGAAAAGGATACTAGGGACAAAGGAGTTCGACGAGAACAGGGAACAACCCTAGTTTTCAAGATCTTTGAATCGTTGGAAAGAAAGTTCTCTTGGAGAAATAAGTCCAGGATAGAAAACCATACCTTATGTATAACTTAATCTACAAAGACCACCTTGAACGAAACCTTGAAATTGCCCTAGAAAAATTGATAAATTTTCTGCCTTTTTCTTGCGTTCGTTGCTTACTGTTTTTGCGTCCTTTTTGTCTATGAGTTTGAAAGTGATTTTTAGGTTTAATAACTGATCTTGACTCATTCAACTTAGGGTTTAATAATTTGATTAAATAAATTAATTAACTTATTACTAAAAAGCCCCTCCTAGGTTGACTAGAACTAGGAAAACACAATACTCAAATCTGAAATATTTCCTAAGAATTTCTTTTTTCCCCTTCAAATTAATTAATTAAATGGATAATATAATTTATTAAGGTACCTAGGTTAACTATTAAAGTGACCCTAAATCATTGGAACAAAAATTAACCCTTTTGGACCAACCTAGGTTAAGTACTAGGATGTTTCTTGAGTTGTACTAGGTTAGTGTAAGAATTTCGGTTTGAACCCTTTAATTTAATTAATTAAGTGACTATGGTAATAACCAAAGTACCCTTAAGACGTTATAACCATAACTAATCCTTTGAACCATCCTAGGTTAGGTACTAGATTTATTTTATTTTAACCGAAATTTTTATATTGCTTTGTGATTTTTGTTTTGCCCCTTTAAATTAATTAATTAAGTTGCTAAATAAATTAATTAAGTATCTTAGGGTAATTTATAAATTACTCTTAAGTCGTTAGGATCTTAATTAACTGTTTGGACCATCCTAGGTTAGGTACTAGGTTGTCTCTTTAACTAGTACTAAGTTAGTGTCAACCTGGTTTTGGTCCTCGGTTGTTGGGTGCACTAATGGGTCAATTTATGTTATTAATAGGTTAATTATATAGTTAGGGCAGTATGTTAGAGTCTAGAATTAGTTAGAGGGCTAGGCGCCACATGGTTGAACCCATGTGCACGCCTACCCCCCCTTAACTACCCTAACCAAATTCGGTTAGGGTGGTCCCTCTTGGCTGTTTCTCTCTTGTCTTGCCCATGTCCTTGCACATGGGTTGGTTCTACATTCCTAACTAACTATTCTTGATGTCCTATTGGGTATATTTACTTATTGTCGGACCTCACTATGTCCTTGGGGACAACTTAATTTACATGATCATTTTAAATGGTCATGTGGAATGGTACCTAGGCTTGACACTTGGATGCCTCATATCTCAAGTGCTTAGTTGTGAATAAATGTTTTTAGCTTAGGGTCTTCATTACAGGTACATTGCTTAAATAAGTTCATTAATTTAAAAAAATTGCCTAACACCCTTTAAGCTAATATTTTCTAATATAACCAATATTTTGCTTATTTGGGTATTATATAGAAATTGTCTAATACCCCTTAGCCAATTTTCTACACTATGCTCGATATTTCTCAATATTGCGCATTAGGATACCTATGTACCCCCAATACACATTCTTATAGACATATTAGGCTCTTCATTAGACATGTAATTTTTCCGGAATGTTACATATTCCAAATTTATTATGATATATCTTGATGGTTTGGTCTAGTTAGTAGAAGATGACCCTTAACCCTTAACCCTAGGTTTGACTTGATATGGATTAGAATGTATTTCGTTCAATTAATTTGGTTATTGGCTGAATTACTGCTAGGTGATGTTGTTACACTAATCATGAACAAAATTGGGGTGATTGGTAGTCTTTCATGCTAGTTCTTGAGAATATGATCTAGGTTAGGAAGTATGTTGTGAATTGACCTAAGTATCTTGTCTTAATGCTGTGATCTAGTATTGAATTGTGATGTAGTGATTCTTCTAGCCTTGTTATCATGTTGATTATTGACTTATGATGATGTATACCCAAATTGGGTTAAATTGAGGGTTCATGGTAAGACCTTGATGATGAACTATAAAGGAGACTTGGTGAGTCTAATGATCTCTATCCTTTACTTCAAGTTATGGTTAATTTTGATTAAGTCATGATGTTATATTGGACTATGCCTTGTATTAGGATTGATAGGGTGGCATAATGTTGAATTTAAATGTTTTGATTATGACTGTGAGGGCTTGATGTAAATGTTATAAGGAGGGTGAATGATTTACCAATGTGCCTTATCATGATATGAGGATGTTAATGTGCTAACCTCACCTATATGAATTATATTGAAAGGATTTATACTCATGCAATTCTTATTGAGATATTGATGATTATGATTATGTAAGGGGTAGACCCTATGACCTAAACTAAGCTATGATTGATAATAAAGGCTTAAAGACATTTTAAAAAGGGACCTTAGCTTAGCACCGAGTGAACTAGAGTGAGGAGTGTCCCTTCCCACATAGGGAAGGTAGGATCACTAATGTAGTCTTGATATTGGAGACTATAATGCATGTAGAATAAAGAGGGTCCAAACTATATCTCCTAGTTCTTGAACGATGTTTCCCACATGGGAATACTAGCTAGTGGATCCACGTAATTGCTATGTTTCATGCTTTGGTACTACCTTGGCAAGTATTCCGGCTTCCTTCGGTGTAGGGTTTTATGACACCAAATTCCACATTAGCTCATGTGGTCTATGTCTGTTAGGTAAAGATGTTCCCAAAAGGTAAAATGAACTAAAGGATTGAACTCTAAATAAGATGACTTAAGGGGTTTAGCTTAGTCTAGGTAGACGTATGAGACTTTACGTAAACATTGCACTAGTTATCATTGAAGGGAGTCTTAGGAGGATGTTCTTATGTATGATTATGCTTAATATTGGTATATGTCATGTATATGATGAACTTGCACATTGTTCATACTATATGTTGATTAGCTCACTTATGAATGTGTGTTGGTTTATATTGCTAAATTAAGATGATATGTATACCTAAATGCCATGGTACGTGAAGTAGGATGTTAGTCATGATTCTTGTTGGGCTACTTGATTGAGTAAGGTTATGGGGCTTTGCTTGGTCATTGTACATGATGACTTGATAGGGGTTCATGCATAATTGACTTGCTTTATTTATAATGAAATGTACTTTTATTCATGCTGATTGTTAAATATGACTTGATGATAGAGTTACTTCACAGGCATGTGAGAGAAGCTTTCAAATGTTGAAATATTGGCTTACTTCCGCTTCGGTGTTAACCTTACCGGAGGATACAAAGGGTTTTGTTTTGTATTGTGATGCATCCCGAGTGGGTTTAGGGTGTGTGCTTATGCAACATGGGAAGGTGATTGTCTATGCTTCTAGACAACTTAAGGTGCATGAGAGAGACTATCCAACTCACTACCTTGACTTAGAGGCTGTGGTATTCGCTTTGAAAATATGGAGGCATTACTTGTATGATGTCCATGTTGCTGTATATACCGACCATAAGAGTCTCCAATATGTGTTTACCCAAAAGGAGTTGAATCTCCAACAAAGAAGTTGGTCAGAATTGTTTAAAGATTACGACATGAGTGTCCTCCCACCCTGGCAAGGCCAATGTGGTTGCAGATTCTCTAAGTCGTATGACTATGGGTAGTGTGTCTCACATAGATGAAGCCAAGAAAGACCTAGTGAAGGATGTTCATAGGTTTGCTAGGTTGGGTGTGAGGTTGGAAGATTCTCCAAATGGTGTTTTTATGTTCCATCATAACTCCTAGTCATCATTGGTAGTTGAGATGAAGTCCAAACAACAGCTTGATAAATCGTTGATGGAATTGAAGGAATCGGTCGTTGGCAAACTTAATGAGGCAATCTCCTTAGGGGGGATGGTTTTTTGAGTTACCAAGGTAGATTGTGTGTTCCCAAGGTAGATGAGTTGATGAACAAGATTCTTGAGGAAGCCTATGGGCCCCGCTACTCCATTCATCTGGGTACGACAAAAATGTACCATGACCTTACGGAAGTATGTTGGTGGTTAGGTTTAAAGAAGGACATAGCGTTTTTGCTAAGTGTCCAAATTACCAACAAGTGAAAGCCGAACGTCAAAAGCTGGATGGCTTACTACAAGAAATCCATTTCTACTTGGAAGTGGGAAGACATAAATATGGATTTTGTGGTGGTTTACCTCGGACTCAAAGACAATATGACTCTATATGGGTGGTTGTGGATAGGTCAACTAAGTCGGCTCACTTTATTCCCTTCAAGTCTATCGTTTCGGCGCAGATTATGCTAGGATATTCATGTTGAGATTGTGTGTCGCCATGGTATTCCGTTATCCATCATATCGGATTAGGGTGCACAATTCGCATCTAAGTTTTGGAGGTCATTCCAATAAGGGTTGGGTACTAGGTGAAGTTAAGTACCGATTTTCATCCCCAAACAGATGATCAAGCGGAGTAAACTATTTAAACCCTTGAAGATATGCTTAGGGCCCGTATTATTGATTTTAAAGGAAATTGGGATAAGCATTTGCCTTTGGTGGAGTTTGCTTATAATAATTGTTTTCATTCATCAATCTCTATGGCTCCCTATGAAGCCTTGTATGGTAGGAGGTGTACGTCTCCTATTGGATGGTTTGAAGTGGGTGAGCCTTCGCTTCTTGGTCCTGATTTGATTTATAAGACTTTGGAGAATGTTAATATCATAAGGAACCGGTTGTAAACGGCCTATAGTCGGCAAAAGTCTTATGCCGATCATAGGAGAAGGGATTTGGAGTTTGAAGAAGGTGATAAGGTGTATTTGAAAATTTCACCTATGAAAGGGGTGGTTAGATTTGGCAAGAAAGGGAAGTTGAGCCCTCATTATGTGGGTTCGGATGAAATCTTGCAAAGGGTTGGTAAGGTTTCCTATGAATTGAAACATCCTAGTGAATTGGCTTTGGTTCATCCGTTTTTCCATGTTTCCATGCTTAAGAAGTGTATTGGTGATCCCAAGTCTATTTTTACTATTGAGGGTCTTGGTGTGAAGTATAACATCTCTTATGAGGAAGTTCCGGTTGAAATTCTTGATAGGCAAGTCAAGAAGTTAAGAAGAAAGAGGTGGCTTCCGTAAAGGTGTTATGGAAGAATCACCTAGTTGAGGGTACAACATGGGAGGCCGAGGCCGACATGAAATCCCGTTACCCTCATCTATTTGATAACTAAGGTTAGTAGATCTTACTAATAATGAAATTAATGACTAAAATTGAAGTTGCTTTGATATTTAGTAAAGTCTTGCAATGCATTCTTGATATTGTTACAGTGAATTATTGTGAAATTATGCATTTTAACTTGAAATTTTGCTCTTTGGATTGATTTGAGTTATGTTGTGCATTTTGATATGGTGAGTCTTTATTAAATAATATGTGGCATGTTGGGAATTTGAAATTTGACGTAATTGACTCATAAATGCTATGTTGAGCTCTTGTTATTGTGAGAAGGATATTCCTCATAATGTAATGTTGAGCCTATCTGTGGTAAGTGAAGTTTTGAATGCCTTGTATAAGTGATATGATTTATGTTGTTATGTATTGTTGTTGGTTGGGCTGCTAGTTTTGAATCTATTCCTCCTTTCTAAATATTTTTAGTGTCATTCGGGGACGAATGTTCCTAAGGAGGGGGGGGGGGATATGTATCACTTCGAAAATCCAAGATGGGTTATAGAGCCTAACATAAGTGTCATAAGGTCTAGACACTGTTTTATGGCCTATTTTAATGAATATAAGTCATTTAGGAAGTCTAGAAACCAAAACATTCAAGAACGTTCGGAAAGTAGTTCAAGGAGGTACTAGCGTGCCTTAGCCTATTTGACTATCTTTTAGTAGTCAGAAAATAATGAAAATTGTGGAAGGGTGTCTAACATGTTTAAGTTGATTCTTGGTCAAAACTTCCGGGTATGACTCCCCAAGGACCAACCAAGGGCCTTTGAGGAGGACCCTTGCAAGAGGAGTCAAACACTGCCTGAGCAGTGTGCACCCACGAAAGGGCACAGACGAAACGTGTGTGTATCAACGGGGAGTCGATGCCAACCATCGACCAACACTTATCCAATATTTTGGAGGTCGTCACCTGCACAGTCTCTGACCAAATCGATGAGTGTGCAGCACGGAGGAGGGACCAGTTGTCGATTCACAGACGGACCGTCGACAGGGTCTCGTCTGTGAGGGTCCAATTTTCTTGCACGTTTTAACTTAGTCTTAACTAATTAACTAAGGGGTTTGGTGGTTATTTAGGGATTAAGGTAAGTCTAATGAAACCCATATCAATACCCCAACCCCATTAGTCTAATTAAAACTCTCTAAACAAAACTCACTTCCTTCTCTCTTCTTTCTCTCTCTATTGGGAGACACCATTAAAGACAAGCTAGGGGAGGGATTTGAGGGCTGTAAAGGGAAAATTTTTCCATCAATTCTTCATCAAACATTTATGTATGGGATCTAATTCACCTTTGAGACCTCTTTCCTCAAAGGGTTCCTTCAAAGTATTTACAAAAGTTGAGTTTTCATGTGGGTCTTTCTCAATCTCGAAAATTATGTTATGAATTGATTTATTTATGATTTATTTTGGATATTATGAGTATATTAACATATATTCTAACTTAATTATGATATATCTTGATGGTTTGGTCTAGTTTGTCGAAGATGACCCATAACCCTTAATCCTAGGTTTGATCTTGATATGAATTAGGTTGTATTTGGTTCAAGTAACATGGTTATTGGTTGAATTACTACTAGGTAAGGGTTTTACACTAATCATGAACAAAAATAGGGTGATTGGTAGACTTTAACGCTTGTTCTTAAGAAGATGATCTAGGTTAGGAAGTATGTTGTGAATTGACCCTAAGTATCTTGTCTTAAAGGTGTGATCTAGTATTGAATTTTGATGTAGTGATTCTTCTAGCCTTGTTATCATGTTGATTATTGACTTATGATGATGTATACACAAATTGGGTTGAATTGAGGGTTTATGGTAAGACCTTGATGATGAACTATGAATGAGACTTATTAAGTCTTATGATCTCTATCCTTTATTTCAAATTGTGGTTAATTGTGATTAAGTTATGATGTTAAAGTGGAGTATGCCTTGTATTAGGGTTGATAGGGTGGTATGATATTGAATTGAAATGTCTTGATTATGATTGTGAGGTGTTGACTTAAGATGTAAATGTTATAAGGAGGGTGAATGATTACCAATGTGCTTTATCATGATATGAGGATGTTAAAGTGCTAAACTAACCTATATGAATTATAATGAAAAGAGTTATACTCATGTAATTATTATTGAGCTATTAATGATTATGATTATACAAGGGATAGATCCTATGACCTAACTATGCTCATATTGATAATAAAGGCTTAAGGACATTTCAAAAAGGGACTCTAGCTTAGCACCGAGTGAACTAGAGTGAGGAGTGTGCTTTCCAACATAGGGAAGGTAGGATCACTAATGTACTCTTGAGATTGGAGACTATAATGCATGTAGCATAAACAGAGTCCAAACTATATCTCCTAGATCTTGAACTATGTTGCCACCATAGGAATACTAGCTTGTGGATCCACGGATTTGCTATATTTCATGCTTTGGTACTACCTTGGCAAGTAGTCCGCCTTCCTTTGGTGTAGGGTTTTATGACACCAGATTCCACATTATCTCATGTGGTCTATGTCGGTTAGGGTAAGATGTTCCCAAAAGGTAAAATGAACTAAAGGATTGAACTCTAAATAAGATGAGCTAAGGGGTTTAGCTTAGTCTAGGTAGGGGTATGAGACTCTACCTAAACTTTGCACTAGTTAGACTTGAAGCGATTCTTAGTCGGATGTTCTTATGTATGATTATGCTTATATTGCTAAATGACATGTATATAATGAACTTGCGTTGTTGATACTATATGTTGATTAGTTTAATTATGAACATGTGTTGGTTTATATTGCTAAAATTAGATGATATGTATACCTAAATGCCATGGTATGCGAAGTAGGATGTTAGTCATGATTCTTTTTGGGCTACTTGATTGAGTAAGGTTACGGGGCTTTACTTGGTCATTGCACTTATTGACTTGATAGGGGTTCATGGGTAATTGACTTGCTTTGTTTATAATGAAATGTACTCTTATTCATGCTTATTGTTAAATATGACTTCATGATAGAGTTACTTGAATATGTATCTAATTAGATTCTATGAATGTTGACTTGACTAGACTTGATGATGTTGGTTTGGTAATGTACGTGGTTATGACTTAATGAAAATGTCCTATGGATTCGTATGGTCTTGTTGAATATGCATAAGTGTTTTCAAAGAATATTGCATTTCTTTATGAAATATCCTTTTTCTTAGCATGTTTTCATAGTATGTGTGCATATGGTCTCATACTTAGTACAAGTGGCATGCTAACCCCATTTCTTTCTTTTCCCTTAATATTTTAGGTTCCGGTCGTTGAAGTATTTTGAAGGCGACTTGAACAAGGCTTGGATCTCTTGATCATTCAAGTAGGGTAGGTCCTCATTTTTCGAGGGCGATGCCACTATCTAGATGATGGAGTTGATTTTTGTTAAATACTTCTATGGTTCTTTCTTTCCATTTAGTATGAAACATTATAAAGCCCATGTGAGGCATTTTTACTTTGATGTACGAGTTATGCCCAAGTTCTTACACTCTTATTAGATGGTTATGAGATGAGACGACTATTATGACTATGATGACTATGATATTTTCTATATATATTTATGTGCAATAAAAGACTAAGTAATCTTCCTATACGAAGGGTCTATGTATATTCAATATATATATATTTGTGTGTGTGTGTGTGTATGCAAACCTCAAAGTAGAAGTAATGAAAAGTTTTAAATTTTCCGCTAAATTTAACCTATGAATTTAATAATGTAAACTAAGAGGCTAGTCTTAGTCCTCAAAGAGGACGACCACGCCGGTTACGTTTAGGGGGTAAACCCGGATGTCACAATTGATATTTAAAATTGTATTGTTCTTGGTTTCTTTTGATTATTATGGATATAATACGACTGACTATTGGTGAATTAGGGTAGTTCTTCATATTAGACCTAGTTCTATAGAAGATATCATGAATTGACCCTATTTCCCAAACCCTAGGTTATGTATTGGTGTTGAATTGAATAGTAATGATGCAATTGACTTAGTTCTTGTGTTAATTACTATTATATGATGTATTAAGTCTATTATTGGATGAGCGTGGTTGGTTAATGGTAAGATCATGGAATAAGGCTTGTGAAGGTAATGTCACGACCCACAAGTACTCCCTAGAAGTTAGAGCATCCTTGTGTCGTCACACGGCAAATGAGACTTCAAGAAGTCTCGTCTAAGCCTCTCGTGTCATTCATTGCATAATAAACATACTAAAATGAGTAATAATTTAAAACTTTCTTCACACACGAAGAACTCTTTCATAAACATTACACAAGCGGAAGACATTAATTTAAAACATTAAATCTTTACAAAATCTACTTGAACCATCTAAACTTTAGAGTATACAACACTTGGGACTAATCTCATATAAGATAGTAAAATAAAGACTATAACATAAAGGAACACTTGTGGATATTGTCCTCAAATCGATAAGGACTCACCAATACTTCATCTTCAATCCTTAGAAACCTATCCATCTTCCATGGCACATGAAGACTTCCAATTTCCTACACTTTAGTCAAAAAGGAAAAAGAAAGGGTTAGCACATTTGATGCACTAAGTATGGAAGCCATGCAATAACCATAAAAAAGGGACATTTAGTAAATAACATGCTTTCCATGAATTTCATTAAAGTATCATACTATAAGCATAAAAAGCAACATTTAATAACTTAGAAACACATAATAAATCATTTAAACAAATAATCACATTTTAGGAAAAGTTACAGTGAATTCACTTCACTGTTACAGTGAAGTTCCTTCACTTCACTTTGCACACCTTTTAGCATATAATTCCCTTACTAAAAGCTATCCTAAGAATCACTTAAGTCAGACAAAGATAGACCGCCCATACACCCTCTCTACGCACAACTAAATGATCCTTAAGACCACATATAATGAGATCTACATATATTTACAAGACATCGAACATATGAACATGAGATCATCCTACCAAAGGTGATTCTAAGGTTCACTTGAGTGAGTTGTGAAGCAACCGCCCATAAGATCCCTTACACACACACACACTAAAGAGTTCCATAGACTACCTAGGATTGAATCATTCTCACATAATACATTAGCATACACATATACGTGACATTCTCCCCTACTAAGGTTATCAAAAGACTTACTTAAGTAAATTAAAAAAATAACGTCCATGATTGACCTCTTCAAGATTTATTAGTAATCCTTAAGAATACCTAAGTATGGATCATGTCTACAAAATCAACCATCTTCCGTAACTTGAGTCATTCTTAAGACTTATCCAGGTAAGAGATGAAGTGACCATTCCCATGCCCCCTTCAAACCTTAACTAGACAACCCTTAACTACTCTAGATAAGTACTTATTCATTTAACATACTTCCTTAACCTAATTCGTTAAATTCATTAGTTCATTTAAGAATCATTCATCACATAAAGGACATTCAAGTAATTGTCTTGGACAAGACCTAGGGACTCTCACTAACACCTTTAAAGCCTATTGTGCAATGTCTAGATTGCGTCCCATATCACCACCTAAACTTCATAGAACTTACCTAATGCTAGTAGGTATCCAATATGATGATAATAGACAATAATCGACATAGACCATGGTAGAAAAGCATGGAATCTGGAGTTCTAACATACTCCAATGAGGGTGTTCTACTTGCCAATTGTAGAACTTGGACACATCCCATGTAGGCACATAGTTAAGGAATATGTAGGGCATGCTTTGTAATCTAGTCTCATTCTTTAACTATAATTACTTCCCTTACCATACTCACTCGGTTCTAGCCTTCGTTCTCATAGAGTAATTCACTTTTAAGATTCATATAAAAGGGTTCCATATCAAGTTCATAATCCAATCACATTTACCCTACCAAAGAGGTCCTCTTAGGGCTACCTTCCAATGGTGACAAGAAGCTCATGATGAATTTCCTAAGGTTTGATATGATGCCGTTCCAGCCAATCAACCTTAAGTCCATCATTCCTTTACTTGAAGGATATCATTACGACTTTCTATTTCAACATTCATAACTTTACCACTAGGTTCAAGGTTTCACATAAAGGACCCTCGTAACATTATTCAAGGTCTCACATATCACTCATACATTCAAGACTAATAGGCTTTAGCATCCTATGTCAAGACATCACATATTAACTTTCATACATACATCAAACAAGGGTCATAAGTCAACCATGTCAAGACACCACATACTTCACTTTAACACATATTACAAGTCATTCTTTAATCCACTTAGGAATGACCATTATCATCTTTAATTCATCCTATACACTACCATATCATCATCAATATGACTATTATAGACTCAGATAGTCAAGTAGGAACAACCATGCGTCAACCCTAAGACTACACATAGAAGCACATAGCCACAGTCTACATGATTTCCTGACATACATAGAAAGAACAAATACTTTCACATTACTTCACAAATAGATGGACAAACTCATACTTCACATAAAACAACTATACGAAACATCATATTACTTCAAGTAGTGCCGACAAGTATATGATCATCATATTACATAAAGTAACAACGACAATGCCACATCAATTCGTATAGCACCGCCACCATAAGTGGACCATATCAATCACAAGTTATTTGAAGTCTAATTAACATAAAATAAAGGAATAGGGAAGCTTACCACCACTCCCTTCTCAATACCTCAAACCAATGGCAAAACACCAAATTCGATAACACAAGGCCCTTACCCATGGGCATAACCAACAACTCAACATAATCCTAACAACATTCATGAAACTAGGTCAATTAACTATATATTAATCAATCTAATGCAACCTATTTATCAATTTACTATAATCATTACATCAATCAAAATCCTATGTGAAACTACATTAGAATTCATAAACCTTAAGTAAATATCAATTCAATAAGCCTAATATTCAATAGATCTAAGAATGTGCAATATTCAATTGATCAAATTGAAACAACCTATAAACCTGTAACACCTCGAAAACCCAAGACGTGTCGTAAAGCCTAACAGAGGTGTCATAAGGTCTAAGTACTGTTTCTAATTCCTTTTTAATTAATATAGGTCATTTAGGAGTTTTAAGAACCAAAACGTCCAAGAACTTCCATGACATTAGGGAAGTTGGTTCAAAGGGGTGTTAGTGTGCCTTAGCCTATTTGACTAACTTTTAGGAGTTGGAAATGTATAAAAACTGGTGGAAAGGTATCTAAGAGGTGTTTGAGTTGTTTCATGGTTGAAACGTCTGGGTACGACTCCCTAAGGACCAATCAAGGGCCCTTTAGGAGGACCCTTGTAGTTTGACGCAACACTGCCTGGCAGTGTGCATCGACGGGATAGAAGACGACCCGTGTATGGATCGACGGGGCGTCCATTGCACCGTCTTCCCACACTCAGGATGGTTGAGAGGGTCCCTTCACCTGAACCACCTCTGAACTCATCGACGTAGTGTAGAGGTGCAGGCTATGGTCCGTGTATGGATCGATGGGGCGTCGATGCCACCGTCGTCCCTCACTTAGCCAATGCATGGAATCCCCTCACCTGCAAAGTCTATTAACTCATCGAAGGAGTGCAGGACAGAGGGGTGAGGTACCATCGACTCACAGACGGCCCGTCGATCGGGGTCTCGTCTGTGAGGGTCAAGTTTTTTGCATAATTTAAGTTAGTCTCATTTAATTAGTTAGGGGTTAGGTGGTTTAATTAGGGGTTAAGGGATTCTAATTAAGTTAATTTAAGACCCAATATAAATACTCGCAACCCTCATTAATCTAAAGACAACTCTCAAATAAACTCTCTTCCTTTTCTGTTATTTCTCTCTCTACTTGAACTCACCATTGAAGACTAGAAGGGATTAGGGTTTGGGGGCTAGAAAGGGACAAATGCACCATCAAATTATTGTCAAACGTTAAGGTATGGGTTTTATTCACCTTTCAGACTCTTTCCTCAAAGGGTTCCTTCAAAATAGATTGCAAAACTTGAGTTTACTTGTGGGTTTCATTCAATTACAAAATTCAAATTATGAATTAGGTTGTTCATGATTTCATTAGCTTACATTGAATGATAAACATGTAATTTAACTTGTTTATGGTAATTTTTGATGGTTTGGTCTAAATTGAAGAACATGATCCTCAATCCCTAAAACTAGGTTGTGATATTGACCTATGTTGTATTGTGATCATTCAATTGACTTGGTTATTGATTATATTAATATCCTATAGTGATGTTAGGATTAAATTTAGATGAATTATAGTCCTATTATGCTAGTTTTTGAGATGTGATTTAGGTTATGAATTGTAATGTGAAATTAGCCTATGTATATTGTCTTAAGTTGTGAGCTAGTGTTGAATTATGTTAAAGAGATGCAATTGACCTTATTATCTTATTGGTTATCACTGTGTGATGATGTTACACCCCTAATTGGGTTGAGTTATAGGTTGATGGTAAGACTTTGATGATAGACTATGAGGAAGACTTGGTAAGTCTTGAAATCTCTCTCTTTATTTTCATTGTGATTAATTGTTGTTAAGTCATGATATTACATTGGAGTATGTATTATACAAGGATTATAGGGTGGTATGATGTTCAATTGAAATGTCTTGACTATTTCATGAGGTTGATAAAGGTGTATGTGATATAAAGATGGTGAAAACTATCAATGTGCCTTGATATGCTATTAAATGCTAATGTGTTAACCTCACTTATATGAATTGTGATGAAAGGACTTATACTCATACAATTCTTATTGAGCTATTGATGATGATGATTATATAAGGGGTATACCCTATGATCTAAACTAAGCTATGTTTGATAATAAAAGGCTTAAAGACATTTCAAAAAGGGAGTCTAGCTTAGCACCGAGTGAAATAGATTGAGGAGTGTCCCTTCCCACATAGGGAAGGTAGGAACACTACTTTACTCTTGAGATTGGATACTATAATGCATGGTGCATAAAGATGGTCCCAACTAAACATCCTAGTTCTTGAACTATGTTTCCCTCATCGGAATACTAGCTAGTGGATCCACGTAGTTGCTATGTTTCATGTTTCGGTACTACCTCGGCAAGTATTCCTCCGTCTTTCGGTGTAGGATTTTATGACACCGGATTCCACACTAGCTCATGTGGTCTATGTCGGTTAGGGCAACATGTTCTCCAAAAGTAAAACGAATTAAAGGACTTGAACTCTAACTTAGATAACCTCAGGGGTATAGCTTAGTCTAGGAAGGGGTATGAGACTCTACTAAACATTGCACTAGTTAGTCTTGAGGGGAGTCTTAGGAGGAGGTTCTTATATATGTTTATGTTATGATACTATATGATATATATATGATGACCATGTCTTATTGTTGATACTATAAGTTGATTAGTTCATTTATCAATATGCCTTGGGTTATAATGTTAATATATGATGAAATGTAAACCTACATGCCATGATATGTAAAGTTTGACATTGGTCATGTTTTCTTGTTGAGGATACTTGATTGAGTAAGGTTATGGGGCTTTGTTTGGTCATTGCCCTTTTTGACTTGATAAGGACTTGTGAGTAGTTGTCTTGCTTATTATGATATGTTTGACTCTTACTCATTCTTTTGATATTATTCCTTGATGATAAGGTTGTAGTAAATCATGGTTTCAAGTATGTTGGGATAATATTACTTGTTGAGATAGTAAGCATGTTTGTTTGGTCATTATGACTTGTTTTTCTTTGCATTAAGTCCCTAAAGGGGTAAAATGGCATATTTTGACTAAAAAGTCCATTTTAGAATGTTTTGATTGTGTATATGCATAAGGTCTCATACTTAGTCTATGTGGAATACTAACCCAATTTTCTTCCCTTTTCGCAAACATTTTAGGTTCCGGTCGTTGAAGAGTTTTGAAGGCGACATTGTTGAAGGCTTGTCAACTTCTGAGGTCAATTCCATCATCTAGCTTACGAACTTGTTATGAGCTTAATGACTCAATCATTTCTTTCCTTTTCAATTGAGTACTATACTTTTGTATGACCTATATGTGGTCTTGTTGGATTGATGTAAGGGCTATGCCCATATTGTGATAATCGTTTAGATGGTATGAGATGAGACAATCGTTGAAAATATTTCTATATTTTATATATATGTATGTGCAATAAAAGTAGAAGGCTATGTAACCTTCCAAGTAGTGAATATATATTATGTGTATGTAGAGGTCTATGTAAACCTCCAAGTAGTGATAATGAATGTTTTAAAATTTTCCACATTTTTCAACCTATGAATGTAATGACATGAGACTAAGAGGCTAGTATTAGTCCTTCAAAAGGACGACGACGCCGGTTACATTTAGGGGGTAAACCCATATGTGACAAACTTGGTATCAGAGCATGAGGTTGAATGTCTTTGAGTTATGTCTCTCTCTCTACCACATCTATGTAGGTTTGTATTAATCATTGTTAAGCGCGCCAAACTTATGAGTAGGAACCTATATGACGTTTAGGAATCACTCTCTTTCTTGAAAATCTTATATCGTGCCAATAGAGTATTCTTATGGTGAGCTTTTGCATCTAATCCTATTGTTGTGCTTATAGTAAGCCTGAACACTCGAAGGAATGCAACTCAAAGACTTGAAAAGGAAATTGCCAATGCAGGAGCTCCTTCCCACACGAAAAAGATGCTAATGTGGATCAAGCCCCGACTAACCCTCCACCTATGACGGAGGCTGAGATGAGGGATATTCTTGCTCAAATTACCCAAGATATTACTACTTAAGCACAAGCCGCAACAGTTCAAGCCCAAACTATGACGGAATGAGCCAATCGAGAGATTGCTCCCCAAGCTCCTTAACAAGTTTCTACTATGGCTTTGCATCTAAGGGACTTCACTCGAATGAACCCTCCAATCTTCTACGGGTATAAGGTTGAGGAAGACCCCAAAGAATTCATCGATGAGGTCTACAAGATACTATATGATATGGGGGTGTCTTCAAGTGAGAAGGCCGAGTTGGCCACATACCAACTCAAGGATGTGGCTCAAACTTGGTATGTGCAATGGAGGTATAATAGGCCGTTGAGGGGTGGTCTGGTGACTTTGGAGATCTTTAAGGCGGCTTTTATAGATCGGTTCTTCCTTAGGGAGATGAGGGAGGAAAAAGTGGTGGAGTTCATCAATCTTCTCCAAGGAGGAAGGAATGTCCATGAGTACACTTTGGAATTCATTAAGTTGTCCAAATATGCTCCTTCTTTGGTCTCCGATCCTAGAAACCAAATGAGCCGTTTTGTGAATGGAGGTCTCGGAGGACTTACAATAGGAGTGCCAATCATCCATGCTACATGACAACATGAACATTTCTTGTCTTATGGTTCATTTAAGAAGGGTTGAGGAGGCAAGGGATAAGAGAAAGAGTAGAGATGCAAAGAGAGAAAGGTCATTTGATGGAGGTTCTTCAAAGAATAGGTTTGAGATACAAGAAAAGCCTAGATTTAAGAAGAAGGTTTCTAATCAAGTCCACTCCAAATTCCCAAGATCTAGTGGTGATAGGGTGTCTAACCCTAAATTCAAGAAGGGAAAAGGTACTAATTCACCAAATGAGAAGCCAACTTGTAGAAAGCGTGGTAAAAAGCTATATGGTGATTGCCTTAAGGGGATAGATAATTGCTTTAGTTATGGAAAGAGTGGTCACAAGATGAGATATTGTCAAAACTTGAAGTGTCAAGACAAGGGTAGTGTTCAAGATCAAGCAAGTGGTTCTATTGATGCTCCAAAGAAGAACCACTTCTATGATCTCTTCTCTAGGGGTGAGCAAGAGACTTCTGATGTGGTGACCGGTATGTTGAAAGTTTCTCTCTTGATGTATATACCTTAATTGATACGGCGCTACTTTATCATTTGTTACACCTCTACTAGCTAAAAAGTTTGCTATTTTACCCAATATTTTGCATGAGCCTTTTGTAGTGTCTCTCCGCTGGGGGAGTCGGTTATTGCAAAAAGGGTGTGTAAAAATTGTCCAATAATGTTGCCCAATAGAGTTTCGTATGTTGATCTAGTAGAACTCAATATGCTATATTTTGATGTTATATTGGGTATGGATTGGTTGCATGCATGTTTGCCTCCATTGATTGTAGGACAAGAGTGGTGAGGTTTAACTTCCCAAATGAATCCGTTGTTTAGTGGAAAGGGGGAAATTCTATTCCTAGAGGTCGTATTATTTCTTTTGTAAAAGCATGCAAAATGATCTCAAAAGGTTGTCTTTATCATATAGTAAGAGTCCAAAATCTAGAGTGCGAAGTTCCTCCCATCGAGTCGGTACCCGTAGTGAGTGAGTTTCCAAAGGTATTCCCTAAGGACCTTTCCGGTATTCCTCTCAAATAGGAAATTGACTTTGGCATTGATTTGCTACCGGATACAAATTTAATATCAATTCCTCCTTATCGGATGGCTCCGACCGAGTTGAAGGAATTGAAGGCTCAACTCAAGAATTTACTAGATAAGGGTTTTATAAGGCCTAGTATTTCTCCGTGGGGTGCTCTAGTTTTGTTTGCGAAGAATAAAGATATGTCCTTGAGAATGTGTATTGATTACTTCAAACTCAACAAGGTCACCATTAAGAATAAGTACCATCTCCCTCGGATTGATGACTTTTTTGATCAACTCCAAGGGGTGAGTTACTTTTCAAAAATTGACTTGAGATCGGGGTATCACCAACTTAGGGTAAGAGGTGAGGATTACCAAAGATTGTCTTTCGAACTAGGTATAGGCACTATGAGTTCTTGGTCATGTCTTTCGGTCTCACTAATGCTCTGGCGGCGTTTATGGACCTAATGAATAAAGTGTTTCGAAATTATCTAGATTCATTTGTCAATGTCTTCATTGACGTCATCTTGGTATATTCTAAGAATGAGGGTGATCATATGGGTCATTGAGGTTGGTATTGCAAACCCCTTAAGAAACATCAATTGTATGCCAAATATAGTAAGTGTGAGTTTTGGTTGAGGTCGGTGACATTTCTTGGGCACATCATCTATAATGAGGGAGTTGAGGTAGACCCAAAGAAAATGGAAGCGGTGAAAAATTGGCCTAGACCATTGACTCCAATCGACATTAGAAGTTTCTTGGGTCTAGCGGGTTATTATCGGAGGTTTGTAGATCGTTTTGCGTCTATTGCATCTCCTTTGAATACTTTGTCCCAAAAGAGTAAGAAGTTTGAGTGGCCTCTATAGGCGTGTGAGAAAAGCTTCCAATTGTTGAAAGAAAGGCTCACTTCCGCTCCGATGTTGACTTTACTAGAGGGTACAAAGGTTTTTCTAGTGTATTTTGACGCATCCCGAGTGGGTTCAGGGTGTGTGCTTATGCAACATGGGAAAGTGATAGCCTATGCCTCTAGGCAACTTAAGGTACATGGGAGAAACTATCCAAGTCATGACCTTGAGTTAACGGCCGTGATGTTTGCTTTGAAAATTTGGAGGCATCACTTGTATGGGGTTCATGTTGATCTCTTTTCCGATCATAAGAGTCTCCAATATGTGTTTACCTAAAAGAAGTTGAATCTCCGACAAAGAAGGTGGATAGAGTTGTTGAAAGATTATGATATAAGTGTCCTTTATCACCCCGACAAGGCTAATGTAGTTGCGGATGACCTAAGTCGTATGAATAGGGGTAGTATATCCCATTTTGACGAAGCCAAGAAGAACCTAGCAAGGGAAGTACATAGGTTGTCTAGGTTGGAGGTGAGTCTGGAAAGCTCTGAAGAGGGGTGGTGCTATAGTTCATCATAACTCTGAGTCATGTCTAGTGGTTTAGGTGAATCAAAGCAACACCTTAATTTAGACTTAATGGTGTTGAAAGAATCGGTTCTCGGCAAGTTGAATGAAGAATTCTCCTTAGGGGGGATGGTGTGTTATGGTACCAAGAGAGATTGTGTGTTCCCACTGTACATGGGTTGAGGGATCGGATCCTAGAAGAAGCACATGGGTCCCACTACTCAATTCTCCCGGGTTCGACAAAAATGTGCCATGACCTAAGGGAGATATATTACCGGGAAGGTATAAAAAGGGACATAGCGGAGTTTGTCGCTAAGTGTCTGAATTGCAAACAAGTAAAGACTGAACACCAAAAGCCGGGTGGCTTACTACAAGAGATACAAATCCTACTTGGAAGTGGGAAGACATTAATATGGACTTTGTAGTAAGTTTACCCCGGACTCAAAAAATCATATGATTCCATATGTATGGTTGTGGATCAATTGACTAAGTCCGCTCACTTTATTCTCGTCAAGTCTACATAATAGGCGGATGATTATACAAGAATTTTCCTAGATGAGATAGTGCGCCGCCATGGCATTCCGTTATCCATCATATCGGATCGGGGCGCACAATTCACATCTAGATTTCAGAGGTCGTTCCAAGAAGGGTTAGGTACTACGGTGAAGTTGAGCACCACTTTTCATCCCCAAAGGGATGGTCTTAGGGCATGCATTATTGATTTTAAAGGGAATTGGGATAAATATTTAACTTTGGTGGTGTTTGCCTATAATAATAGTTTTCATTCATCTATTTCCATGACTCCTTATGAAGCCTTGTATGGCAGGAGGTGTAGGTCTCATATTGGATGGTTTGAAGTGGGTGAGACATCGCTTCTTGGTCCCGATCATAGGAGAAGGGATTTGGAGTTTGAAAAAGGTGATAAAGTGTATTTGAAAATTTCACCAATGAAAGGGGTGGTTAGATTTGGCAAGAAAGGGAAGTTGATTCCTGATTATGTGGGTCCCTATGAAATCTTGCAAAGGGTTGGTAAGGTTGCCTATGAATTGAAACTTCCTAGTGAATTGGCTTCAGTTCATCCTATTTTCCATGTTTCTATGTTGAAAAGGTGTATCGGTGATTCCGAGTCCATTCTTCCTATTGAGGTAGTTGGTGTCAAGGATAACCTCTCTTATGAGGAATTTCCGGTTCAAGTTCTTGATAGGCAAGTAACGAAGTAAAGGAATAAAGAGGCGGTTTCCGTAAATGTGTTATGGAAAAATCATCTAGTTGAGGGTGCAACATGGGAGGCTGCGTTACCAACAGTTTTTTGAGAATTAAGGTTAGTCATTCTTTTTAATAATATAAATATGACTAGAAGTTAAAGTTTCTTGATTTTTGGGTGAAATTTCGCACATTATGCATTTTTGAAAAAACTTATAGTGAAAAAACTTGAAATTTTGCATTTTGCTTATTTTGAGTTATTTTTGGCATTTTGATATGGTGAGTCTTTATGAAATGATATGTAGCATGTTTTTAAGTTGAACTTTGTGCTAATTGACTCATGTAATGTATGTTGAGCTCAAAAGTGTTGTGAGAAGGAAATGCCTCATGATGAAGTGTTTTGAGGCTTATGTGCGGTATTATGAGTTTTGATATTTGCCTTGTTGAAATCATATGATTTATGTTGATTTGATATTGTTGATTGGTCGGGCTGCTAGTCTTGAGTGTATTCCTTGCTTCAAAAGAGTTTTAGTGTCATTAGGTGATGAATGTTCCTAAGGGGGGGGGGATAATGTAACACCTTGAATATCTAAGACGTGTCGTAAAGCCTAACATAGGTGTCATAAGATCTAAGTACTGTTTCTAAGTCCATTTTTAATGAACATAGGTCATTTAGGAGGTTTAAGAACCAAAATGTCCAAGAAAGTCCATGACATCTGGGAAGTTAGTTCAAAGGGGTGTTAGTATGCCTTATACTATTTGACAAACTTTTAGGAGTTGGAAAGGTACGAAAATTGCTGGAAAGGTAGCTAATAGGTGTTTGATTTGTTTCGTGGTTGAAACGTCTAGGTACGACTCCCCAAGGACAAACCAAAGGCCCTTGAGGAGGACCCTTGTAGTTTAATGCAACAGTGCCTGGCAGTGTGCATCGACGGGAAAAAAGATGGCCTCTGTGTGTGGTGTCGATGCAATCGTCGTCCCAACCTTAGGCTGGTTGAGAAGGTCCCTTCACCCGCACAGCCTCTGAACTCATCGATAGAGTGCAGACGGGCATGCTACGGTCCGTGTGTGGATCGATGGGGCATCGATGCCACCATCATCCCACACTTAGCCAATGCATGGAAGCCCCTCGCCTGCACAATCTCTGAACTTATCTAAGGGGTGCATGACAGAGGGGTGAGGGACCAATGACTTACAGATGACTCATCGATCGGGGTCTCGTCTGTGAGGGTCGAGTTTTCTGGATAAATTAAGTTGGTCTCATTTAATTAGTTAGGGTTAGGTGGTTTAATTAGGGGTTAAGGGAGTCTAATTAAGTTGATTTAAGACCCAATATAAATACTGCCAACCCTCACTAATCTAAAGACTGCTCTAAAATAAACTCTCTTCCTTCTCTCTTATTTCTCCCTCTACTTAAACTCACCATTGAAGACTAGCAAGGATTAGGGTTTGGGGTCTGGAAAGGGACGACTTCACCATCAAATTATTGTCAAACGTTAAGGTATGGGTTCTGTTCACCTTTCAGACTCTTTCCTCAAAGGGTTCCTTCAAAATAGATTTCAAAAGTTGAGTTATTTGATGAATTCCGTTCAGTTACGAAATTGAAGTTATTAATTGAGTTGTTAATGATTTATTTAGGTTACATTGAATAGATTAATATTTAATTTAGCTTGTTAATTGTAATTTTTGATTGTTTGGTCTAAATTGAAGAACATGATCTTCAATCCCTAACCCTAGGTTGTGATCTTGACCTATGTTATATTGTGATCATTCAATTGACTTGGTTATTGATTAAATTACTATACTATGGTTTATTATGATTAAATTAAGATGAATTATAGGCCTATAATGATAGTTCTTGAGATGTGATTTAAGTTATTAATTGTAATGTGAAATTAGCCTATGTATCTTGTCTTAAATTGTGAGCTAGTGTTGAATTATGTTCAAGAGATGCAATTGACCTTAGTATCTTCTTGGTTATCATTGTATGATGATGTTACACCCCAAATTGGGTTGAGTTATGGGTTGATGGTAAGACTTTGATGATAGACTATGAGGAAGATTTGGTAAGTCTCAAAATCTCTATCTTTATTTCCAATTGTGATTAATTGTTGTTAAGTCATGATATTACATTGGAGTATGTCTTATTCTAGGATTATAGGGTGGTATGATGTTCAATTGAAATGTATTGACTATGTTCTGAGGTTGATAAAGGTGTATTTGATATAAGGATGATGAAAACTATCAATGTGCCTTGATATGCTATGAAATGCTAATGTGTTAACCTCACTTATATGAATTGTGATGAAAGGACTTATACTCATACAATTCTGATTGAGCTATTGATGATGATGATTATATAAGGGGTATACCCTATGATCTAAACTAAGCTATGTTTGATAATTAAAGCCTTAAAGACATTTCAAAAAGGGACTCTAGCTTAGCACCGAGTGAACTAGATTGAGGAGTGTCCCTTCCCACATACGGAAGGTAGGAACACCACTTTACTCTTGAGATTGGAGACTGTAATGCATGGTGCATAAAGAGGGTCCCAACTATATCTCCTAGTTCTTGAACTATGTTGCCCTCATCAGAATACTAGCTAGTGGATCCACGTAGTTGCTGTGTTTCATGTTTCGGTACTACCTTGGCAAGTAGTCCGCCTTCTTTTGGTGTATGGTTTTATGACACCGGATTCCACACTAGCTTATGCGGTCTATATCGGTTAGGCAACATGTTCTCCAAAAGGTAAAACGAATTAAAGGACTTGAACTCTAAAGATAACCTTAGGGGTATAGCTTAGTATAGGAAGGGGTATGGGACTCTACCTAAACATTGCACTAGTTAACGTTCAGGGGAGTCTTAGGAGGAGGTTCTTATATATGTTTATGTTATGATAATATACGATGTATATATGATGACCATGAGACATTGTTGATACTATATGTTATTAGTTCATTTATGAATATTCCTTGGGTTATAATGTTTATATGATGAAATGTAAACCTAAATGCCGTCATATTTAAAGTTGGACATTGGTCATGTTTTCTTGTTGAGGATACTTGATTGAGTAAGGTTATGGGGCTTTGCTCGATCATTGCACTTGTTGATTTGATAAGGACTTGTGAGTAGTTGTCTTGCTTATTATGATATGTTTGAATCTTACTCATTCTTTTGATATTATTCCTTGATGATAAGGTTGTAGTAAATCATGGTTTCAAGTACGTTGGGATAATATTACTTGTTGAGATAATAAGCATGTTTGGTTGGTCGATATGACTTGTTTGGCTTTCCATTAAGTCCCTAAAGGGGTAAAATGGCATGTTTTGACTAAAAAGTCCCTTTTAGCATGATTTTCTTGTGTATGTGCATAAGGTCTCATACTTAGTACATGTGGAGTACTAACCCCATTTTCTTCCCTTTTCCCAAACATTTTAGGTTCTGTTAGTTGAAGAGTTTGGAAGGCGACATTGTTGAAGGTATAGATTCTTCCTTTCATCCATGTTGGGTAGCTCCTCAACTTCCAAGGGCAATGCAATCATCTAGCTACAGACTTGTTATGAGCTTAATGACTCTTTCATTTCTTTCCTTTTTAATTGAGTACTATGCTTTTGTATGACCTATATGTGGTCTTGTTGGTTTGATGTAAGGGCTATGCCTATATTGTGATAGTCGTTTAGATGGTATGAGATGAGACAATTGTTGAGACTATTCCTATATTTTATATATATGTACGTTCAATAAACGTAGAAAGCTATGTAACCTTCCTACACGAAGGGTCTATGTAAACTCGATATGAATATATACTATGTGTATGTAGAGGTTTATGTAAACCTCCAAGTAGTTATAGTGAAATTTTTAATTTTTTCTGTGTTTTTCAACCTATGGATGTAATGACATGAGACTAAGAGGCTAGTCTTAGTCCTTAAAAAGGACAACGACGCCAGTTACGTCTAGGGGGAAACCCGAATGTAGCAAAACCAATTAACCATAATCTATAGATGAATCAAAAGCCCATAACAATCTACACATGAATTCATAAATATAAAACCATGATCACATAACCCATATTTTGTCAAATGTAGTGATTTGTGAAGGTAAAGTTTTCATGGAGAATTCATTAGAAAACATCTATTATACATCCATTACATCATATATTAACATTTGACAACTTTCATGCAAGAACCCAAGACTTAGAGTAAAAACTGGACATTTCATCTTTTTGAAATCTTTGAAAATCATCTTTGAAAATGGCTCTAAGGTGATACCAAGCCTTATATGAAGAAATCCGATACCTTATGAGAAGAACCTAATGATAATTGAAGAATAAAATACATTGAAGATACATCTTCAATCTCCATCTTTACCTTGAACTCTCATGGAGGTTTTTGAAGAAACTTTGGGAGGGAATGTGTTTTGATTTAGGTGTTAGGGTTATAATGACATTCTAATGACTTATATACTCTTCAAATACCAATAACACTCAAAACATCCGTCCTCTTATTTAATAAAACATGGGGTGAATTTCCCAAAAACCCCAAGCCTGACAGAAAACTGGCAGCCAGTTCATAGCAACATCGACACCCCACCATCGACGATACGTGGGTGAGACCACGCCCCATCGATGGGGTCTCATGGTTTTCTCAATCTGCTTCTCAACCTTACATCTTTTAGGCTCCATCCACGCCACCTATACGGGCCGTCGCCTGGTTGATCACCTCTCGTTTGGCCCTGCCTGGCAATGTTGAGCTCCAAGTTAGGGTCCTCCTTTAGGGCCCCTTTGTGGGTACTACTTGGAGTCGTACCCGGACGTTTACAACTCAAATATGCTCGCATGCGAGTTTAGGAACTACCACACGAGCTTCATCCAAAACGAACATGTAAAACTCGACAAAACATATATAGACACGCAGGACATTTCAAGGAAACCTTTCAAACTTCATGGACGTTCTCGGACGTTTGACCTCCAAACTTCAAAAAACTTGACACTGCCTATATGTACTATAATAAATCTTATAATTACCTTAGAACATGAATCACACATAAACACATAACACCACATATGTGACTTAGTCGTCGAACGTCTTGGTCATCCCTTCACATTTGACTTCCAATGCACCTAATCTCTTAGAAACTACCTCTAAACCACATTATACACCAATTTAGTACCTTAGACAATCACAACAACCATGTTAGGTTCTAGCTTCACCTAAGTTATTTTCGGGGTCTTACAGGTAAATTGGTAAGACCTGTGATCTTGAATCCTTACTTCAATTGTGATGGCTTGTACTTGATGACGATGTTCAATTGAAGTATTGATTGTGATTAGATTAGATAGTTGATGGTATGATTAATTTAATTAAAATTTCTTGATTATATGGATTGTGAGATTATAATTAAGGTGTAATGATATAAGGTTGATTTGAATCACTTATGTGCCTTACTATGACATGATGATGATAATGTGTTAATCTCACATATGAGGATTATATTGAAAGAAAGTTCTCATGCAATTCCAGTTGAGCTAATGACTATGAATATACAATGGGTTATTCTCCTCTGGCCTATACTAAGCTATGATAATTAATAAATGCTTAAAGACATTTCAAAAATAGACTTTAACTTAGCACCGAGTGAACTAGCTATGAGATCTGTCCCTTCCCAATGTGGGAAGTTAGGTTCACACTGATTCTAATGAGATAGATATTACAATGTAATTGTGCATAAAGAGGGTTTTAAGTATGTCTCCTAGTTCTTGAACTATGTTGCCCCCATAAGAATACTATTTAGTAAATCCACTTAGAATGTTATGTTCATGTTATGGTACTACTTTAGGAAGTAGAACATCTTCTTTCGGTGTAGGGTTTCATGACACCGGATTCCATATTTAGATCATATGGTCTATGTCGGTTAAGTTAATTGTTCCCGAAAGTGAAACGAATTTTATAATGTGGACTCTAACTAAGATTACTTAAGGGGTTCATCTTAGTATAGGTAGGGGTATGGAACTCTATCTATACATTGCACTAGTTGTCCTTGAGGGAAGACTTAGGAGGATGTTCTTATGCTTTTATGACTATAATGGTATGCAAAACTTGACTCTACATGTTGATGACCTATATGATGTTAATTTCACTTATTTACCTATTATTGGTCTAGTTTGCTAAATATGATGATGATTACTCACGATGCTATGTTATTTGAAGTTAGACATTGCTATGATCTTTTGTTGGGTTTACTTGTTTGTGTTGGGTTATGTGACTTTACTTGATCATTGCACTTGTAAACTTTGTAATGGGTTATGGCTAATGATCTTGCACATGTTGTAATGTTATGAACTCTTATGCATGCTTTGTTGTGGTATAACATTATGTTGGAGTTGTTTTGGATTATGTGCTTTAATATGCTATTACACATGTTGACTTGACTTTACTTGGTGATGTTGGTCTTGTATTTTATATGGTCTTGTTTGATGAATATGTGTCTATTGATTCATATGTGTTCTTGAATGTGCATAAAGACTTTTCAAAGTAAATAAGCATGGTTTTGAACAGATGTCCCTTTAAGCATGATTTTTATGTTGTATGTGTATATATTTCCATACTTAGTACAAGTGGTGTACTAACTCATATCTCAATGTTTCCTACAAAAATGTAGGAGTCCTTATGAAATGATATGTAGCATGTTAATAAGTTGAACTTTGGCATAATTGACTCATGTAAAGCATGTTGAAATCATGTTGTTGTTGTGAGAAAGATATTCCTCATAATGTAATATTGTGCCTTATGTGTGGTAATTGAAGTTTTGAATTGCCATATGTAAGTGATATTATTGATGTTGTTATGTAGTGTTGTTGGTTGGGATGATAGTTTTGAGTCAATTCCTTCCTTCTAAATATTTGAGTATCATTCGAGGACGAATGTTCCTATAGAGGGGATAATGTAACACTTCAAAAATCCAAGACGTGTGTTAAAGTCTAACATAAATTTCATGAGGTCCAAACACTGTTTTAAGGCCTATTTTTAATGAATATAGGTCATTTAGGAAGTCTTGGAAACTAGTTCTAGGAGGTATTTGACTAGCTTTTAGGAGTCAGAAATCTATGAAAATTGGTGGAAGGGTAGATAACATGTGTTTAAGTTAATTCATGGTTGAAAAGTCTGGGTACGACTCCCCAAGTACAAACAAAGGTCCCTTGAGGAGGACCCTTGCACGTTCATCTCAACACTGCCTAGGCAGTGTGTAATCATGAGACACAGTCGAGATCCGTGTCTAGATCAATGGGGCGTCGTTGCCGACCATCGATCAATACTTAGAATTTTGTTGAAGAACCCCAATTGCATAGTCTTTGATAAGAACGACGGATGTGCAGCACGGAAGGGTATAGTGACCGTCGACTCACAGACGAACCGCCGATCGGGGTCTCGTCTGTGAGGATCAAATTTACTTTCACATTTTAAATTAGTTTCATTTAATTATTTAAGGGGTTATGTGGTTAATTAGGGATTTAAGGGAGTCAAATTAACACCCCATATAAAGACCCCAACCCTCATTAGACTAAACATAACTCACAAAACAAATCCTCTTCCTTCTCTCTTCTTTCTCTCTCTATTGGAAGACACCATTGAAGACTATCTAGGGGAGGGATTTGGGGGATGTAAAGGGAAAAATTCACCGTAAAATCTTCATCAAACATTGAGGTATGGGATCTAATTCACCTTTGAGACATGTTTCCTCAATGTAAGACCTCACACGTGACTTCGGTGAACTAGAGACTAACATGTTGGTATTGATGGTCTAAGGTCCTAAATAGGTCTAAAATATGTCATAGAGGCAGTGTTTAAGAGTTTAGGCTCATTGGAAGTCAAACGTCAAGGGACGACCAAGACGTTTAACGACTAATGTCACCTATGTGCCTTATATGTGGTTCTATGTGTTCCTGTGTGATTCATGAGGTTATAAGGTTCTAAAATGGGTTATTATTGCATATAGAGGCATTTTGTAAAGTTTCATGGAGTTTGGAGGTCAAACGTCCAAGAACATTCGAAAGTGTTGCCTTTAAATGACCTTGTGTGTCTAAGCATGTTTTGTCGAGTTTTACGTGTTTGTTTTGGATGAAATTAATGTGAGAGGTTGTAAAATCGTATAAGATCATGTTTGGGTTTGATGATTTAACCTAAATTACTTATGAATCCATGAATTGGATGAACCCTAGTTTTTGACTAAGTTATGGGTTACTTGATATTGACCTAATATCGATGAATTATGATGTAGATTTCTATGGCTATCTAATGATGTAATAATTGTAGTAGTTTGATATCTACGTTGTATTGGATTTATGAATATGTAGTAATTTGACCTAGTTCTATGAATATTATTATAATTATATCGAATTGTTGGTTATGGCCATGGGTAAGGGCCTTGTGATATCGAATTGGGTGATTTTACATTGGATTGAGGTGTTGAGGATGATGTGGTGGTAACCTTCCCTATTTCCTTTGTTTTATGATTAATTAGACTTCAATAATGTTGTGATTGGTATGATCCACTTATGGTGGCGGTGTTATATGCTTTACTTGCAATTTATGTGGCCTTGTCGGCGTTATTTTAAGTAATGTAATGATCATGTCCTTGTCGGCAAACTACTTGAAGTAATGTGGATATTTATGTAGTATATTATGCAAAGCATGACAATATCTATGTACATGTGAAGTCATATATGTGTTTTTCTATTAATGCTAGTTAGGTGATCATGTTAGACTATGACTTTGACCTTGTGTGTAAAGTCTTATGGTTGAGTCTTGGTTATTCCTACTTGGATATATTAGTCTATGATGTTCATCTTGATGATGTTATGATAGTATATAGTATGACCTAAAGATGATAATATTTACTTCTATGTGCTTCTAGAATGATATGTAATATGTGTTAAGGTGAAGTATGTGGTGTCTTGTCTTGATTAACTTTTGTCCCTTACTTGATGCATATATGAATATGAATATGTGATGTCTTGGCTTAGGATGCTAATGTCTCTTAGTCTTGTATATATGAATGACATGAGACCTTAAATGATATTAAGATAGTCCTTTATGTGAAATCCTTGAACCTGTTTGTAAGGTTGTGAATGTTGAAGTAGTAAGCCGTAATGGTATCCTTCAAAGTAAAGGAATGATAAAATTAAGGTTAATTGGATGGAACGACATCTTAATAATCCTTAGGGAAGTCATCATGAGCTTCTTGTCGCCATTGTGAAGTAACCCTAGTGGACCTTTCTTTGGTAGGGTGAATGTGATTGGGTTATGAACTTGAAATGCAACCTTTTTATGTGAACCTTATGTGTGAATTACTCTATGAGAAAGAAGGCTAGCACCGAGTGAGTATGGTGAGGGAAGTAGTTATAGTTAAAGAATGAGACTAGATTACAAAGCGTGCCCTTCATATTCCTTAACCATGTGACTACATGGGATGTGTCTAAGTTCTACCATTTGCAAGTAGAACACCCTCATCGGAGTAGGTTAGAACTTCGCATTCCATGTCTTCCTATCATGTTCTATGTCGGTATTGCCTATTCTCATAATATGGAATGCCAATTAGCATTAGAGAAGTTTTATGAAGTTTAGGTGGTGGTATTGGACGCTATCTAGACATTGCACAATAGGCTTTGAAGGTGTTACTTGGAGTTTCTAGGTTTTTTCCAAGACCATTACTTGAATGTCCTTTATGTGTTGAATGTCTCCTAAATGAACTATTGAATGTAGTGACTTAAGCTAAGAAATTATGTTAAATGAATAACTAGTTATCTAGAGTAATTAAGTGTTTTCTAGTTAAGGTGTGAAGGGTGCATAGGAATGCTCACTTCGTATCTTACAAAGATGAGTCTTAAGAATGACTCTAGTTAGGGAAATTGGTTGAATATGTGGACATGATCTAAGATTTAGGTAGTCTTAAGTATTACCTGGGTAATCTTGAAGAGGTCAATCATGGACGTTATCTTCTTGATTTACTTAAGTAGGTATTTTGATAGCCTTTGGAAGGAGAATGTCGTATTATCTATGTGTTGATGCTTTCATGTCTTGTACGTGTGTATGTGACTCATTGTAAGTAGTCTTGAGGATCATTTAGGTATGCTTAGGAAGTTTGTATGGCGGTCTCTGTTTGTGTTGCTTAAGTTAGTCTTAGGATAGCTTTAAGTGGGATAATTACATATTAGAAGATCTCTAAGGTAAGGTTAAGCAACTTCACTGTAAAGTGAAGGAACACTGAGTTGAGATTAATGTAAAGTGACTTCAAAATTATGATGTTTGGCATAAATGTTATCTTATGTGTTTCTAAGTTGATAAATGTTCTTCTTATGATTATATTATGATTTTTAAATGAAAAGATGCATATTTCCAACTAAATCTCCATTTTCATGATTTTCATGCATTATGCCATACTTAGTACATGTCGTTGTACTAATCCATACTTTTATCCATCTCTATAGTTGTTGATAGGTGAGGAGTATTTGAGAAGTGAAGACTTGGATCTTAGCATCATTCAAGTGAAGCTGAAGTATGTTCTCATTTGATTTGAGGGCATAAATGTCTTTTATGTTTCCATTTGAAGTATTGTAATAGACTAAGTATTTCTATATTTTGAAGTATGGTCCGTCTCCCAAAATTATTCTCGTGTCTTACGTTTGATGAGATTGAGACTTAGTATTTCCTATGACTTCATATGAAAGAGTTTTCAAAGACTATGATATGTTTTGTGAAAAGTTTTAATTATGCACTACTTTTCATTATGTTTATGCGATGAATGATATGTAAGGGCTTGGACAAGACCTCCGAGAGGTCAAGTACGCTGGTTGTAATCCGACATTGCCCCTAACTTCTAGGGTGTGATTTTGGGATTTGACAAGCTTGGTATAAGATCATAGGTTATGAAAGTAGTATTAGGAATCAAGAAGTCTCATCAAGTCACGTCTAGTAGAGTCTTGACCATCGGTGTAAGTCGCGACACATATAGGGGCGAGAGGCTATAGGACGATAGAGTTTCCCATATTTTCTACTCCTATGTCGTGTGGTAGAGTAAAATTTATGAGTACTCTTTTCTTATGGTTATCCTTGTGTTTCTAGGAAGAAGAATACGAGGAGGACGCCCGCTAGGAGAGTTGAGGAGAATGAGGTGCAAGAGGAGATTCCTCGTCAATTTGAGGAAATTGAGAAAGTTCCTCAAGGTGATCAAGTCCCTAATGTGAAAGGAGGTAATGAGGTTCCGGAGGTTCATCCGGAGTTGAATAATTGGGATATTAGAGAAGCTTTGGTTGCTTTAGCCCAAGCCGTGACTACTCAAATAAATTTGAGAATGGTACAGAGGGTGAATGTTTTAGAGAGTTCTATGATGTCTAGGTTATGAAATTTTGTGAGGATGAATCCTCCTATCTTTCTTGTCTCTAAGGTGGGAGAGGATCCACGAGAGTTCCTAGATGGAGTGTCTTAGGTGTTGAGTGCTATGGGGCTTATATCTAGGGAGAAGGCGGAGTTGGCTTCGTACCAACTGAGGGATGTTTCTCAAATATGGTACACTCAATGGAAGGATAATAGGCTGGAGGAATCTTTTCCTATTGAGTTGGAAGAATTTAAGGAAGATTTTCTTAGTAAGTACTTTTCCCGTGAGAGGATAGAAATTAAGGTGGAGGATTTTATCAATCTCAAGCAACGCAATCTGAGTGCTGAGGAATACTCTTTGAAGTTCTCTATGTTATCTAGATATGTCCCTTCCATTGTGTCTAATTCGAGGGATGAAGTAAATCATTTTGTGACGGGTGTGGCCAATCTAGTGAGGGAGAAATTCCGTACGGCAATGCTACACAATGATATGACCTTAGCTAGACTCATGGTGTATGCACAATAAATTGAAGAGTCTAAACTTGGGAGGAAGGGTATAAACTTAAAAAGGAGCGGTGCTAGTGGTCAAGGGCAATCGAGGTAAAAAAGAGGGCTCAAAATCATGAACAACATAAGGGTATTAAGGTGAAATTTGAGAAAGGAGGTAGTTCTCAAAATGTCAAGCCTACGTGTGTCACTTTTGGAAAGAGGCATTATGGTGAGTCTCTATTGGGTAGCAGGAGTTGCTATGGTTGTGTCAAGGAAGGACATACGGTGAGAGATTTCCCTAACATTGCTTCTAGAGGAAAAAAGGGCAAGCAAGTTGCTCTTAGTGTTCCAAAGGATGATGCTACAACAAAGAGGCATTTTCTATGCACTCCGGCCTAGAGGATCAAAGCCAGATGCGAATGATGAGAATGATAAGGGTAAGTCCTTGCATTTATTTTTAGTGAGATGAGTTCCTTCTAAGTGGGGGAGTATGGTTAGAAGATTGGATAAAATAATATAGAAGCATGTTACAGGTGCATGGTGTTTAGGAGTTTTGTTGAAATTGAATTCCATTAAGTTTTTGCATTTTGTATTTTATGAAGCCATGATTATGTCTTAAAATATGTTTATATGATGTTACCTTTCATATTAGCATGTTCTTACCATGAACTTCTAAAAAGTGGCATTTTTTAAAAAAAATTGTTGAAATCACTGTAGAGCATTGTCTATGAACTGTTAAGAATTTTCAAAAATTGACTAATTGATTCTTTGGTGTAAATTTTTTTAATGTAGTTAGAACTGATGTATATGTGTATGATATTGAATATAAAATGAGTTTTTACTTTTTGAAATGAAGCATGTGAGTTTTGTAGCATAATGAGTTATAGAATTGTTTTCTAGTATCTTGTTGTGTTGTAAATCTCTTGACTATGTGAAATTGATGTTTTCTTATTAAATATGTGTTATATGGTATGGTCATGATCTGTTAGTTAATCTCTATTCTTGGAAGTGTTCGGAGAGTGGCAAGTGTCATTCGAGGATGAATGGTTTCCATGTTTGGGAGATTGTAAGACCTCACAAATGACTTAGGTGAACTAGACCCTAACATGTTGGTCTTGATGGTATAAGGTCACAATAGGTCTAAAATATGGTATAGAGGCAGTGTCTAAGAGTTTAGGTGCACTGGAAGTCAAACGTCAAGGGACGACCAAGACGTTCCATGACTAAGTCATGTATGTGCCTCATATGTTGTTCTATCTGTTTATATGTGATTCATGAGGTTATAAGGTCCATAAATGGGTTATTACAGCAAATAGATGTAGTGTGTCAAGTTTCGTGGAGTTTAAAGGTCAAAGGTCCAAGAACGTCCATGGAGTTTGAAAGTGTTGCTTTAAAATTACCTTGTGTGTCTAAGCATGATTCATCGAGTTTTACATGTTCATTTTGGATTGTTTCATGTGAGAGGTGCTAAAATCATATATGATCATGTTTGGATTTGAGAAGTTTGGGAAAACATCCCCAACGACCACCCAAGGGTCCTTGAGGAAGGACCCATGTTGGTAGCCAAAACTGCCCAAGGCAGTCCCACCTACAAATGGTAAACGACGGCCGGTGGCCTGGTCGACACCCCGTAGGTGGTGGGAGTCGTCTGGTACTTAGCCTAGGAGATAAACTCCCAGTTTCCGGTCTCTGAACCCATCAATGGAGGAAAGGACGACCCGTGTGTGGACTTATGCCATGTCGATGGGCAACCGTCGTTGGGGTTGTGTCCTACGTGCAACTTCACTATTCAATGAGGGGTGAAGTTGTAATTTCACCCCACTTCCAAATAAGAATTTTTGTGGTTCCTTAAGGGTCTTTTTGGTGTTTTAAACATGTATATAAGTGTTTACCACTTACAATATTTCATTCTTCCAAATTAAAACCCCAAAATACTTTAGAATTCTCTCTAGAACTCCATTGGAGTAAAAAGTCAAGGAAGAGCTTGGATTGTTGAATTGAGTGGAGATTCTTCATTAAAGTGAAGAATTAGCTTCATCAAGGTATGGATTTGATCCTTGAATCTCTCTTCATCAAGGAGCCCAACTCTCAAGAAATTTTCTAATGTTTTCAAATTTGAATTGTCCAATTTCATGATTCTACCACGGGTTCTTGCATTAATTATTTTAAAAGTTTATTATGGATTAAATTATTATTGTATTGATTATTTTACCTAAATGACCTATGAAACCATGAATTAGATGAACCCTAGATTTTGACTAAGTTATGGGTTACTTGATATTGACCTAATGTTGATGAATTTTGGTGTAGATTTCTATGGGCTATCTAATGATGTAATAATTGTAGTAGTTTGATACTAGGTTGTACTGGATTTATGAATGTGTAGTAATTTGACCTAGTTTTATGAATATTATTATAATTATGTCGAATTGTTGGTTATGGCCATGGATGGGTAAGGGCCTTGTAATATCAAATTGGGTGATTTGACATTGGATTGATGTGTTGAGGATGATGTGGTGGTAAGCTGCCCTATTTCCTTTGTTTGATGATTAATTAGACTTCAATTATGTTGTGATTGGTATGGTCCACTAATGGTGGCGGTGTTATATATTTTACTTGCAATTAATGTGGCCTTGTCGGCGTTATTTTAAGTAATGTAATGATCATGTCCTTGTCGGCAAACTACTTGAAGTAATGTGGCTATTTGTGTAGTTGATTATGTGAAGCATGACAATATATATGTACATGTGTAGTCATATATGTGTTCTTCTATTAATGCTAGTTACGTGACCATGTTAGACTATGACTTTGACCTTGTGTGTAAAGTTTTAGGGTTGAGTGTTGGTTATTCCGACTTGACTATATAAGTCTATGATGGTCATATTGATGATGTTATGATAGTGTATAGTATTACATTAAGATGATAATAGTTACTTGTATGTGCTTCTAGAATGACATGTAATGTGTGTTAAGGTGAAGTATGTGGTGTCTTGTCTTGATTGACTTGTGCCCCTTACCTGATGTATATATGAATATGAATATGTTATATCTTTTCTTAGGATGATAAAGTCTCTTAGTGTTGTATGTATGAATGACATGAGACCTTAAATGAATTAAGAGAGTCTTTTATGTGAAATCCTTGAACCTAGTGGTAAGGTTGTGAATATTGAAGTAGTAAGCCGTAATGGTATCCTTCAAAGTAAAGGAATGATAGACTTAAGGTTAATTGGATGGAATGACATCATATTAATCCTCAGGAAAGTCATCATGAGCTTCTTGTCGCCATTGTGAGGTAGCCCTAGTGGACCTTTCTTTGGTAGGGTAAATGTGATTGGGTTATGAACTTGAAATGGAACCCTTTTATGTGAAGCATATATGTGAATTACTCTATGAGAAAGAAAGCTAGCACCGAGTGAGTATGGTAAGGGAAGTACTTCTATTTAAAGAATGAGATTAGATTACAAAGCATTCCCTTCATATTCCTTAACCACGTGCCTACATGTGATGTGTCTAAGTTCTATGATTGGCAAGTAGAACACCCTCATTGGAGTAGGTTAGAACTTCACATTCCATGTCTTGCTATCATAGTCTATGTAGGTATTGCATATTCTCGTAATATGGAATACCAATTAGCATTATAGATGTTCTATGAAGTTTAGGTGGTGGTATGGGACGCTATCTAGATATTGCACAATAGGCTTTGAAGGTGTTAGTTGGAGTTCCTAGGTCATGTCCAATACCATTACTTGAATGTCCTTTATGTGTTAATGCCTCCTAAATGAACTAGTTAATGTAATGACTTAAGTTAAGAAAGTGTGATAAATGAATAAGTACTTATGTACAGTAATTAATGGTTGTCTAGTTAAGGTGTGAAGGGGGAATAGGAATGGTCGCTTCGTATCTTATGTAGATGAGTCTTAAAAATGACTCTAGTTAGGGAAATTGGTTGAATATAAGGACATGATCTAAGCCTTAAGTAGTCTTAAGGATTACTTGGGTAATCTTGAAGAAGTCAATCATGGACGTTATCTTCTTTATGTTTGGAATAAATATTATCTTATGTGTTTTTAAGTTGATAAATGTTGTTCATGTGATTATAATATGATTTTAAATGAAAAGATGCGTATTTCCAACTAAATGTCCATTTTCATTATTTTCATGCATTATGCCATACTTAGTACATGTGGTTGTACTAATGCATGCTTTTATCTATCTCTATAGTTCTTGGTAGGTGAGGAGCATTTGGGAAGTGATGACTTGGATCGTAGCATCACTCAAGTGAATTTGAAGTATGTCCTCATTTGATTCGAGGGCATAAATGTCTTTTATGTTTCCATTTGAAGTATTGTAATAAACTAAGTATTTCTCTATTTTTGAAGTATTATAATAGACTAAGTATTTCTATATTTTGAAGTATGGGCCGTGTCCCAAAAGTATTCTTGTTTCTTACATTTTATGAGATTGAGACTTAGTATTTCCTATGACTTTATATGAAACAGTTTTCAAAGACTATGATATGTTTTGTGAAAAGTTCTAATTTCGCACTATTTTTCATTATTTTTATGCGATGAATGATATGTAAGGGCTTGTACAAGACCTCCAAGAGGTCAAGTACGCCGGTTGCAATTCGAGATTACGCCTAACTTCTAGGGTGTGGTTTCGGGATGTGACACTCAAAGGGTTCCTTCAAAGTGTTTTCAAAAATTGGGTTTCTATGTGGGTTCTTCTAAATCTCGAAAATTATATTATGAATTGGATTGTTTATGTTTTCTATTGGATAATTTGAATTGATTAACATGTATTCGAACCTAATTATGATAAATGTTGATGGTTTGGTATAGTTTGTAGATGATGATCCTTGACTCTTAACCCTAGGTTTGAATTTGATATAAATTAGGTTGTATTTGGCTCAATTAACTTGTTTATGGATTGAATTGCAATTAGATGATGTTGTTATACCAATCATTAACAAATTAAAGAAAATTCTGGTCTTCCATGCTAGTTCTTGAGAAGATGATCTAGGTTAGGAAGTGAATTGACATAAGCATCTTGTCCTAAGTTATAATTTAGTATTGAATTGTAATATAGTGATTCTTCTAGTCTTGTTATCATGTTTATTGTTGATTTATGATGATGTATTCCCAAGAATTGGGTTGAATGAGGTTTTATGGTAAGACCTTGATGATAAACCATGAATGAGACTTGGTAAGCCTTAAAATCTCTATCCTTTACTTTCAAATTGTTGTTAATTGTGATTAAGTCATGCACTCTAGTTGCTATGTTTGTTGCATTCTATAGTATTTTAAGCTTCGGATTATGCTCGGATTTGTATTGCATTCCAGCCAAGCACACCATTACATCAGCATTATAATCAAACCCTGCAGTTATCTTATAGACATTTGTACTCATTTAGATAATAATTTATAGTGCCAAATCTTTGCCAAGTCTCTGAACTGATGGGATACTATTTATTGTCGATTATTACTCGATATTTCATGCGTAGTTAGTAAAATCAATTCGACTAAACTTTGAGCTAAATTATTACGTGTTGGGATGGTGGAAATTCTATGAGTCTTTGTTAGGCTTGAGTCGCATTATAAAGGATTGCGAGGTGGAATTTGGAAGAATCGAATGAAAATAGGTACATTGGTATGTTTGGAGAATTGAGTGCAACTCGCCAAACTGCTCGGGGGTTTGCCTAACATCACCATTTTGCCTTTAATTGAATGTTTTATGTATTGGCTGAAATTTAAATTTCGGTGGTCAGATAGAGTTACAATTTACACTCAGCTATTCGCCAAAAGATTTCTTGTTCGCCCTTTGTCTACACCCATTTATAATTTGTACATATTTTTTTTTAGACCCTAACATAATCAATACGATACAAATAAGGTAGTAAAAGTAACTCTACAGTCAGAATCTCCTGATCCTTCTTTCTAAATTACTACCTAACTTGTCGTCCATGTTTCGGTAGAAACGACCTGAACAAAAGTTGCAGGGAGAAATGATCCACCCAGGAACATAAGGGAATGAGAGTTTAAGGAAGAGGAAAAGAGAGAGGAGCTAGCAAGACAAAGGAAATACACTAAGGAAGCAAGATCAAAAAATAAAATTTACATCGATCCTAATGTGCCTCTATGGACTCGAGGTTTTGTTAATGTTGTACATGTATTTAGGGTAGATCATGAGATGAATCAAATGATAATATCCAGCATCGCTACTGAGGCAAAGGTAGCTGAAAACAATGCTGAAACTCAAAGAAGTAGCACTTAAGGAGAAGTTGTCTTATTTTGGGAAGACACTTCGAGTGCTCATACCCCGACGGATGAAGAATCTGCATAAACAGTATCTCCTTTTCACTTGTCCCTTTTTGTTTATCTTTCTTAAAATTTTGTATATTGTCATTATTTTCATTTTAGGACAAATGTTGTTATTTGTGGTGAGGTGAGGCCCACCTTTTCTTTTTGTGTTGAATATTTATATGTTTTGATATATGTTTGGGTTGTTTATTTAAATTACATTATAAAATTGCTTTCGCAAATGTTTGATCTTATTGCTCTCTTTAGGGTCCTAATTTCATAATAATTTTGACCCTTCAAAAAAAATTTCACTTTTGAGAATTTTGGCACCTCTTGTGTTTAAAGTGGCTGTTCTTATACAAAGTTAAGTCTCAATTTCAATCAATACCGATGACTTGAAATGTGATCTTAATCGAACACACATGAATTTGCGGATACAAATAGAACGTATGAATTTACATAGGCAATATCTGAACTCTTAGCATCTCGTTATGATTAACCAATTATCGAATTGATTATTTTGCAATGATCATTGCACACTAACGAACGTTTATTGTCTTGTTTGACTGAAGTGTCACTACCTTTTGTGATTAGCTTAATTTGATCCTTTCATGAATAAACCTAGAATTCGTTGGATTAGTCTGATTGATTTAGAAATGTATCCTCCTGACATGATCTTAGGCAATTCTTAAGAGTGTTAGCCAACTTTGACATATACCTCTTTTATGGCCTACCCGTGAGTGTGTGAAACTCCTTTGAACACACTTTGAGCCTTACCTCTTGGCAAAAACTTGATGAAACCTAAACCTTATGTTATCCATCACGTATAATCTTTTCTTTTTGAGATATGATATAAGTGAATAGCCAACATAGGCCAAAGGCCTATGTTGGGGGTGTTGAAAGAATCAAAATGAGAAGTCAAAAAGTGCAAGAAAGGTCTCACAAACTCATGGTATTGCAAAGAAATAGAAACCCTCCATAGAAAAAAAAGAAGAAAAAGAAAAAGAAAAAGAAAAGAAAAAAAAGAAAAAAAAAATAAAAGACAAAGAAAAGGAGAATAAAAGTCTTGAAATAAAAACACAAAACAAAAAGAAATATATCCATGAATGTAAATAAAATTTCACGATCCGCAAGTACACCCTAGAAGTTAGGGAAATCCTTGGGTCGCACCACGGCGTACTTGACCTCTCGGAGGTCTTGTACAAGCCACTTGATTTCATTACACAACATCATGCATAAATGGATGTAATTTTAAATTATTCTTAAAATATAAACCAAAAAGGTCTTTGATAAAAGCGGAATCATCGCTAATAACATTGTCTCAAATACCGTCTAACTTTGACATGAATGAAAATCTTGGGACGCAGCCCACATAAAGTCTAAAATATAAAGAAAGACATGAAGGAACATAAACGTTCGTCCTCGAATCTATGATGACTCACACCTTTTTCTTTTCTTGGAAACCTTGGAACTCTACCGTTCAAAGAAACTCAATCTTCTCAAGACCCTAAAAGGACAATATGTGTTTGTACGATATTTACTAAGTATGGAAACTATAACACCAAACATAAGATATCTCAAAGGGTTAGTCAATAATAGGCATAACCATAAGAGATAAAGACATAAGCATAACATTTTATATATATCATAAGCATATTAAAGCATCATAAAAAATATAAGATAATAGTTTATACTTAACCCTTTTTGTCCTTTTACTGAAATGAACCATATCACAAGCTATCTCCAATTTTACTTGTGCAAGGCTACTACAAAAGCTAAGTATATCTCTTTGGTCATTGTTGATCATAGACAACATTTAAGAGCTAAGTTCATTATAACAGATGAGCGCTATGACCCTAGGCCACCTCAAAGCACACTTGTGCAATGCATGTGAAACATCCCATAGTATTTCACACACTAAGCATATCTTTAAGTCACCCTATCTTGTTTCATTTCATCTAGGAGTCTCTAGTAGAACTACTTCATTTTGTCAATGAACCATCATCTTAAGTTAACCATGTCATGTAATACAACTATAATCACTATCCAAGAACAGCATATATCATGTAGGGGTTATGTTATAGATAGCTTCAAGTCATACTTGTGCAATGTATAGATGTCATCACATACTACCATCGATATTAAGTATTTCTCTAGACTAACCTAATCCAAGCTAACTTATCTTGCAACCTTGTCTATTAAGCTCAACATACTACCATAATAGACCTACTACCATGGGAAGTATCTCAATATGCTAACCAAGCTACTAAAGAAAGGTTACAACCATCATAACCACCATGCAACCAATCATGTAGATTCAAGATAACCATAGGGGAGCATGAATCCTAATCCCTAAGCTACCATGAGAAACTAATCTCAAGCTATTTCATGAATTACACCTGACCTGCAAATCAAGCTATCCTTCGAAGAGTAAAGCCCTTTTTCTAAACGGTACCATGAAATGGTTTTGTCCAAACCAAGTCAAACTACCAAGAAGTTCGACACCTCACGCTACCATGATTAATCAAACCCAAGCTTCCATGAGATTTCAACATCTCAAGCTACCATGCGTATTTTAACTCAAGCCTCCTTAAGATTTACTATCTCAAGCTACCCTTGAGATCTTAATATCTCAAGCTATCATGAGATTTGCATATCAAGCTACCATATCCTTGATGTTGTCCCACCAAATCTACTACTCAAGAAGTGTACATCCAACCCATCTTCAAGTTAATATTAGTCTATCATGATTCTTACTCAGTTACATGTTAATCTATTCAATTAGATTATTAGAAGTTAATTCTAGTCAATCATGATCAAATAGGTTCAATTCCAATATTCTAGTTCAAGACCCTTTTTTTATCAATTAAATGTAGTTCGATTCATATCTAGGAAATTCAATAATGATTGAATAGTATATAATACAATTGAATTAAGAAGATCAACATAAAACCTTCATCTAGCCTCTAATGGCCTAAAATCACCATGATCTCCTTCAAGTTCAATTCCTATAAATTCACCGTGGAATAATCATGAAAACAGAATATATTTATCACATGAATATAGATTGGGATCACAATCAACGCTTACCCACAATCCAATCACAACCCTCTCTTGAATGGGGTTCTTTGGATTCTCAATTGTGGAAAAATAGGGGGGATTCATTGATAAAAGAATCCATGCATGATTAAGATTCACATATCTTAGATTAGAGACTTAAACCTAGCTTGAAACCTTGATGAATTCGTCCTCAATCAGCGTCCAATTTCTCTTCTTCTTCATTGGCGGTTTTGGGAGAATTTTGGGAGAGAAAGATTTTTGGAGTCTAGGGTCTAAATAGCTATTGCAATGATTTTATACTCTTCAATTACCTAAAATAACCACCAATAGTTCATCCCTAAATTTCCCAAAAGACCCATGCAACTATTTGACATTTTAACCAACTCAAATTTGACTTAAAAACAACGTGACCAAATCTTGAAGGTTACTGCGCGTCGCGGAGACATTTTTGATTCTTGGTTCTTGATTTTTTGGTGACAGAATGGTTCGTGAAGGAACTGAATCTTGGGGAAAGATTCTTCCCCCTTCAATGCCAGCTGGGCCACGCGCAGCCACTGCTATATCTTTGCTGGAGCGGCAGCTTGCATTGGCACTGTTTGGGTCCTCTTTGGGGACCTTTAGGCTGGTCCCCGGCCCTCGTTATCGGACGATTCGACCCTTTAAATGTTATTCTATTATTAGTAACCATCTATACTCAATTTCACTCTCAAACCATCCCCCAAAACTTCACTACAAAAACACTACGACACATTAGTTCAACTTCGACTAGTTTCCTAACGTCTTGGACATTCTTGGTCATTTGACCTCCAAACACTTCCAAAATTTATATACTGCCTATAAACACCATTATTAACCATTTAAAATATTAATACCTCATGATGCAAGTGTTAGGCTCTAGTTCAACCTAGTTCATTTTGAGGGTGTGACATAAAAGATGACTTAGAAGCAGTTGACTAAGGATTAAGGAAGGAAGATAGGCAATATCTTAAGGAAATCACATCTAATAGGATAAAATTTCACTTAACTCAAATGACCATACCTTTGCACTCAGCCCTGTTACAAGCCTTAGAAAGACATTTTTGATCCTGAGTGAACCGAACTGAAGGTCAATTAGAAAATAAGGGCAAAACTATGGGTGAAAACATGGATTGCGTTCCTCGTTGTGAGTGTGAGTGTTGCATCATATTCCTTATCCTAATTTGATAAATCTACCTGTGTGAAAATGGAATCATTCTTTATATGAGGTCATGTTGATCCTTTTGTTGATCTTGAACTTGCATTAGTAGAAAGTATTGTGAGCTCAAGAATCTTTTGTAATGGTGTGTCACAACTTAAATCTTTGAGTAGATGTTTCAGGTATGCATGAGTAGTTTTAGTCTTGGTGTATACATTCATGATTGTGTCTTGTGTAGCACTATTTAAGACATCCTATTTGAACTCCTAAACTTGTGTTTTACATGACGATAAGAAAAATTTTAAATTGGGGGTGTTGATCAGTACTCAAATTGGACTCATCTATTTTGTAGGGACCTATAAACGGGGGACTAAGTTTCACCTTTTTGCCGAATCTTATCACAACCTTCATGATGATATTTTCAAATATACCTAGTCACCAACTTCAAATTCTAACTCAATTCTGCTATCACCGAAATAAGATTTTTGCCTACTTTGAGTCATTTTCAACCTTTCTCTAATAAGTTGAATTTTTTCAATAGCTTCATAAACCGACTTGGTGCCAATAAGAGAAATGTCTCATACTTGAAACCAACCAACTAAACAAATATATCTCCTACAATACAAAGCTTCAAAAGGAGACATACCTATACTTGAGTGGTGACTATTATTATAGGAAAATTCTACCAAGGGGAAGTGATAATCCCAATTACCTTTAAAATCTATAATACACGCCCTCAACATGTCTTAAATGGCTTGAATGATACGTTTTGTTTGACCATCCATATGAGGGTTGAAAGAAGTGCTAAGCTTTTTTGGAATAATTTCAAAAAGTGAGAAGTAAAATGAGGACCCTAATTTGAGATGATAGATAGAGGAATCCCATGAAACTTCACTATCTCTCTTATATACAACTTAGCATAATTTTCCACCGAGTGAGATGTCTTGACGGGAATGAAATTGCTGATTTGGGCATCCTATAGACTGCGAGCCAAATAGAATCATATTTCTTTAGAGTTCAGGGAAAACCTATAATAATATCCACATTCACCTTTTCCCAATTCCAAGTGGCAATTGGCATATCTTGCAAAATCCACCCAGCTATCGATGCTCAACCTTGGATTGTTGACAATTAAGATATTTGGCTAGGAATCCCATAATATCCTTTTTAATACCATTGTACCAATAGACTTCTTGTAGATCATGGTACATCTTGCTGGGTCTCGGATCAATAAAATATCTAGAACTATGAGCCTTTTCTTGAATTTTCTGTCTTAGCCCGTCCACATCTGGAACACATAATCTCCCTTGGTATCTTAGTACCCCATCTTCCTTTGTGGAGAAATCCTCAACGGATTTCCCAAGTGACGATTCTTTCAGATAAATCAATATAAGATAAAAGTGCTTCTCAGACTTACATCTACAATAAAAAATGATTCGGAGCCCTTATGAACTGATAAACAACCTTTGGGAGAATCTACTAGTTGGACACCTAATCAGGCCAACCTGTGCACATCGCAGACTAAGTCTTTCTTTTTATCCTCTATTTGGGTCATAGTACCCATGGAAAGTCTACTAAGGGCATCCGGCACAAAATTAGCTTTACCGAGTTTGTAAAGAACACTCATGTAATAATCCTTTAACAGCTCTAACCACCTTGTTTCTCAGAGATTTAAGTTCTTCTGGGTAAAAATATATTGAAGACTTTTGTGATCGGTGAAAATATCTATAGTGACCAATACAAGTAATATCTGCATACTTTAAAATAAAATACCACCTCTGCTAATTTAGGATCATGAGTCGAATAGTTCTTCTCATGTGCTTTGATTTGCCTTGAAGCATAGGCAATCACCTTACCATGTTCTATAAGTACACACCCCAACCCTACTCTTGAAGCATCACCTTTCTTGAATGAAATGTTATTCAAGAATAAAGAGTTATCATACCTTATTGAATGAAGACCCATTAAACTGGCAATGAAATTAGAAGAAAATTCTCTTCTCGCTTGAGCTTGATCTTGGCCTCCAAAGGAGTTTTGAGAGAATTTGGGAAGAGATAATGGTTTTGGATTTTTAATTTCTCATTGGATGATTGTGTTTTGATATGGGAATGGGGGTAAATACGATATAAAAACCGTGTATAATAAATTCCAAAAGTTCCCAAAAACACCCCTAGACAATTTGTAATTAAAATTAACCATCCAATGACGTCTTGGAACAAGTCTGCGACGCGAAGGTGTTCCTTAACTTCACCAAAATAGGAGTGTGGGACAAAGCAGTTCCTGACAGATTTCACAATGCGGAGGCAAGAATTTTTTTAGGGTAAACAGGTCCACGATGTGGAATCATTCCCTTGAGATACTGCCCAAGGCTGTCAAGGCATCTTCTTGTCAAATCGTTTGGGTCCTCCTTGAGGACCCTTAGCGTGGCCCTTGGGAAGTCGTACCCATATGTTTGGACCCTAAACATGACCATCTAGGTGCTAGGGTCACCGCACTAATTTTAGACTCCAAATGAAACTTCAAAACATGAAAAGCATACGAGGACACACTTACATACAAAAAAGTTTAGTTTCCGGACGTCTTGGTCAGGTGTTGACGTTTAACTTCCAAAATCTATAAAACTGACTTCAAAGGTTGTTATTGTAATGCTCAGGAAGTTCCATGACTTAGAATAGAGCCTCACCAATTAGACAATAGTTAAAATGGTGTTTCTAGACTGAGACTAATGTAACAAAACTTAATGTGAAAGTATTAGAGCCTAAACGTCAAGGGACGGCCATGACGTCCGAAAACTATTGCAATTGAAATAGTAAACATCCTTAGGTTTTGTAAAGGTTTGGAAGTGTTGCATAGTCTAAACTTTTAAAAATACTTTAAATAGGTAAAATTATGTATATAGGGTAAAAACATCCAGGTATGGCCCCCAAAGGACCGCCTTAGGGGTCCTTGTAGGGACCCCACCCTTTGCCAATTTGTATAACAGACATATTTCACCAAGGAATAAAATATTTCTCCACGTCGCGGAATCTACTCTCTCAAATATTAATTTCAGAAATCTTGTTGGAACATCTCCGCGATGCGGACTTCTTTCCCCATGAAAAATCTTTAATTAGGATTCAGGTTTGACTTCACAAAATGATCAAGTTAAGTGAGGGATATTTTGGGTATTTTATTGGAGGTTTATATAGTGATATTAAATTATTTTTACACACATTTTACCCACTCATATCAAATCCCAAAATCGAAACCCAAAGCTCTCACATCTCTCTACTTTCTCTCTCTACTCAACCCTCATTGAAGAAACCAAAGATGCTTGAATAAGAAGACCTAATAGCCCAATTTTTATACTCAAATTATGCGAAAATTCTTCATAATGTATGGATTCTCTCACATGTGGTATTCCTTTCCCCAAGAGGTGCATTCAATGTTTATTTGAAATCACCCAATTCTAAGAGTTTTTCTCTATAAATGGGTTTTTTTTCTAAACTTGAAATTGATTGTTTATTATGATGACGTGTGATTACCAATGGCTAATAAGTATATATTGTGGAGTGATTGATGTTGATTATGTAGAATTTTGTGTGGTGCATGTCCTTTTCCAAATTTCCCCAAATCCAGGGTCTTGATTATGAATTTATTGGAATTGATTAATGTTTTGTGATTGTTAAACTTTTGTTAACTATACTATTTAATTCTTGGACAGCCCATTGCCATTTATTGTTGGGATTGGATCTACTTCTTGGATGAATTCATGGATGAATCTTTCCTTAACCCTAGCTATGAATTGGACATGTAGATGATTAGGATTGTTGGAATTTATTATGTTATTGTTTAATTAACTATATTATGACGACGATGATTGGATTATTCGCTAATTGTGATGAATTGAGGGTAAGATCTTGAATGAGGTTTTCGAAGCTATTGGTAAGACTTCTTATGATTATGAATCTCTACTTCAATAATGATGGTTTATTCTTGATGATGATATTCAATTGAAGTATGATTATGTGATTATATTAAGAAGATGATGATATGATGAATATTATGGCATGTTATGAATATGTTAAATTGTGAGATCATGGTTAGGGTATATGATTATACAAGGTTTAAGATGATTCTCATATGTGCCTTATATGATATGACTATGATGTGTTGATATCACTAAATGATGGTTTGTGAAGAAAGGAAGTTCTCATCCTATCTCTAATGATGTAATGACATGGTTATAAAAGGGGTTAGTCTCCTATGACCTATATTAAGATTTGATGATTAAGAATGACTAAGTGGCATTTCGAAAAGGGACTTTATCTTAGCACCAATAAAACTATATATGATAGGTGTCCTTTCCCAATGAGGGAAGGTGGGCTCACTATTGTTCTCATGAGACGGACACTACAATGCAAATGTGCATAAAGAGGGTTTCTAGTATATCTCCTTGTTCCTTAACTATGTTTCCCCCATAGGAATACTAGCTAGTGGATCCACCTATAATGTTATGTTCATGTTTTGATTCTACCTTAGAAAGTAGAGCACCTTCTTTCGATGTAGGATTTCATGACACCGGATTCCATGTTTAGCTGACATAGTCTATAGTCGGTTAAGGCAATTGTTTGCGAAAGTAAAATGAATGAATGAAAGTAATAAAGATCACTAGCTAGGGATACTCAAAGGGTACTACTTTGTGTAGGTATGGGTATGGGACTCTTCCTAGACATTGTACAAGTTGGCCTTGAGGGGAGTCCTAGGAGGTTTTTCTTATGCACTAATGATATCAGGAAATGTATATATGTTGGTTTTATATGATGATACTCTTATATGATGTTTGTTATATCAATGAACATGATATTGGTCTACATTTCTATGTATGAAGATGACATTACATGATGTTAAGTTATATGAAGCAAGGTATTAATTATGATCTTTTTTCTTGTTTCCTTGATTATGTGGGGTTATGAGGCTTCACATGAGCATTGCACTTGTAGTCTTGGGATGAGATTGTTCCTAAGGGTCTTGTATATCTTGATAATATGAATTATTGAACATGTAATGTTGATATGACTTTATGACGATGTTATCATTGTTTACGAACGTGTCTTATGTTGTTGTGATCCTTGACTTGTCAATTCTCTCTTAATTGTGAATAAAAACTTTTCAAATAGCTTAGCATGTTTCTAAAGAAACATTATCTTTTGAGCATGTATTCATATGGTTTATTGCATATATCCATACTTAGTACATATGCTTTGTACTAACCTATATTTCTTCTATTTCTACAAATATTTAGGTTCAGGACATTGAGCTGCTTAGAGGACATTTGCAAGAAGACTTGGACTTTTCCTCAAGTTGATGGTGAGTCCTCAAAGTTCGAAGATGATGCCAACTTTCTATGTTAGTAGTATTGTTTACGTTGAAAGACGATTGTTTCTTTCCTATTTCTTGAGACAATTGTTGTAAGCCTATATCTGACATATTGTACTAGTGTAAAGGCTATGCCCTACTTTGTAATACTCTTTAAGATGGTTATATGTGAGATAAGATATTATACTCTTAAATGAGTGTTTATGCTGAAGCAGAGGTCTATCTAAACTTCATAAGCGACGAGTCTATGTAAACTCCATATATGATAAGTGAGAAGTCTTAGTATACTTCACTATTTAAAAGTATAAATTTTCTGCATTTTCTCTACCTATGATATGACATGATTCATGCTAAGGGCTAGTCTAAGGCCTCTTCGAGGATGAAGACACAGGTTACATCTAGGGGGTGCTCCCCACTCGTGATAAACTTTGTATCATAGCATGAGATTGAGTAATCTTAGAATTGATGTCTCACTAAACCACTTCTACGTAGAGTCTTGTTCATAAATGTGAAGCGTGCCACTCTTATGAATAAGAGTGTATGTGATGCTTAGGAAATTATTATCTTCTTGGTAATCCTATTTCGTGCCCCAAGAGTCTTAACTCTATGTGTCCTTTGATCTAACCCTTTTATTTTAGTTATAGGCTATAACTATTAGAAGGGCAGTCACATAAAAAGTTGAAGAAGATATTGCTAATGTGAGGGCTCCTCCCCCAAGACAATCAATCTCCTCTTCTAGAATAAGTTCATTTGGGTGACCAAGCTCCGGTCAATTCTCTGGCTATAACGGATGGAGATAAGGTAAGATATCAAGCTGTAATTACTCAAGCCTAAGTCGTAGATACTAAAGCTCAAGCCATGACAGCTCAAACAAATTGGGAAGTTGGAGCTGTGTGCACCAAAATGCTAGTACCATGGCTTTTCGCTTGAGGGACTTCACTAGGATGAATCCTCCTATGTTCTTTGGGTCTAAGGTGAATGAAGACCACCAAGACTTTCTTCATTAGGTATACATGATCTTGTATTCTATGGGGGTGAGTTTAAATTAGATGGCCAATCTAGACACTTATCTACTCAAGGATGTGGCTCAAACTTGGTATAATCAATGGAGGAAAATAGGGCTTTGAGAGATGGTCCCATAAGTTGGGAGGTATTTAGAAGGGCTTTTCTTGGTGTGTTCTTCCCAAGGTAGAAAATAGAGGCAAAAGTGGAAGAGTTCATCAACCTCATCAAGGAGGTATGAGTGTGCTTGAATACTTGGTGTCAAACCCGAGGGATGAAATGAACAATTTTTTGACGAGAGTGGCCAATGATCTAGTGGAAGAATGTCATGCGGCGATGCTTCATGACAACATGGAAATTTCTCATTTGGTGGTGCATGCTCAACAAGTGGAGGAGAGGAGGCATAAGAGGATGAATAGGGATTCTAAGAGGGCAAGGTCTTATCAAGAAGGTACTTTCAAAGGTAGATTGCAAATACAAGACAAACCTATGTTCAAGGAGATGTTCTCCAACCAAGTTCCTTCAAATTTCCTCAAGGTTATAAATGAAAGGGTGTCTAACTCTAAGTTACAAAAGGGAAAATATGGTGATTCAACAAGCAAGAAACATACTTGTACCAAGTTTGATAAGAAGGATGTGAGTAAATTAGGACGGGTAATTGTTTTGGTTGTGATAAGAGTGAGCATAAGGCCAGAGATTTTCCAATGGTAAAGGATAAAGTAAAGGGGAATACCAAATCACAAGTGATCCTAGTTTCGATGCTCCTAAGAAATACCACTTCTATGCCCTCCGCTCTAGGGGTGATCAAAAGGAATCTCCCAATGTTGTCACCGTTATGTCGCAAGCATTTTCCATTGCTGTCTACGTTTTACTAGATCCCAGTGCTACTTTATAATTTGTAACCCATTAGAAGTTAAATTTTTTGATATTCTACCCGATATCTTATTTGAACTTTTTGTGTTTGCTACACCGATGGGTGAATCCGTTGCGACTAGAAGAGTCGATAAGAGTTGTCCTATATCATTTCCCGATAGAGCTACATTGGTAGATTTGGTAGAACTTGATATGTTGATTTTGATGTCATATTGGGGATGCACTGGTTGCATGTTTGTTTTGCTTCCATTGATTGTAGAACAAGGGTAGTTAAGTTCCAACTTCCTAATGAATCCGTCTTCGAATGGAAGTCTTAGAATGGAAGGGGGGTAATTCAATCCATAAAGGTCGTATCATTTCGTGTCTAAAAGCTTGTAAGATGATCTCTAAGGGGTATCTCTACCATAATGTGAGGGTCAAGGACCTTGAATCCGAAACGCCTCCATTAGAGTCGATCCCCGTACTGATGGATTTTCAAAAAGTCCTTCCCGATGACTTACCTGGGATTCCTCTCGTGCGGGAAATAGACTTCGTTATTGACTTATTTCCGGATACGAACCCCATTTCAATTCCTCCCTATCGGATGGCTCTGGCCGAATTAAGGAGTTGAAGGCTCAACTCAAAGATTTACTAGACAGGGCTTTCATACAACCTTGTATTTCTTCATGGAACGCTCTGGTGTTGTTTGTGAAAAAGAAATATGGTTCCTTTGGGATTCGCATTGATTGTCGTCAACTAAATAAGGTTACCATAAATAACAAGTACCCTCTCCCAAGGATTGATAACTTGTTTGATCAACTCCACGGGACAAACTACTTTTCGAAAATTGATTTGAGGTTGGAGTATCACCAACGTCACATTCGTGAAGTACCCCCTAGACACAATCGGCGTCGTCGTCCTTGGGGAGGACTAAGACTAGCCTCTTAGCATTCATCATTACATTCATAGGTTAAAAATGCGGAAAATTTAAAAGTTATCATCTACACTACTTTATTTGGTTTACTTACACCTCTCGCTTACACATAATATATTCATATCGAGTATACATAGGCCCTTCGTATAAGAAGATTACATAGCCTTCTACTTTTATGCCACATATACACAACATACATAATTTAGTCTTAAAAGGGGGATGTCTCATATTAACCATCTATACGGAGTCAAATAAACATGGGCATATTCCCTTACACAATGTACAAATGCCACATAGGGCTTACAATGTCATCTTGAAACAACATGAATGAAATGATTGTCTTTAGACTATAACAAAGAACCATACCTAGAGTAGTAACAATGCATTATCCTCGGACATGGAGAAATGATCCAAGCCTTCCTTCAAAGTAGTCTAAGACTTCAACAACCAGAACCTAAAATGTTGGGGAAAAAGGGAAAAATGAGGTTAGCACATCACTTGTACTAAGAATGGAATCATATGCACATACAACATATAAATCATGCTAAAAAGGGATATTTCATTAAAGCATGCTAATTTACTTTGAGGAAACCTTATGCACATTCAAGAACCAATACAAGTCAATAAACACATATTCCTTAAGTCAAGACCATGTAAATCACAAGAACAACAATATCAAGTCTGGTCAAGTCAACATGTACATCAATATATTTGAGCATATAATCAGGACAACTCTATCATAAAGTTATCATATCAACAAGCATGTTTAAGAGTTCATAACATCATAACTAAAGCAAGACCATAACTCATACACCCATACTAAATCCACTAGTGCAATGACTAAGTAAAGCCCCATAACCTCACTGAATAATTAAGCTCAATAAGAACTATCAGCAATGCCCAAATTCACATACTATATCATTAAGAGTAAACATCCTCATGATTTTATAGCAGTGTCCAATCACATGTTCTTAAGTGAAACCAACATTAGATAGTGTCATTAACATGTAAGATCAACATATACATATCATTTACATTTATAATCATATAAGAATATAAGAACATCTTTCTAAGACTTCCCTCAAGGCTAACTAGAGCAATGTATAGGTAGAGTCCCATACCCCTACAAAGACTAAGCGAAACACCTTAGGTTATCCTAGTTAGCTTTCACTTTATTACTTTATCTTAAATTTTGGGAACATCTTGCTTTAACCAACATCGACCACATGAGCTAATGTGGAATCTTGTGTCAATGGAACCTTACACTGAAAGAAGGCGGACTACTTGCCAAGGTAGTACGTAACATGAACATAAATTCTATGGATCCACTAGCTAGTATTCCTTTGGGGGAAACATAGTTCAAGAATTAGGAGATATAGTTGGGACCCTCTTTATGCTACATGCATTATAGTCTCCCATATCATGAGTACATAAGTACATAAGTGATGCTACCTTCCCTATGTGGGAAGGGACACTCTTCACTTCTAGTTCACTCGGTTCTAAGCTAAAGTCCCTTTTGAAATGTATTTCATTAATAATCATAACTTAGTTTAGGTCATAGGGTCTACCCCCTTATCTAATCGTCATCATAGCTAAATAGGAATTTCACGAGTAATGTCTTTTAATTACTATTCATATACGTGAGGTTAGCACATTTACAAAATCACATTATGATAAGGCACATAGGTAACTCATCACCATCTTTATGATAAGGCACATGGCCGACAACTCATGTCATAAAAATTTCAATTAAAATTCATACCCACCCTAATCAATCTTATAATAAGGTACACTTCAATACAACTTCATCACTAAATACAAGTAATAATAATTGAAGTAAAGGTTTGAAATCACAAGACTTACCCCATCTCCTTCACAAGCCATCACCCAAGGTTTTACCATCAACCATCTAATTTAACCCAATAATGGGTGTAATATAATCACACAATAGTAATCAACACAATAATGAAGTCAATTGAATCACTACAGAACAATTCCTCACTAGTTCATAATCTAGAGTTAGGGACTTGGGGTAAATTTCATGATCTAATCTACCAAACGAGGTTAACTCATCAAGAAATAGCATAATTTAATTATAATAAATATTAATTTAATTATAATAATCAAAATAAGCCATGAACAAAGCGATTTAGAAGATCAAATTCGTAATAGAAGATAATCCACTTGAAACTCATCTTTTCGAAATCAATTTTGAGAAACCCTTTGGGGAAAGAATCCCTAAGGTGAAAGGAATACCCTATCTTGTTAATTGATGAAGATTGATGGAGAAAATTAATATTTTTTCTTCCCTAGCACCCCACTTCGCTTGGTCTTCTATGGAGTTTCTTTCGGAGAGAGACAGAAGAGAGAAGGAAGAGTAATGGGTGTTGGAATTATGAGAATTGGGTTAGTTTGATTAGGATTGGGTCTTTATATAGGTCATCAACTAACTTAATTAAGCCTCCCTTAACCCCTAAATAATTAACTAACCACCTAATTAAATAATTTGACAAACTTAAAATGTGGCAGAAAACAGTGACCTGACCTACGAGACCCTGACCTACGGGTCGTAGGTCAGTCGACGGCCAGCGTGCCTTCCGTGCCGCACATCCGTCATTTTGGTAAAAGACTTTCCAAAATGATATATTACAAAATTTACTAAGGGAAAACCGATGGTGGACATCGACACCTTGTAGATTAGGCCATGCCTCGTAGCCTGCAACTGTCGATGGCCAAAATGCAAGTCCTCCTCAAGGAACCTTGGTTGGTCCATGGGGAGTCGTACCCAAGATACAACATACTTCACTTTAACACATCTTACATCTCATTTTAGAAGTACATATAAATAACCATTATCATCTTCAAGTCATCCTATACAATACCATATCATCATCATTATGACCATCATAGAACCATATAGTCAAGTAGTAATAACCATGCATCAACATAGAAGCACATATTAATCGTCTACACGATCTCCTAACATATATAGAAAGAACACATACTTTCACATGACTTTACATGTAGATAGATATCATCCAACTTCACATAATCAACTACACAAACAATCATAATACTTCAAGTAGTTGCCAGCCATGATCATAATATTACATAAAGTAATGCCGACAAGGCCACATCAATTGCAAGTAAAGCACATAACGCCTCCACCATAAGTGGACTATACAAATCACAATATAATTGAAGTGTAATTAACATAACATAAAGGGAATTAGGGCAGCGTATCACCACTCAATCCTCAACACTTCAATCCAATGGTAAATCATCCAATTCAATACCATAAGGCCCTTACCCATGGCCATAACCAATAACTCGATATGAAAAACTATGATAACCAATGAAACTAGGTCAATTCAATAAATATTAATTAATCTAACAAGATGTAGATATCAATTCACTAGAATTATAACATCAATCAATAGCCCATTGAATACCACACTAGAATTCATAAGCATTAGACTAATAACACTTAAACTCATAAAGTAGTCAAAAACTAGGGTTCATCAATTACATGGGTTCATAGGTTAATTGAGTTAAAATCAAAAGATTACTAACAATTTATTCAATAATCAATGATTAAAAACCTTTAATGCAAGAACCATGGGTAGATCATGAAAACAATTCATCTTTGAAAACTTTAGAAAAGTTCTTTGAAAGTTGGCCTGCTTGATGAATAGATTTTGAAGGATTAAAAACCATACCTCAATATAAATATAATCCTCCAATTGGATGAAGAATATCCACTCAAACCTCCAATACAATCCCTTCGTTGTGTTTTGGTTCCAATGGAGTTCTACAGAATTTTTAAGGGAATTTGGGTTTTAGTTTCAAAAAATGAAATATTCTAAGTGTTTTAGGCTTAAAACATATTTAAAATACCCAAAAGATCCATAAGTAACCACCCTTTCTCTTATTTTTACGTGGGTTGAATTAACAACGTCACCCTTTAAACTTACAATGACTGCACGCAGGAATGGAGACCCATCGACGGACAACACCTACTGGGCGTCGTCCAATCGACGGCTCGTGCAATTTATCGTAGTTTGGGACTTTTCCTTGAAAATGGGAGCTTAAGATATTTAGGCTAATTAACCATCGACGCCACCACCTACGGGGTGTCGACCAGGCCACTGGACGTCTTTTGCCATCCGTAGGTGCGACTGCCTTAGGCAGTTTTGGCCACCAACATGAGTCCTTCGTCAAGGACCCTTGGATGGTCCTTTGGGATGTTTTCCTGGACTTTTCCAACCCAAACATGCTTGTACAAGAGCTTAGGACCTCTTATATGAATTTCATCCAAATGAACACGTAAAACTTATTGACACATGCCAAGACACACAAGGTAGTTTCAAGGGAAACACTTCAAAACATCATGATCGTTTGACCTCGAAACTTCACAAAACTTGATACACTGACTATATACACTATAATAACTCATTTAATGACCTTATAAGCTAATAAAACACACAATTATGAACATAACAACATATGAGGCACATAGGTGACTTAGTCGTCGAATGTATTAGTTGTCCCTTGACGTTTCACTTCCAAATCACCTAAAATCATAGACACTACATAAATACCACATCATATACCTTTTTAGGACCTTATAACATCATGACAAACATGTTAGTATCTAGCTTCACCTATGTCAGTTTAAGGGTGTTATGGTGTAAATGACTTTGTTAGGACTAGGTATGGTTTATATGTTGATGTTTGGATACTCTTTTGTAGTATGATCCATACATATGAGACTCTGCACTAATGTGTGGTATTAAGCATGATAAGGAGTCTTAGATTTAAGTAATTAAAATGTCTTATGTCTTATGTTCTAATGTTGTTGTGTGTGGTCTAAAGTTTCGATTACTGTATATGTGAGTTGTCTATGGTTTACGGGACTTGAATGTGTATTGTGACTTTTGTGAGGTGGATGCCTGTTAGGATTGTTTCCAGTATCTGATCATGTTGTCCAACGTACACACACACCCCTCATGCATTCTTACAAGTAGTATAGGTTCATGGTGTCTAATGAAGGGATAATTCTCATATGCACAAATGTCTACGACTATGCATGTAGAGTAAACGTCCATGAATTATGAATGTATATCTTATCTAGGATGACTTGATTGGTGTAATAGTATGGACAAGGGAATGGTACCTTGTTTATGCATTGCACATGTGTGCCTTGATAAGATAGTTCCTAGGTTTTGTTTTCTATGTACATGAATATGAATGCATGGTTATGTTATGAATATGCATGTTGTTTAAACGTGTTTATATGAAAGGATTTCTCATAAGTACACCTGCGCATTAATATGAACATATGTGGCCCTAATTTGCTATGTGAAAAGATTGCTCACATATATGTATAGACATCCACACATGTATGATGATCTAGTCAATAAAAGGGCGCTTTGAAGGTGTTTCCAAGAGTACCCTAAACTAGATTCTGCTATACATATGATACGTCCATGTGAATGGGTTTCTCACATGATTTAGGTTGATGAGCTTTCATCTATGACCTATGAGCTAAGAATATGAGGAGTTAACTCTCATAAGGCAATATATTATAATGTAAAGATAATAATGGCTTTTCAATAAAGGTAACTTAGCTTAGCACCGAGTGAACTTGAAGATGAGGGGTGAAACCTTCCCAATGTGGGAAGGTAGGGTTCACCATAATCCTCACGAGGTGATTATCTTCATATCCCAAAGGGCATAGACTGATATTTCGATGTATGCGTCCAAGTTCCATAAACTATGCTTGCCACATAGGATCTAGCATGTGATATCAGTTAGTATGTTAGCATTTGTTAATGTTATACTTTGGACAAGTAGATCACCTTTCATTGGTGTAAGGCTCTACAACACAAAATTCATATTTAGTACCTATGGTCTTAGTGTCGGTTAAGACTATAGTTTTCCAAAAGTAACATGGACAATTAAAGTAAAGTAAAGGACCCTACCTAGGATGACCTAAGAGATGTTGCTTAGTGTAGGTGAGGGTATGTGACTTTACTATGCTTTGCACAAGTAGCTCTTGAAGGGAGTTCTAGGAACGTGTTTTAATGTATATGTATATGTCTATGCTCATTATGCATGACCTTGTAGTGTTGTCTAGTTGTTGTGAATATATGTATAATATGTAGTCCGAAGGAGACTATAGGACTAATGTCTTACTTGATGTGCATGTCGTTGACTGTAGTATCATTGATTGATGTATGAGGTATAGTTTAAGGATTATAGTCTCTTTGTAGATTTACTAAGTATGTGTGAGGTTATGGGACTTCAAATATACAATGCACTAGTAGGCTTAGAATGAGATTATGAGTAGGTTTTATGATATCTTGGTGAAGTGAAGTACAAGTATGTTAATGTTTGCTATTGTCTTAGTCTGATGATGTTGGAAGTCTTGACTTGTACGTGGTCTTGTAAAGAGTCCTTCAATGTGGTCCATAAAGCGCGTTGGATCAATTTTGAGGTATATGTATTATACATTACGCCAAGTATCACTAGAGAGTTACATAGAAAGTCAAGGAGTGAAAGTAAAATGAGTTTATTGTAAAAGGAAAAAGGGTTTAGTGTAAATGGAATAAGGTTACTGTAAAGTGGTTTCTAAATGGTCTTAAATGCATTGTAGGGTTTCGGGTGATGTTTTAACTATTATAAATGCCTTTATGAAGTATGTGAATTGTATGATGCTTATGGTATGAAGTTTTAACAAAAAAGGCATGATGCATGGCTTTCAAAGTATAATGACCCCATTTAAATGCATGTTTTTGTATGATTTCCTAGGTGATGTTTCTAGAAAATGATGTGCTATGAAATGTTTTAAATTTCCCATTAAATTTACTATAACAATGCGATGAATTATAACTATGGGATTGCATAAGACCGGCGAGAGATAAAGTACGCCGTGTTACTTTTAGGGGGTGCTCCTCGATCGTGAAACTTTGAGTATTCATACACATTGCCACGATACAATGTTTAGTAAAAACACATAACAAGACTTAAGAGGAGAAACATAGGAATACAAGGAGATAAGAGTTTCTAAGCATCACATAGTCTCTCATTTATAAGTGTGGCGCGCTTCAGAATTATGAATAAGAATCTACATAGACGTGGTTTAATGAGACATCACTTCAAGGGATATTCAACCTCATGTTCTGATACCAAGTTTGTCACATCCGGGAAGTACCCCTAGACGCAACCGACATCGTCATCCTCCGAGATGACCGGGACTAGCCTCTTAGCATTTATCATTACATTCATCTCTAAAAAATGCGGAAAATTTAAAACATTTAAGCTACAATACTTAATGAGGTTTACTTAAACCACTCACTTACACATAATATATTCATATCGAGTATACATAGACTCTTCGTATAAGAAGATTACATAATCTTCTACTTTTATTCCACATATAGACAACATACATAATATAGTTTTAAAAAGGGGATGTCTCAATTAAACATATATACAGAGTAAAATCAACATGGGCATAAGCCCTTACACAATGTAGAAATGCCATATAGGGCCTACAATAACATATTGAAACAACATGAACGAAATAATTGTCTTTAGACTATAACAAAGAACAATTAGTGTAGTAACAAGGCATTATCCTCGGACTTGAAGACATACCCACACTTGGAGAAATGATCCAAGCCTTCCTTCAAATTGGTCATGAATCTTTAACGACTGGAACCTAAAATCTTGGGGGACAAGGGAGAAATGGGGTTAGCACATTAGTTGTACCAAGTATAGAATCATATACACATACGACATAGAAATCATGCTAAAAAGGGACATTTCATTAAAGCATGCTAATTTAATTTGAAAAGACCTTATGCACATTCAAGAACCAATAAAAGTCAATAAGCACATATTCCTTAAGTCAAGACCATGTACATCACAAAACCAACAATATCAAGTCTAGTCATGTTAACATGTATATCAACATAATTGAGCACATAATTAAGAAAGCTCAATTATCAAGTTATCATACCAACAAGCACATATAAGAGTTCATAACATCATAACCAAAGAAAGATCATCACTCATACACCCCATTATGTCCGCTAGTGCAATGACTAAGTAAGGCCTCATAACCTCATTCAATCAAGTAAACCTAATAAGAACTATACGCAATGCGCAACATCACATACTATATCATTAAGAGTAAACATCATCATAATTTAACAATGGAGACCAATCACATGTTCATAAGTGAAACGAATATTACATAGTGTCATTAACATGTAAGATAAACATATACATATCATTTACATTTATAAGCATTTAAACACATAAGAAAATCCTTCTAAGACTTCCCTCAAGGATAACTAGGGCAATGTAAAGGTAGAGTCCAATACCGCTACCTAGACTAAGACAAACCCCTTAGGTCATCCTAGTTGGAGTTCACTTTATTACTTTATTTTACCTTTTGGGAACATCTTGCCTTAACTGACATAGAACACATGAGCTAATATGGAATCCGTGTCAATGGAACTTACATCGAATGAAGGCACACTAATTTCCAAGGTAGTACAAAAGCATGAACAAGCATCTATGTGGATCCACTAGCTAGTATTTCTATGGGGGCAACATAGTTCAAGAACTAGGAGATATAGTTGGGACCCTCTTTATGCTAAATGCATTATAGTCTCTAATCTCATGAGTAAATTATTGATTCTACCTTCCCTATGTGGGAAGGGACACTCCTCACTTCTAGTTCACTTGGTGCTAAGCTAAAGTCCCTTTTGAAATGTCTTTCATTATTAATCATAACTTAGTTTAGGTCATACGATCTACCCCCTTATATAGTCGTCTTCATATCCCAATAGGAATTTCATGACAGTTTTCCTTTAGTTACAATTCATACATGTGAGGTTATCACATTTAGATATCACATAATGATAAGGCACATATGTCAGTCATCACCATCCTTATATCAATACATCTTAGCAACACCTCACAAGTCATAAATAAAGACTCTTCAATTCAACATCATAACAACCCTTATAAATCTTATCATAAGGTATGTTTCAATAAAACTTCATCACTAAACACAAGTAATCATAATTGAAGTAAAGGTTTGAGATCACAAGACTTACCCTATCTCCTTCACAAGCCATCATCCAAGGTTTTGCCATCAACCATCTAATTCAACCAAATAATGGGTGTAATATAATGACACAATAGTAATAAACACAATAATGTAGTAACTGAATCACTACACAACAATTCATCACTAGTTCATAACCTAGGGTTAGGGACTTGGGTCAATTTCATGATATATTCTACCAAACTAGATTAACTCATAAAGAACTAGCATAATTGAATCATATTACATCATAATATAATTAAAATAAACCCTAAATAAAGATATTTAGGATATCAATTTTGTAATAGAAGAAAACTCACTTGGAAGTCATCTTTTTGAAAATCAATTTGGAGGAACCATTTGGGGAAAAAATCCCAAAGATGAAAAGAATCCCATACCATGTTAATTGATAATGGTTAATGGATAAAATTAGTCTTATTGATTCCCTATAACCCACATTTGCTTGGTCTTCTATGGAGTTTCTTTGGGAGAGACAAGTAAGAGAGAAGGAAGAGAATTTGGGTTATGGAAATTATGAGAGTTAGGTTAGTTTAATTAGGATTGGGTCTTTATATAGGTAATTAACTAACTTACTTAGACCTCCCTTAACCCCTAACTAATTAACTAACCACCTAGTTAATTAATTTTACCAACCTAAAAGGTGGAAGCAAAACCGTGACCTAAACTAGGAGACCCCGACCTATGGGTTGTAGGTCAGTCGACGGCCATCGTCCCTTCCGTTCTACACATCCGTCATTTTGGTCAAAGAATTCCCAAAATGACCCCGCAAAAAATTGACTAAGGGACCATCAACAGTGGACATCGATGCCTCGTCGATCAGGCCATGCCTCGTAGCCATCAACCGTCGATGGCTATTATCCTAGATTACTTTTTAGCAAAAATACAACGGTCCTCCTCTAGGACCATGGGTTAGTCCATGGGGAATAGTACTAGGAATTTTCGACGATAAACCAACTCTAATTCATGTTAAACACCTTCACGAAATTCCATTAAATTCTGACTCCTAAAACCTCATCAAATAGGCTAAGGCACACTATCACCTTTTTACCCTAGTCTCCAGAAGGTCAGGGACGTTTCTTGACGTTTGAACTCCAAAACTTTGTCAATGAATTTTATACATTAATATTAACCTTAAAACAGTGTTATAACTCTCAGACACTCTTGTAAGTCTCTAGATTATGTTTTAGACTTTCGGAGTATTATAACCAACTTAGGGTGAGAGGTGAAGTCATACCTAAAATGACTTTCCGAGCTAGGTATGGTCATTATGATTTACTAGTTATGTCCTGGGTCTAACTAATGCACCAACGGCTTTTATGGACATTATGAATAGATTATTTCGGAATTACCTTGAACATTTTGTAATTTCCTTCATTGATGATATCTTGTTATGTTCTACGAGTGAGGATGAGCATATGGACAATTTGAGGATAGTATTGCGAATCCTCAAGGAACATAAACTCTTTGATAAATATAGTAAGTGAGATTTTTTTTGAGATCAGTTTCTTTTCATGGTCACATAATTTCAAGTCACGGTATAGAGGTTGATCCAAAAAAAATGGAAGCGATTAAGATTAGCCTAGACCACTGACTCCAACCAATATTAGAAGTTTGTTGGATCTAGCAACATATTATAGAATGTTTTTTTTTTTGGTTTTTCATCTATTTATTCTACTTTGACAACATTAACTCAAAAAGGGGTTAAGTTTGAGTTGTCAGAGGTTTGTGAAAGAAGCTTCCAAGAGTTAAAAGATAACTTTACCTTCGTTCTGGTGTGACCTTATCGAAGGGTACCAAGGGTTTTTTAGTGTATTATGATGTTTCTCGAGTAGCTTTGAGTTGTGTCCTCATGCAACATTGTAAGGTAATAACTTATGCCTCTAGACAACTCAAGGTACAAGAGAAGAACTATCCAACTCATTTCCTTTAATTAGTGGCTGTAGTGTCTGTCTACTTTTAAAATATAGAGGCATTAACTATAAAGTGTCTATGTTGGTGTATTTATTGACCACAAGAGTCTTCAATATGTGTTTACTAAAAAAGAGATGAATCTCTGACAAAAAAGATAGTTGGAACTTTTGAAGGATTATGACATGAGTGTCCTCAACCACCCCGGCAAGGCCAATGTGATTGTGGATGCTTTAAGTTGTATGACCATGGGTATTGTTGCTCATGTTGAAGAGGGTAAGGAAGATCTATTGAATGTTGTTCATAGATTTTCCCGGTTGGGTGTTCAATTAGAAGATTCTCCAAAGGTGGTTTATGGTTCATCATAACTCCGAATCATCTTTTGTGGAATTGAAGGAATCGGTTCTTAGCAAGTTCAATGAAGCATTATCCCAAGGTGGAATAGGGTACTTAGGTACCAATGTCGATTGTGTGTACAGAATGTGGATTGCCTAAGGGGGAAATTTTTGAAGAAGCTCATAGGTCCCGATATTCCATTCATGCGGGTGCATCCAAAATGTATCGTGATCTTCAAGAGGTCTATTGGCGGAAGGGTTTGAAAAGAGACGTAGCGGAGTTTGTAGCTAAATGTCAAATTGCCAACAAGGTAAAGACAAGTATCAAAGGACGGGAGGTGTAACCCAAGTTATGGATGTTCCTACTTGGAAGTGGGAATACATTAATAAGGACTTCGTTGTTAGGTTGCGTTGAACACGTAGGCAAATGACTCAATATGGTTTACCGTAGATTGATTGACAAAATCCTCTCACTTTATCCCCGTCAAATCTACTTATTCGGCGGAGGATTATGCCAGAATTTACATTAATGAGACTGTGAGCTGACATGGGATCCCGTTGTCCATCATCACAAATAGAGCTGCCCAATTCATTTCTAGTTTTAGAGGTCTTTTCAAAAAGGGTTAGGACTCAAGTAAAAGTTAGTATCGCTTTTCATCGTCAAAATGAAGGTTAAGAGGAATATACCATTCAAACCCTAGAAGATATCTTAATATCTTCTGTAATTGACTTCAAAGGTAATTGGTATGATCACCTACTGCTGATTGAGTTATCTTATAATAATAGTTACCGTTCGAATATTTCCATGGCACCTTTTGAAGAACTCTATGGTAGGAGATGTAGGTCTCCGGTTGGGTTGTTGGATATTGGTGAGTCTTAACTCCTTGGTCTCGAGATATTCTATGTGGCATTGGAGAATGTTTTGACGACAATAGAAGACGATACCTTGAATTTGAAGTAGGTGGTTGGGTTTTCTTGATCATTTGTCCAATTAACGGGGTGATTAAATTTGGTAAAAAGGGAAAGCTTGGTCCCAGTATGTGGGTCCTTATGAAATATTGCAACGAGTTCGAAAGGTTTTTTATGAGTTGAAACTACCAAGTAAACTAGCTTCGGTTTATCCATTATTTCATGTCTCTATGCTCAAAAAATGAATAGGTGACCCAGTAACTATTCACCCTATTGAAGGGTTAGTGAGAACCTTTTTTATGAAGAGGTTCCGGTTGAGATCTTATATTGTAAAGTCAAAGGTTGAGGAACAAGAGGTTGCCTCCGTAAAAGTCCTACGGAGAAAACATCTAGTTGAGGGTGCAATTTGGGAGGCGGAGGCTGACATGAAGTCCTGTTATCCTCATCTCTTTCCTCTTACTCCTGGTAAAAGTTAGGGTTAGTAGTTCCTCGTAAAATTAAATTATGAATAATGTGGAATTGACTTCTTTTCCAAGTATGTGAATATTTTTTTAAAGGTTCATGCAAAAATGAGTTTTCATGAAAAATGCTTTTATGATCTACTTGCACTTATATGGACTATGTGTGTATTTGCCTTCTTGAGACTGTAGTGAGCATGTTTTTGTTATTGTCTTGAGAAGAAGAAATCCATGGTAAATCTTGATGTTCATGTTGAGCTCATGTTGATAGTGAGAAGGTAGTTCCTCATTATGTGTTAAGAAATGTTGAGCTCCTATATGTGGTAAATTGTGAATTGATTTGCTATGTGTAATGTATGTTATGTGTTGAAGGGACATGTGTGACTCATGACCTTAATATTCATGTTGTTGTTGTTTGTTGAGCTGCTTGTATTGATTCTTTCTCTCCCTATAAAAAGATTTAGGTGTCATTCGGGGACAAATGTTCCTAAGGGGGAGATAATGTAACACTCTGAAAGTTTCATGACTCATACTAGAGCGTCACCTATTAGACAATGGTTAAAATGGTGTTCCAGACCTAGAATAATGTAATAAACTAGATGTAGAAGTATTAGATCCTAAAAGTCAAGGGATGACCATGACGTCTGGAAACTATTGCAATTGAACTAGTAAATGTCCTTAGGTATTGTGAAGGTTTGGAAGTGTTTTATGATGTATAAAACTTGTAAAAACACATAGATAGGTAGATGATGTACATAGGGTCAAAACGTCCAGGTCCAACCCCTCAAGGACCGCCCTCGGGGTCCTTCAAGGGACCCCACCCTTGGCTATACAAGCTACCAAAGCAGCAACTAAAGTAGCCTAGCAAGAAATTAGACTAGGTCGTGGATATGCTTCACCAAGGACCAAAATATTGGTGCATGTCGCGAACTCTACCTTCTCAAAAATTAATTTCAGAAAGTTTACAGTAACAGCTCCGCGACACAGACTTGTTTCCCGACGAAAAATCTTAAATTATACTTCAAGTTTGACTTCAAAAAAAGGTCAACTTAAGTGAGGCGTCTTTTAGGTAGTTTACGGGAGGGTTATACATTGATTTTAACTCAGTTTTACCTCACATTTTAACAACTCAAATAAAATTCCCAAATCAAAACTCAAAGCTCTCACTTCTCACTACTTTCTCTCTCTACTCAACCTTTATTTAAAAACCAATGAAGCATGAAGAAGAAGACCTAATCCCCTAGTTTTCTACTAAAATTTTGACTAAAGTATCATATCGTATGGATTCTTTCATTCTTGGGATTCCTTTCTTCAAGAGGTCCATTCATAGTTGATTTCTAAATCAACCAATTCCAATGGGTTTTCTGTACATATGGTTTTCTACGAAACTTAAATTAACTTGAAATTGATGGTTGATTATGAAGAATTGTGATTACCTATGGATAATTAAGTGTATATTGTTAAGTAATTGATGTTTATTATGTAGAATTTCTGGTGGTACATGTACTTTTCTCAATTTCTCCAAATCTTGGATCTTGCTTATGAAATGGTAGGAATTGATGAATGTATTAATTGTCAGACTTGATTTAACTATGTTATTTCATTCATGGATTGACTATTTCCATGTATTGTTGGTATTAGATATAATTCTTGGATGAATTCATGGCTGAACCTTTCCCCTAACCCTAGCTATGAATTAGACTTGTAGACGATTACGGTTGTTGGAATTGATTAAATTATTGTTTAATTCACAATATTAGGATTAAGGTGATTGGATTATTTTATAATTGTGATGAATTGATCGTAAGATCTTGAGGGACTTTTTGGAAGCTATTGGTAAGACTTCTTATGACTATGAGTGCTCTACATCAATAATGATGGTTCTTGATTATGATATTCAATTGAAGTATGATTATATTATTAGATTGAGAAGATGATGATATGATGAATGATGGAATGTTATGAATATGTTTAATTGTGGATAATGGTATGGGTATAGATTATGCAAGGTTGAAGATGTATCTCTTGTGTGCCTTATATGATATGATTATGATGTGTTGATCTCACTAAATGATGGTTTGTGATGAAAGGAAGTTCTCATCCTATACCTAATAAGGTAATGACATGATTATACAAGGGGTTAGTCTCCCATGGCCTATATTAAGATTTTATGATTAAGAATCACTTAAAGGAATTTTAAAAAGGGACTTTACCTTAGTACCAAGCGAACTATATATGAGTGGATAACATTCCTAATGAGGGAAGCTAGGTTCACTATTGTTCTCATGAGATTGAGACTACAATGCAACTGTGCATAAAAAGGGATTCTAGTATATCTCCTAGTTCCTTAACTATGTTTCCACCATACGGATACTAGCTAGTGGGATCCACCAATAATGCTATGTTCATGTTTTGTTTCTACATTGACAAGTAGAGCACCTTCTTTCGCTATAGTGTTTCATGACACCGGATTCCATATTTAGCTCACATGGTCTATTGTTGGTTAAGGAATTTTTTTTAGAAGTAAAATGAATGAAAGAAAGTTATAAAGATGGACACTAACTAGGGTGACTAAAAGGGTACTATTTAGTGTAGGTATGTGTATGGGACTCTACCTAGACATTGCACAAGTTGGCCTTGAGGGGAGCCTAGGAGGGTGTTCCTATGCACTTATGATATCATGAAATGTATATGTGTTGGTTCTATATGATGTTGGTTATATTGATTAACATGATATAGGTCTAAATTGTTATTGATAAAGATGACTTTACATGATATTAAGTTATATGAAGCAAGGCATTACTTATGATCTCTCTTCTTGTTTACTTGATTATGTGGGGTTATGGGGCTTCATATGAGCATTGCACTTGTAGGATTGGGATGGGATTGTTGGTAAGGGTCTTGTATGTATTGATGATATGAAATATTGAACATGGAATGTTTATATGACTTTATGATGATGTTATCCTTGTTTATGAACATGTCTTATGTTGTTGTGATACTTGACTTTTCTATGCTCTTTTGATTGTGCATAAAGGCTTTTCAAATGACTTACCATGTTTCTAAATAAATGGTACCTTTGGTACATGATTTTAAATGGTTTATTGCATAAATCCATACTTAGTACATATGGTTTGTACTAATCCATATTTCTTCCATTTCTACAAATATGTAGGTTCAGGCTGTTGAGGTGCTTAGAGGCCATTTGCGAGAAGACTTGAACTTTTTCCCAAGTTGTTGGTGAATCCTCAAAGTTTGAGGATGATTCCACCTTTATATCTTAGTAGTATTTCTTATGTCTAAAGATGATTGTTTCTTTCCTATTTTTTGAGAGTATTGTTGAAGCCTATATCTGGCATATTGTACTAGTTAAAGGCTATGCAAAACTTTGTAATACTCTTTTAGATGGTTATATGGGAGACAAGATATTAGACTCTTAAATTAATGTTTATGCTAATAAAGAAGTCTATGTAAACTTCTTAAGTTAGAATTCTTTATAAACTCTATACATGATAAGTGAGAAGTCTAAGTATACTTCACTATGTAAAAGTTTTAAATTTTCTGCATTTTCTCTACCTATGATATGCCATGATCTATTCTAAGGTCTAGTCTAAGGCTTCTTCGAGGACGAAGACCTTGATTATGCCTAGGGGGTGCTCTCAGGTCATGACAGTTATTAATTCTTTTAACCTGTTATTAACTCATAAAACTCAAGTGAGGCTCTTGTTCATCCTATTTCATTTTGAGGGTCGATATAATATCCCTCATTTAGGAACATTCATCCTTAATGAAACTTCAAAAACACTTCCAAGGACACAATGATTCAACTAGAAGCTCACAATACACAACATAATAGTCAATGCACCAGAATTATAAGGAACACCAACTTCAACAGGCACTCAATGCAATACAAGCAAGAAGAAACTATCTCCACAACTCATAGTGCACACATGCTACATTTTGCTATTTGGAGGAACTACCTTATCCATTGGACATGTTCTTCATTTCATCATAAGTCCCAATGTGCAATAACTTTTAATGCACACATAGGCATGATCAACATTTCACCTCATGAGGCAATTAAGAAATTAATACTAGAAGCACCCTTACATGAGAAATATAGATCATTTACTAGTCTTATCATTAATATATCACACCATAACACACATACTTGACATTACCATGTTTAGTTATGTTCAAGGAGGGACTACCTTCTCCTAGTTAGAACATACAGACATGGCATCATAAAGCTCATATACAAGCGTTTCATGAATGTCAATTTATTTTAAAGAGAAGTTCTCAACTTCTAACCAAGTCATGCTCATACACTCTTCCTTATGAAGTTAAAAATGATAGGTCGTACCAAAATATCACAACAATAGGAAGTTTCTTTCAAAAAAATTAAATTGCTTACGTAACTCTAGTTTTTATGAACATGCATCATTTAAGGAATTTATTACAATTCATAGGCACATGTTAATAATATTGGATAGATACACCATCACTTCTCAAGAGAGATCCTATATTAACACTTACCAAATCACAAAGTCACATATCCTTAAGGAAATTTATCCTTTCTCATTTTAAACAAACTCATCACCTCAATATGGGGCTAAACTTACGTTTCATCACAAGCACAACAAAGCATTTTCATTAAACCATCTCATTAATTCAAACATGCATTAACCATATCTTAAAATGCATAACAATATGAAAATTTCTTAGTTCATCAAAAAAAACCTTTTGATATAATATCTTTCGAAACATGCATAACATAGTGTCATCTAGGACGTTCATAGCATATGGAGAACATGTAACTTATACTCATGTGCAAGACTCCAATGCATGAACAAAATGCTAGGAACTTTTTGGTCTCAAGCTTGAGTAAGAAAGCAAGGAAAAGATAGGGATATCAACAACCTTAGTACTCAATTCATCATCCCCCACTTAGGGTAAAACCATTAAAGAGTAACTCATCCCATCCAAGAGAACTTTAACTTACCAACCCTTCTAATCAAGCACCACATATCCCTCTTGGTATTAATTTAGTGCAAACCATTTCTAAACATCCCCTCATTCCATTCTAAAAAAGGAACCATTTGTCACTATATTTTCACAAGACTCCATTAGTTCAGGATTTCAAGACATACTCCATTAGGTGAGGATTTCAAGTATCTAAATCACTCCATTTCATATTCATCACTCAAAGTGGTTCTCAACATGGAGAAGCGCAAGGAAAGTCAAGGTAGGACTATTAAGGGCACTCCAAACCGTACCTTCTAGGAACAGTATCCCCCTAGGGGTGAGGTTTGTCAAAACTTTACCACATCATACCCATATCATCACCTTTGGTTCAATTTCAAACCGACCATGCCTAGGAAATATCTAAACATTTTCTTTGAACGACCATTTTTAAGATTAGTTTTTAAAAAGAGTAACCCCTGCATAAATGGTTAACATCTATTCTGTTGTCCTTCCTATGAATTAAGGGGTACATACATCCCTATAAGTCAACCTTAGAGAAAAACTTAATCCCAACTTATGGAATAAAACCCCTTTTTCCCTTTTTCAACTCTTCAGATAGGTTCATGTGGGAACAAATCAATTGCTCATACGATTCTCCCATTAACTAGCATACTTCACAATTAGTTTACAAGGTAAACACACTTTCTTCCTTTCTTAGGAGTAAGCCTATACAAAGACTCCAATTCATACAAGTACAACTATGAATCATTATTGATATCAAAAGGGATACTTTGACCCTTTATAACATATCACATTCCTTCAAAACTCCTCAACTCTACACCATAAGGACTTCATTAAACCATAAAAACTCTTATCATACTTCAACTACATCACAATACACCACTCTCAATATAATGCCTCAAATCTCATAGGTCACATATAGCCATGATTGGCATCACAATACGATCTTCCTAATTTACCTTCATATATACTCATATAGTAAAAAAACCATAATAAGTGTCACAACTCAGTTTTTTCTCCCTCAAGCCATGAAACATCATCCCTTCCAAGAAATCACATCTACAAGACCACTGGACAAGGGACATATGAGAGACATCATATATATTTAATGTCTATGGCACCACATAAGAGTAATGAAGAAGTGAAACTTCTATCGTCCTATAGACTCTTGCTCATAGATGTGTCGCAACTCATACCGATGAAGAAGACTCTACTAGGCCCATTAGACTTTTAATCCTAAGAACATTTCATAACCTTACGCTCTAATACAAAGTTTATAATGACCGGGGAGCACCCCCTACACGTAACACTGTGTACTTGACCTTACAAAGGACTTATACAAGACCTTAGACATCTTTCATCGCATAGATATAAAATAGCGGAAAAAATATATTCATACCATAACACATTACTAAAAGTCATCTTATTTGAAACCCTTTAAAAATAAAACGGGAGTACAAAGTCTCAACGTAGACATCTTACAACACGACTACAAAACAATAGGGACACGACCCTTATAATACATAAGCAACTACTATCTAGTACTTGAACTTAAACAAAAATCTTCACAAAAAGGGATCCTTGAATCTTTAAGGACACACTTTAACTTGAGAATAATAATCCAAGATCTTCATTCTAGGAAAGGTCCATAAACCACCACAACCTACACTTTGTGTAAAAAGATGAAGAAAAATGGTGTTAGTACAAGAATGAACTAAGTATGAAACTATGCAAAAACATGGTTTAAAAGGGACATCTGTATAAAAACTATGCATCATGCCTCTTCAGAAAACTTCATGAACATTGATACAATAGGCACAACCATACACATGGAAGCCATTTACCACAAATTAGGTATATTCAATACACACCATACATTACCTTTTTGTTTACCCTTAAGTAATACTTAGTATAATGAATCACCTTAAGGTCATCAAAGATGATCTTTCATATATAGGCTTCATTAATCCAATGACATATATACATAAAGTCATAAGTACATCATAGGGAATAATCTTCATATTAGAACCATTACTTAGCACAACCCTGAAGTCACACTAGTGCAATGTGCATGTAGCATCCCATAATAAAACTCACATCAAATGATCATAAAACGCCACACTAGACTAGGCAACATAATATTCAACAAGTCATATTCATATATTATTAGATATAAGACCAACATACTTCCCTGATGTTCATGGAATAACTCCTTCATTCATTACCTCTTAGTCACAACCCATTTTGTTCATATCATAGGCAAACCACCCTCACAACCCCTTCACAAGTTCACTAGTGCAATGTATACATGAAGTCCCATTCCTCCATATATTCTTAGCAAACCCACTAAAAAGTCATAAATGTAATTCACATGCATAATCATACTTCATATCTTTGACATAAGAAAAGTCAAACTTAATATGCATTTATACTAATCATACATAACATATGTCTTTCTTTCATAAGTTAATCCAATCATATCCTCTCTTAAAGTTTACTTATGCAATGCATGGATAGGGTCCAAGTCCTCCCTATACTAAGTAACTTCTGAAGGAGAAATAAGTAGCGTTCATATTCTTATCTTAGTTAATTTCTTAACGTCCGGGAGACATATCCATAACTGACATTGACCATGTGAACTACATGGAATCCGGTGTTCTACTCCCGCACTAAAAAGAGAGGGTACTACTTTCCAAGGTAGGACTTTCAGGCATAATAGCTATCTAGTGGATCCACTAAGCTAAGAGCTACGGGGGTACGTAGTAATTAAATAAAGGGATTCATACTAGAAACCTTGACTTGCTAGACGTGGAGGTTTCCATCTTATGAGACAACATCTATGTTGGTAACCCTGACTAACTGAACTTGAAGGTTATCTTGTGCGAAGCCGGACATGCTAGACGTCAAGCCCCTCTCTATCATTTTCATTCTCACTTGGTGCTAAGCTCATACTACCTCTTTAAACATCTTAAGACTTTAGTTAACATTAGTTTGTAAAGTAGGATTTTGAGACTTAATCCCTCATATTCAATAGAGCTCAAAGGTTACTACATGAGAATGACCTTTAATCATAAAACCTACATTATGTGAGAATGTCCTTTCACACAATGATGACATATTCATAACATAGTCTAGTTTGAGTACAATTGAGGAAAGCATTCAAGAAACTCACCCTCACTAGATTATCATAATCCTTATTCATTCAAACTCACTCTCACTAGATTATCATAAACCTTATTCATTCATACTTACAGGTGAGTGTATAGATATGTGATAAAGACTTTTATATAAACACATTTAGACAACACACGTGCATACTCCACTAGTCATATACTTTTCATGCAAAAGAAGCTATAAAGGTGCATATGAGAATTATCCTTTCAATCAAGATCCTAAATATACGATACTTATAGTGGTGCATGGGATGTGTATATGTACATATTGGTCGTCACAATGACATAATAGCAATTAAATTTGTATTAAATAAAACTTCCCCTCAAAGGACCACAACACATTCACAATATCCCTCAAGTCATGAACAACTCAGATATAGAGAATTTTAGGGAATCTAAACCACACAGCACATTTTATCTTAGAAAACATAAGCACATCCCACATTTGAATAGACAACTCTTAACATACCTAAAATCAGACATTCATATGGGGGTCAAATAGGTAGAGGTCATTCTAATATTGAATTTAACATAATCAACCCAGTAGACCGCACCTTACCCTTAAAATGATGATTCACATTATACTCCTCATCATCAACATAATTTAACATCATGCTAACATTGAGTATTTTGTTACATAACCTCTATATCACAAATTCACAAGCATATGCATCATAATCAACAATTCACATTGCATATATTTCCTTCAAGGCCATGATCACAACATGCATCGATAGACAAGGAATAAACACTGCCATCATAAGTAGACCATACCATAGAACATCAATTCTCATACTATAGAGTAGAGATTAGGTAAGATACTAATTCTCCAAGCCTTGATAAACATATATCAATCCTCCACAATTCGTAGTAAATGGATATAGACAGCAATCAAATCAAACAATACAATCCAATTCAAGTACAATTCATTAACATAAAATAATATTCACAAAGACCCATATTATAGGCCAATTTCGAGAATTAGGAGGACCATGGTTCTTTAATAAATTCCATAGGAAATCATCATAAAATATAAATTTAAAATTTGTTAATCATTAGAGTAACTTAGAAAAAAGTTTGACAAGGAACCCATGCTTTGATTGAAAATTATAATTTTGATCTTTGAATCACTTTTGAAATCTTAGATAGAACTCCTTGAATGGAAGGTTAATCAAGAATCAAGAGTTACCATACCTTATTTATTAAAGATTCATGGAATTGGAGAAGAAATCAGTTCAAAATCGATCTTCTAGATTGAGCTTGAGCTGGAGCTTAGCCTCCAATATTGTTTTTGAGAGAATTTTTGAAGAGAAGAGGCTTTTGGATATTTGAGTTCTCATTGGGTGATTGTGTTATGATATGGGAATGGGGGTAAATATGACATAAAAATATTTATAATAAATCTTCAAAGTTCCCAAAACACATCTACACCACTTGGACTTTAAAAAAGCCATCCAATTTGAGTTTAACTAAAGCAGGAGATGTTATTGATAAAGTCTGGGATGTGGAGGTGTTCACTTACTTCACAAAAATAGAAGTGTGGGGAAAAATCAGTCTATGACACGGAGGCCAAATTTAGAGAGAAATGTTTTGAAGAGAAGAGGGTTTTGGATTTTTTATTTCACATTGGCGGATTGTGTTCTGATATGGGAGTGGGGGTAAATATGACATAAAAACCATTTATATTAAATCTTCAAAATTCCCAAAAAATCTCTACTCCATTTGGTCTTTAAAATAACGTCCAATTTGACTTTAACGGAAGTAGGTGATATCATTGATCAAGTCTGTGATAAGGAGGTGTTCACTAACTTCAAAAAAAATAGGAGTGTGGGAATAAGTAGTCTGCGACAGCTTCCGCAATGCGAGTAAGAATTTTTCCTTGGGTAAAGCTGGTCTGCAACACGGAGCCATTCCCATGAGCTACTGCCCAAGGCTACCAAGGCAGTTTCTTGTCCAATTATTTGGGTCCTCTTCATGGACCCTTAGGGGTCCTTGGGGAGTCGTACCCGAACAATTTGATCCTAAACATCACCATCTATGTTCTAGGGTCACCCCCACTAATTTTAGACTCGAAATGACACTTCTAAACAAAGCAAACATACTAGGACACACTACGACACAAAAAAGGCTAGTTTCCAGATGTCTTGGTCGTCCTGTGACGTTTGACATCCAAACTGTAAACAACTGAATTCAAAGGATATTTCATTATTTTAACAAGTTATTAACTAATAAAACTCAAGTTATTCCATTGTTCGTCCTATTTCATTTTGAGAGTCGTTAAAAGGACATACCACAAGCTTGATCATAAATTAACCCAAGCTTGAACTAGAAGAAGTCGCCTTAAAAGCCTGAGCCTACACTCGTAGTAAAATAGAAGATATAGGGGAGCACAAAAAATGTACTAAGTATGGTAGTTATGCATGAAAATCATTAAGGATGCTAAAAATGACACTTTAGTAGAAAACTACGCATTTGACCAATTTTGTGAACTATCATTGAATTAAGTGCAAAAGCATAATAAACGAGCTTATTCTACATATTGATCAGCTCTACATAAAGGAAAGAAACCACAAGAACCGTTAACACAACCTTTTGAAATCTATGGATAAGGTCACATACCCTTATTAAGATTAAGGAAAACTCAATAAGTGTTTATAGTTCACAACTTCAATTCTAGTTCATTCTATAATAGGGGGATTAGCTTTAAACAACATACACCATGAGAGACACACCGAAAAGGGGTTGTCTTACATTCCTAAGGTAGAACTAAAAGTCTTAACTTGCATAGATTCACTTGGTAAAGACCTATGTGGGCACATAGTTTATGGGATAAGGAGATTTCCTCTAGAATCCTTGACTCAACTATGGTAGAAATGTTTCCATATCATGAGACAACTACTTTGGGAACCTAGACTCAACTAGTGTAAAATGAACCCATTTGGGAGGCATAACTCAACTAGTGTAAAAGCTTCCATCTCATAGTCATATCCTATCGGTGCTTCGCATCGATTCCCATTGAGTTTATATTAGGTTTTTACTTAAATTGATAATTATGGAAGAACTTCTTGACATTCAACCAACAAACTCATACTAAAGCTCATAAATCCAATAGGTTAGATTAGTCTCCAATACTAAATATCATTATATGTAAAAAACCAATTACATTGCATTATATTCATACCTAAGTGTGTAAATGTGGGTAACCATCCAACTAATACAATATTTAGATTATAATGTAGACTATCAAAACAATCAAATTGTAGACACATAATTCTCACACACAGTCAATTTCTCATCTTTTTTCCCTTCAAGGGCTATAGATAACAGTTCATCAATATCTACAGATTTACTTCATTGAACATGTATAATATTATATTCCGTGTAGGCAATCCATCGCCTTCATTTTTCAAATACAATATACTCAAAAAGACCCATATTCATGCTTTAAGATCAAATCTAGGAAAGCCTTGGAATTCATAGATTCTTGGATATTTCTTTAGGAAAATAATATTAATTCATCAAATTGATCATTATATAAGACAATAAAAAAATTGAAATCGTTTTGGAAGTTAATCCATGCCATATATGGAAAACCCTAGGTTTTGGGAAGTTGAACTTTGAGAAATAAAGTTCTTAAGGGGTTTATGAAAGGAAACTATCCATAAATCAATACTACCATACCTTTATTTGATATCCTTCACGAAATCGAGAATAAATATGTGTTGCTGATCCTTTGTCTCATAGTTTTTGTTCTTCTTCAATGGTGTTTTCTAGGGAGAGAAATTTTTGAGGGGAGAGCTTTTTATTTAGGCCTTCAGAAAATGAGTTAGTTTTTACATATGATTTAATAATATTAAATTACCCCAATAAGGTACTTAAATAATCCTTAACCCCCTTAAATCCCAACATAAAAACTAAGGTCCAAAATCTAGTGTGACCCACGAACCCCCACCCATATACCGTGGGTGGGGTCACGAGCCATACTCGTAATCCATTACTCAAGTCTTAAACTAGGTAGGAACATGGGAGGCCAATACTCGACCCATGACATAAACCTACAGAGCGTGGTTCCGGCCACGGTTCGTGGGTACCCAACCGTAGACCATCTTGTGTTTGACAAATATTGGGGGCTGCCTCTAGGTATCCCTCAAGAGTCCTTGGGGAGTCATACCTTGACATTTACACCCTAAAATGCTTATACCAAAACTCAGAGGTTATTTTAAGACCTTAATTATGACACTAAACCTCAATTAGGATAATAGTTAACGCATTATGTTCTAGCTTGCTTCATTAATTTGTTTCCAAAATGTTACAAACTCCTTGAGAAACCATTGTTTATATTTCATCTTATAATTACATTTGGAATAAGACTTGAACGACATAGACCATGGTCTTAACATGGAATCTTGTGTCATGTCCCACACCAGAATAAGGTGTCCTACTTACCTAAGGTAGAACTGAATGTATTAGCTTTTAGGTGGATCGACTTGCTAATGAACTATTGGGGCACATAGTTATGAGATAATGATAATTTTAATAGAAACCCTACCGTACTTAATGGGGGAGCTTCCATCTCAGAGGATTAACCTTAGAAACCCGGACTTTCATAACGAGAGAGCCTGTCTCAAATATTCAATATCCACTCACTGCTAAATAATACTTCACACAATTACATTATTAGTCTTGAATTGAATTTACATGCATGAAATCGTTTCTTACTCTCCATCCGATAGAATTCATAAAAAGCGTTCATAGATTCTATAGGTGAGAATGGACTTTCTACCATAGAATCATCATATAGTGTGAAGAACTTTCACATCATGATTATTATGTGTTTATGAGAATGAACTTTCAAACAACACAATAATTAGATTATAATCATGTCCATAAAGAATGCATACATGATGTACAAAATTTGGAATAATTCCCATGTTTTACACTTCTTGGATAAGGGATCACATTCTCCCAATCAATCTAGGTTTACTACATTTAACATGGATAAAAATATGATCAAAAGAACTAAATTATAACAAGTACATTTCATGGAATTCATCATACTACAATTCACCCCCATCACAAAGTAAAAAATTAGGGACAATTTATCCTAAAACAACCATAAAATAGAAGTTAAAGAATAATATAAGATAATTAAATCATAAAACGTTCATAGAATGTCAATGAGTTTGAGCAAAATCCCTAGGTTTTGGAGTATTGTCTAGTTTGAAATTGAGAGTTAGAGGACTCCATGGATGAAAGTATTCCATGAATCAAAGACTACCATACCTTGATGAATATTCTTCACAAATTTTGGTAGAAAAGATGGATACTTCAACCCTAGACTTTAACTTCTTCTTGTCTTATGGAGTTTCAGTGAGAGATATATTTGGTAGGGAATTAGATTATTTTGGGGGTTTTGAAGAATGATTTAACTCCATTACTTTAAAGTTCTATTCATTTTATTTATGTAGTCTTATTAGTATTAAAAGACCCTACTTAATTGATTGATTAACCCTAAGTCCTTCTGTTAACTCCAAATCATTAACTTAAGACAAAAAACTGCCACCATCAACGAGATTTGCCACCACGAACGGTGGGCGGGTGCGTAGACCGTTTTGGTCAATTGTGGGTGATGGTATGTGGCTAAGAAAATAGGGTAAGGCCAGACCTTGACCTAAAACCCAACCTAAGAGGCGTTTGTCCGTCCACGGCTTGTAGGTTAGCACTATTTTTTTTATAGCTTCTTGGGTTGTGTATCGGGTCCTCCCCAAGGACACTTTGTTTGTCTTTGGGGGTCGTACCTTGATGTTTAAACCCAAAAATATGTAAATTATGTACCGGGACGTATTTATGACTCTTATCCTTCCAGTAAACCTTAGTTTAGTCTACTAGTTTTACGTTAGGGTCTAGCTTACTCTTCTAGTTGTAGGGGGGTGTTACAATATCTCCCCCTTGGGGACTTTCATCCTCAAATGACGATCGAGACACCTAAAGGAATTAAAGAATCAAGACTAGAAGAACACCATACATGAAACATCCATATATGAAAAAATTACAAATAATCTATTCAAGACATGCATTATTGAAAGGATGAAACTTCAGCTCCATCTCAAACACAATCAATGTATAATAAGGGATTAGGAACTACATCTAATAACCCAATATGCACAAAATTCAATTACTCTCATTTTGATAGGAGGAACTCACTTGTGAAACAAAATAATGTTAAAAACAACATCATGGAGCTGATATGGAAATACTCTCAAAAGCACACTAAAGATTGTTTGCCAACACATCTCATGAAGTCAAATAGGCAACACATACTAAATGCACAACAACATGAGGAACACAAACCATGAAAACTAGTTGTATCATTATACTTGAATTTCATCAAGAAAATGCATCATTTAAGGAAACCATGGGAAACATACAATCTATACATGAATACTAAAACAAGGAAATTCTAGATGAACTATTTACCGGAAGCTTGAGTAGGAATAAAAGGAAAGAGATGAGGGTATCGGGACTTCATATAGGTCCCGGCCTCCCAAGTAGCACCCTCAACTAAATGATTTCTCCATGAAACCTTAAGGAAAGATACTTTCTTGTTTCTAAATTTCTTGACTTGCCGGTCAAGGATTTCTACCTGAACCTCTTCAAATGAAAATCTCTCATAATCACCTTAACTCTTCTAGAGGTATAATGGGTGGGTCCGAAAATACTTTTTATGCATAGAAACAGGAAATATCGGGTGAACCGAGGCCAACTCATAGGCAACTTCCCCAATACTCTTCTAAATTTATTATGGGCCTACATACCAAGGACTAAGTTTCCCTTTCTTACAAAACCTCGTCACACCCTTCATATATAATATTTTCAACTATACCCAGTCACCGATTTCAAATTCAAACTCCATTTTCCTTACATCAGCATATGACTTTTGCTAACTTTGATTTGTTCTCAACTTCTCTCTAATGAGTCAGACCTTCTCAATAGATTTATAAAAATTTTTGGGACCAATAAGAGCAATTTAACCTACCTCAAACCAACAAACCGGACACATACATCTCATAACATACATGGCTTTAACAGGCGTCATACCAGTACATAATTTGTAACTCTTACAATAAGAAAACTCTATTAATGGGAGGTGGTCATATAAATTTCCCTTGAATTCTATAAAACATGCTATGAACATATCCTCTAGGGTTTGGATGGTACGTTCGCTTGCCATCGGTTTGAAGATGAAAAGTCGTGATAAGCTCAACCTCAGTACAATGCCCTTTTGGATGAACTTTCAAAAGTGAGAAGTAAATTGAGGACCCTGATCTGATATAATCGATAAAGTAACCCTATTCAACTTCACTATTTCCCTTGTATACACTCTGTCATAGTCTTCTACCGAAAAGGAAACCTTAAAAGGAATGAAGTGGGATGATTTTATTATCCTATAAACAATGATCCAAACATAATCAGGTTGCCTTTGAGTACGAGGCAAACCCACAGTAAAATACATACTATATCTTCCCACTTCCATGTGGGAATTGATATATCTTGCAAAAAGCCTCCCTACCTTTGGTGCTCAACCTTGACTTGTTAATAATTAGGACATTTGTCAATGAATTCGGCAGTGTAATTCTTCATACAATTGCACCAATAGACATCCCATAAATCATGGTACATCTTGGTGGCTCCCGGATAAATAGATTACCGAGAACTATGAGCCTTCTCTAAAATTTTCTTCCTCAACCCATCAACATCCGAAACACACATTCTACCTTGGTACTTAAGTACTCCATCTCCCCTGGAGAAAGCCTCAATAGATTTCTTGAGTACTGATTTTTTCAATTCAATTAATATAGGATCAAGGTCTTGTTTAGACTTCACATCCACCACAAAGGATGATTGTAAGTCATTATGAACCGTGAAACCACCCTTGGTGGAATTCAAAAGTTGAACACCTCAATCTACGAACATCTCGGATTAACTCTTTCTTTTTATCTTCTATATGAGCCACACTACCCATGGATAATCTATTAAGTGCATGTGATACAACATTAGCTTTGTTGGGTTGGTAAAGGAAACTCATATCATAATCCTTTAGGGTTCCAATCGCCTTCTTTGTTCGAGATTCAAGTCTCTTTGGGTAAATACATATTGAAAACTATTGTTACCAGTGAAAACATCAACATGGACCTCATACAAGTAATATATCCATGTTTTCAAAGCAAACGCTACCGCCGCTAATTCAAGATCACGGGTTGGATTATTCTTCTCACGAACCTTAAGTTTCCTTGAAGCATAGGCAATCATCTTACCATGTTGTATGAGCATACACCCCAACCCCCACTCTATAGATGTAACAATATACAACAAAACCATCGTTACCCTCTTGTAAGGTAAATACTCGAGTGGAGGTAACTATATATTTCAACTCTTACAAGCTTTTCTCACAAATCTCAAAGAACTCAAAATTAGCCTTCTTTAGAGTCAAAGTCGTCAACAGAGAAGTAATAAAGGAAAAACCCTCAACAAACCTCCTATAGTAACAGTCCAAACCTAAAAAAACTTCTAATATCTGAAGGAGTTAGGGGTATAGGCCAATTTCCTTGCTTGAAAAAATATGACAAAAAAAATCTACGGACCTCAACAAAAACTCACATTTACTGAACATTGCATACAGTTAGTGGTCTTTAAATACTTGCAATACAATCCTCAAATGATTCAAATGTTCACCCTCACTCCTTTAATAGATCAAAATGTCATTGATAAACACAATCACAAACACATCTCTAGGTAGTGCTTAAATAACCAATTCATTAGGTCCATAAATGTCATCGGCGCATTAGTTAAGCCAAGTGACAACACAAAATTGAACTCTCTACCTTGGATGGATTAGAATTAAGATTTTCAATGGTCTTCTCTTCTCTCCTCGTGATTGAAGTTGACCTTGTAATTGGGTATTCCATTTTAAGAGGACACTAACCCTCCCGATCTTGCTAGTCGGGGGCTCACTCTTTCAAATAAACCTTTCCCCTTCCAGTTCCATAATTCATAGTGACCATACCTAGTTCAGAAAGACGTCTTGCATATATCATACCCTCTCACTCTATGTTGGTGATATCTTGATTAAAGGTCAATTTTTGAAAAGTAACTAGCCCCTTGGGGTTGATCAAACAAGTGATCAATTCTTTTAAGGGGTTTTTTTTTCTTTATAGTCACTTTATTCAATTAGCGGTAGTTGATGCACATTCTAAGACACCGATGCTTCTTTCTAACAAGCAACACAAGAGCACACAATGGAAAGATACTCAGACAAATACATACCTTATCTATAAAATCCTTCAATTGCTCTTTTAACTCTTTCGACTCGACTTGAGCCATTCTATAAGGAGGAATATAGACAGGTTGTGTATACTGAAAAAAGACTAATGCAAAAATATATTTCCCTCTCAATGGAATGTCGGGAATGTCATTGGGAAAGACTTCCATAAATTCATTCATTACGAGAACCGACATTAGAGAAGGGGTTTAGAACACAACCTATCTCACCCTAACAATATTGTAAATACACCCTTAGGGTATGATCTTTCTAACTTTCATACAAGACAAAAATTTACCTCTAAGGATAGACTCCCCCCTTCCACTCTAAAATTGGCTCATTTGGAAATTTTAATTTGACACCCCGAGTCTTACAATCTATAGAGGCAAATAATGCATGCAGTTAATCCATACAAAAATCACATCAAAATCTAACATTTCTAACTCTACTAAATCAACCAACGTGACATTATGAGACAAAGAAATGGGAAAACTTCTATAAACATTCTTACCCTCTACGGACTCACCATATGGGATAGAAATCGAAAAGGCTCCAAAAACACTTCAGAGAGTATTTCAAATTTCATAGCCACAATGGATATCAAAAAGAAAAAAGTGGCACCGGGGTATAACAAAGTTTATACATCAATAGATTAGACTTGTAACATACCAAGAACCACATTCGGGGAGCTCTCTTTGTCTTCTTAGGATCTAAGATGTAACACTCCAAAAGTTTAATAACCTAATCTAGAGACTCACATGAGTTTACAAGGGTTTTAATACTGTTTTAAGATAAATATTAATGTATAAAAGTTATTTATAAAGTATTAGAGTCAAAACATCAAAGAACGTTCACAACATCCGGAGACTAGTGTAAAAGGTTATAGTGTACCTTAGCATATTTGATGGGGTTTTATGGGTCGGAATTTGATGGTATTTGGTCGTAAGGTGTATAAAAAGTATTAGAGTTGGTTTACATTGAAACTTATGGGTACGACTCCCCAAGGACCCCTCAAAGGGTCCTTGAGGAGGACACATGCATTGTGTCTAAAAGTTGTCTTGAGACAGTAGCCATCGACGGTTGGAGGCTACGAGGCATGGACTGATCGATGAGGGGTAGATGGAAACCATTGATGGTCACTTATACATTTGAAAAATATTCCATTTTAGTCACTCTCTAACCAAAACTACGACTGCATAGAACGGAGGGGGACCTGGCCGTCGATTGACCTATGGCCTGCAGGTTCGGGTGTCATAGGTCAAGGCCACTGTTTTGCTGTCAAGTTTTAATTAGTTAGTTTAATTAAGTTACTTGGTTAGTGATTTAATTTGTGATTAGTTGTGGTTAATTTGGTTAGCTTATTAGCTATATAGCCTACCCCAAGCCTTAACCCAACGAAACACATCTCAATTCCCAAAACCCAATTGCTCTTTCTTCTCTCTACTTTGTCTCTCCCACAAAGAAGAGTTCTTTTCTCCATTGATATTCATGTATGGGGTACTTTCACCTTTGGTATTCCTTAACCCAAAGGGTTTTTCTATAATTGATTTTCAAAAGATCAGTTTCATGTGGGTTTCTCTCTCTTACGAAATTAATATTCTAGATTAACTTTTGTATGGTTCTTTTTGTTATTATGATTAGATTCAGATGTATAGTTCTTTAATTATGCTATTTAATGATGTATTGACCTAGTTTGTGGAAGATGACTTTTTCCCTAAACCCTAGGTTGTGATCTTGAATTGAATTGTGTAGTGGTGATGCAAGTGACCTAGTTAATGTGTGAATTACAATTGTATGATGTTGTTATACCAATTGATGGATGAATATGGATTGGTTGATGGTAAGACCATGATTATGGATTTGGAATAGGAAGAGGAATGGTTTTGTGATCTTGAATTCTTAACTCTATTGTGATGACTTATATCTAGTGATCTTTATTAGATTGAAGTATATGCATTGTGATTGGATTATTAGGTTGGTACGATGTTGGTATTTAAATGTCTTATCTTATGAATTGTGAGATCATATTAAGGTTGTAATTCTACAAGGATGGTGTTGATTCACTTGTGTGCATTACTATGATATGATATATGGTGTTGATCTGACTATGAGGGTGGTATTGAAAGGTTATTCTCATGCAATTGCTAATGAGCTAATGATGATGATTGTAACACTCCGAAAGTCCATGACCTAAGCTAGACCCTAAAATGATGAACTAAACCTTAAAGCACTGTTTCTAAGTCTAAAATAATTATTATAAATCATTTATTAACTCTTATATTAAAGACGTCAAGGAAAGACCTTGACGTCCACAAACTAGCTAAATTGAACTAGTAGACATCGCTATGTTTGGTGAAGGTTTGGGAGTGTCATATGAAGTCTAAAAGTTGTAAAAATACATTAAATAGGTAAAATATAGTATATAGGGTAGACATGTCCAATAATGACTCCCCAAGGACCAGTTGAAGGGTCCATGAGGAGGACACGAACATGGGCTAACAGGCTGCCAAAGCAGCCTGCGCGCACCCAAGAAATGAAGGCTGCTGCACGTCCTGCAGCAATCGCGAGGAGATAGAAAAGTGTCTTCGCGATGCGGGGTCTACACGAGGCTCATTTATTAAACCTGGATTTCAAAAAAAAATATGAAATTGACCACGCGACACGCAGCCACTTCCCAGATTCGCTAGTGTCGTATTTTAACCATTTTGACTTCATAAAAAGACCCAATTAAGTCAGGTGTCTTTTTATTAAATTAGGGGAGGAATATACATTTAGTAAAGGTCTGTATTAAGTTACTTTTTACTCACCTAAATCAAATTCCTAAAACAAAAACCAAAAGCTCTCATCTCTCTGTACTTTCTCTCTCACAAAGTCCTCTATTGAAGAAGCAAGAAAGCTTAAGAAAGAAGACCAATTCCTCTAGGATTTTACTTGGATTTCATGGATTAAGTTTCATTAAGGTATGATTTCTTCACTCTTGGGTTTCCTTTCCCCACGAGGTCCTTTCAAAGTTTATTTCTTATTCACCCAATTCCAAGGGCTTTCCTTTTCTAATAGGTTTTCTTCTAAACATGCAATTGATGATTGATTATGACTAATTGAGATTACCCATTACTAATTCAGTGTATATTTAAAACTAATTGATCATAATTGTAGGAAATTCGTGTCGATCGTGTCCCTTTCCCAATTTCCCCTAAATTGTGGATCTTAATTATAAATTCATGGGATCCTTTTGAGGCCTTGTATGGTAGGATATGTAGATGTATGAATGGATTGTTTGAGGAGGGAAAGTCTTCAGTTTTTGGTCCCGAATTGATCTATAAGACTTTGGAGAAAGTTCATATCATAAGGAATTGGTTGAAAACAACCTATAGCCGGCAAATGTCTTATGCCGACAATAGGAGAAAAGAGTTAGAGTTTGAAGAAGGTGATAAAGTTTATTTAAAAATATCACCTATGAAAGGGGTGATGAGATTTGGCAAGAAAGGGAAGTTATGTTCTCGTTATGTGGGTCCCTACGAAATTTTTCAAAGGGTTGGCAAGGTTGCAAATGATGTGAGCTCAGCTATTAAGCTATCTTTGGTTCATTCGGTATTCCATGTGTCAATTCTTAAGAAGTGCATTATGATCCCGAGTCCATAACTCCTATTGAGGGTAAAGGTGTACATGAAAAACTCTCCTATGAAAATCCATTATAGACAAGTGAAGAGTTTGAGGAACAAGGAGGTGGCTTCCGTAAAGGTGTTATGGAAGAACCACCTAGTTGAGGGAGCAACATGGGAGGCCGAGGCCAACATGACGTCCCGTTATCCTCATCTCCTTGCTAATTAAGGTTAGTTGTTCCTATTAATAATGAAAATAATAATAATTGAATTTGGATTGTTTTGCAAAGATGTGCATGTTCATGATAAAGGTTTTTGCTAAAAGGAAGTTTCATATAAAAATCTTCTTTTGCGTGATTTGCAGTTATTTGTGTAATTGACATGTATTGAATGGATTTTTGATGTACACCTATGAATTTTGACTCAGTATATACATCTTTTTGGTTGTGTTTCTAGTATTGAGTCTACCCTTTCCTTACAAATGATTTTTAGTGACATTCGAGGAAGACTGTTCCTAAGGGGGGGAGGGTTAATGTAACACTCCGAAAGTCAATGACTTAAGATAGAGCCTCACATGATAAACTAAACCTTAAAGAACTGTTTCTAAGATTAAAATAATGTTTATTAACCATTTAGGAAGTTTTACAGTCAAGACGTCATGGAAAGACTTTGACGTCTTGAAACTAGCTAAATTGAACTAGTAGACGTCGCTATGTATGGTGAATATTTGGGAGTGTAATTTGAAGTCTAAAGCTTTTAAAAGTACTTTAAATAGGTAAAATATAGTATATAGGGTCTAAATATCCATTAATGACTCCTCAAGAACCACCCGAAGTGTCCTTGAGGATGACCCGAACATGGCAAGCAGGCTGCCAAAGCAGCCTGCATGCAGCCACTAAATGAGGGCTGCTACGCTTGGCGCAGCCATCACAAGGTGAATGAAAAGTGGCCTCACACTGCAGGGTCTACACGAGGCTCACTTCCTCAACCCGTATTTAAAAAAAAGTGAAATTCACCCCGCGACAGCATCCACTTCCCAGATTCGTTAGTGTCGTATTTTACGAATTTTGACTTCACAAAAAGATCCATTTAAGTGAAGGGTATTTTGTATAATTTAGGGGATGACTATATATTGACAAGAGGTAGTTTTAAGTCATTTTTCACTCACCTAAATCAAGTTCGCCAAACAAAATCCAAAAGCTCTCATCTCTCTCTACTTTCTCTCTCCCAAAGTCCTCCATTGAAGAAGCAAGAATGCTTGAGGAAGAAGACCAATTCCACTAGGACATCACATAGATTTCGTGGATTAAGCTTTATTAAGGTATGAATTCTTCACTCTTCGGTTTCCTTTCCCCATGAGGTTAATTCAAATTTGTTTTCTAAATCACCAATTCCAAGGGTTTTCCTCTTCGAATGAGTATTCTTCTAAACTTGCAATTGATGATTGATTATGAATAACTGTGATTAAACATGACTAATTAAGTATAGATTGTTTTGTAATGGATGATAATTAATGAAAATTCGTGCGGATCATGTCCCTCTCCCCAATTCCCCAAAATGTTGGATCATCATTATAAATAGATGGGAATTGATTAATATATTATTTGTTAGACTTGTTTTATCTATTATAATTCATTTATTGACTGCCTAGGGTAACCTATTATTGGTATTGGATCTATTTCTTGAATAATTCATGATGAACCATTCCCCTCTAACCCTAGGTTATGAATTGAAGTGAATTGGGATAGTGATGATGCAATTGATCTAGTTATTGTATTAATTACTATTGAATGATGTTACTACACCTATTATAGGAGGAAATTTGTTGGTTGATGGTAAGACCACTATGATGACTTTTGAAGTAGATTAGGTAAGTGTTTGTTATCCTAAACCTTTACTTCAATTATGATGGCTTGTACATGGTGATGAAATTAAATTGAAGTATGTCTTGTAATTGGATTAAGTAGGTGTGGTATGATGATGCAATTGAGATGTCTTGACTTAATTATTGTGATATTATTCTTAAGATGTAATGATATAAGATTGGTTATAAAGTACCTATGTGCCTTACTATGATATGAGGATGTTAATGTGTTAATCTCACCTATGAGGGTTATGTTGAAAGGATGTTCCCATGCAATTCCTATTTAGATAATGACTATGATTATACAAGGAGCTATTCTCATATAACCTAAAATAAGTTATGATTTAAATGGAAAGACATTTCAAAAGGGACTCTATCTTAGCACCGCGTGAACTAGTAGTAAGGAGTGTCCCGTCCCATGTAGCGAAGGTAAGTTCACTATGGTACTCATGAGATTGGAGACTATAATGCCAAAGACATGAAGAGGGTCCCAAGTAATGTCTGCTAGTTCTTGAACTATGTTTATCCAATAGGAATACAAGTTAGTGGATCCACCTAGATGCAATGTTCATGTCTTGGTACTACCTTGGCAAGTAATCCACCTTCTTTCAGTGTAGTTTTCATGACACCGATTCCACTTTATCTCATGTCGTCTAAGTCGGTTAAGCTAAGATGTTCCTAAAAGTAAAATTAAGTAATAAAGTGAACTCAATCTAAGATTACTTAAGAGGTTTTACTTAGTCTAGGTAGGGGTGTGGGACTCTACCTATACATTGTACTAGTTAGCCTTGAGGTAAGTATTAGAAGGATGTTCTTATGTTCTGATGCTCTTATAAAGTGAATGATATGAATATGTGGACATTACATGTTGATGGTACTATATGATATTGGTTTCATGTATGGACACGTTATTGGTCTATATTCCTAAAAAAGATGATGATACTCTTGATGCTCTATTATGTGATGTTCGGCATTGCTTATGATGCTTTATTTGGTTTACTTAGTTCAGTAAGGTTATGCAACTTTACTTGGTTATTGTACTTGTAGACATAATGTGGGATTACGAGTAAGGTTCTTGTATATATTGTAATGTTATAAACTTTTATACATGCTTTGTCATTATAACATGATGTTGGAGTTTCGTTGGTTATAGTTCTAATATATTATACACATGTTGACTGAATTATACTTGATGATGTTGGTCTTGTGTTCAAGATGCTACTGCCTTAATGTATATATGTTTTTAGCTTATATGAACTCTTGACTATGCATTTAACATTTTTAAATAACTTGGCATGTCTTCTAAACTAAATGTCCTTACTAATGCATGCTTTCAAATATTTTATGTGCATATGCCTATTCTTAGTAAAAGAGGTGTACTAACCCATGCCTCTATGTTTACTACAAAAAAATAGGTTCCGATCGTTGAGATTTTAGAGATCCATTAAAGAAGGCTTGGAATCCTATTCTCCAAGTTCGGTAGGTCCTCACTTTTCGAGGACGATGTCAATATCTTGTTATATGTACATACATATGTTCATACAAATATATATATATACATACACACACACACACACACACACACACACATATATATATATATATACCATTGTTTTGGAGCTGTTTAATTGTTATTTAAACAGGGTAGCGGAAAAATTGAATGTTATTTTTAAGCAGTAAAAACTATATAGTTTTTTAAAATTGATAAAGCATTTTTATACTCAAAATATGCTTGTATTCTATACATTGTCATTTCATCTATAGAAAATATTAACACATCATATTGATGACTAGTATTCTTATATACATGTTCCATTTCGAAAATTGCTCTATCCATATGAAATAAAGCCCTTTTATGCTTCCAATCTCTTTTTCTTATGCTATGCAAAGATTTTTGTAGAAATTTCATTTTTATGCTAAGATATGCATGTATTATGTAAACAACATGATATGTTAATATCAGATATTAACATAAGATATTCAAATATTTATTGATTCCCTGTAGGTACTAAGTAACTTTTCTTAATGTCTAAGTTAAGTATAAGTATATATAGTATATATGTGAAATTAATAACATTTAATAAAAAGTTTGCGTGTATACCTTTCTTCTCTTTTGTCGATGAATAGTCTTTATCACTACCGCAGTAGTTCTCCCTTTAGGCCATGAACAGTGTTTCACCCTAACGACCTCAGTCTTTGGCTACTCTGTTACTGTTCCTCCGTGAGGCTGAAGATCGCAACCTTCACTTACGACTATTAATGGAGTTTTAAGAAGAAGGATATAAAAACCAACTGTTTATTTCATATCATTAATTTTACATACAGACTATAATATACTTTATATAATACTCACAACATTAAGGAAATTACTTTTTCCTGGCGGGAGAAGTTACTACTCTCTAAAACTCATACTTTTCAAGGTACTTAGTTAGCATTTTTCTAAGATGTGTTTTTCTTTCGGAAAATGTAGTCTGCCTCTCAGTTTGAAGTTCCTCTCCTTTATAGATATAAGGAGGGACTTATTACAAAAGAAAATTATTTCAGGGACTTTCCTAAAATATTACATATTTATCTTTAAGTCCTTGGCCTTAAAGATTCTTTTGTGATAAGATAATGGACGCTCCATTGTCTTCTTTTGAATAATTGGTCGACATGATATGACCCTTTTTTAAAGGATTTTTTTCGTTTATTACTTTCTGACATAAGTGCTTACATCATCTTCTTTGTTTTTATGCTACATCAGGCATGATCATGATCTAGCATTTTGCATGCTAATCTCCATGTTTCTTCAGTGGATCCTAGACTGTGAAGTTGTATGTCCAGTACTCTTTCTTTAAGTTCTTTGGACTTATTTTTTCCTTTGGTAATCAAGACCCAGTAATTGTCTTGATCGATGACTCTACAATCGTCTTTGTAAAATCTGATTAGAATAGCGTATAAGGCTTTTATTACCAACGCTCTTCTAGTTTGAATCCATTTTTTATTAAGGTGAGGAAGTTTTTTATCAACTCCGGTGGCCTTAACATTAAATTCCTTAATTTTCTCAACTGAAATGTAGTTGAGTGTAGGATAATATGCTTGCCAATCTTGACACTCCATTGATATGCAATAGAATCTGCAATAAACTCCATTGCCTTGAGCAAAGTTTTTAATTGCCTCGAATAATTTTGAAGGTAGATGGGACAGTTCTTTTAGATCGGGTCTCGTATAAACACGATCTAAATATCCAAACTCGAATAATTGAGATGTAAAACTTGGTATTCCTTTAGGAAATATTGATATTCCTAGGAAACAAACTTGTTGTTCCTAAAACACTGTAAGTTTCTCCACTTTCTTCCGGAAGATTATATATGTATCTGGTAAAAGCAAGATACTCTTCTTCCATCGGGTGTTGTTTTCCAACCCGAAAAGAAGAAAATACTTTTGTTCCTGACAGAACTTGGTTAGTTTTACTTTCTGGTTTCCCAGATATAATTTTTTCAGCTTTGGCTGAAGATGAGCTTGTTGCTTCATTTGCTCGGCTTTTTTCCTCATCTGTGGATGTGGAAACTGGCACATCCGTGCTTACCATCGAGATGTTTTTGGCACTAATTGCTAGTGGGACATCTCCTGCCACTTTTTTTGGATTAATATTCCCTTTCAGATTTGAATTCTGTGAAGGACGTGTGTCCAGATGTTCACATAAAATTAAGAATTCTCTCATATTTTCAGCTTGACTGATACTAAGCTGATTCAATTCAGAATGCACCATCCGAGATTGTTCAGACAACTTTGATAACTCGTCTCTTATTATGAAAAGCTTTTGGCTTTTTTCGTCAATGGAATCATCCATTGTCTTCATTTTTTCGTATATCCTATTTACCAGGATTTTTGCTTTATTGTCCATATTGGACGTTTCTGGAGATGAAATCTGCAGGAAAATTATCATTTCCTTTAATGTATTCTATTGAAAATGTATAGAATGATAATAACACCTTTCATCTGTGCAACCTTCTGTATTGCGGTTCGGAAGGTAGCTTATTAAATATTAGCCCTGAAACTTGCGTATTATAAGTTCTAATAACAAAATGTTTTGATAAAAGAAAAGTAGAAAATTTTCTGATTCCTCTAACAATTGCTAATAATTCCTTTTCATTAGTGGAATACCTTGTTTCTGCATCCTTAAAAGTACCACTTGTGTACCTGCGAATTTAATTTAAATCGGTTTGCAATAATGCTCCGTGATGATAATCAGATGCATCAGTTTTTAAGAGTAGATTATCATTATCTTCTGGTAATCTGAGTTTTGGTAACTTAGCACATTCCTCTTTTAGACTTTTTATACACTTTGTGTGTTCTTCTGTCCATCCTAGTCTATTGGATTTTCTTATTAGTTTTTGTAGAGTATTTCGTTTCTTTGCTAAGTCCGGAATGAATTCTCCTGCATAATTCAAACACCCTAGAAATCTTTGAATTTCTTGTTTTGTCGTTAATTTGTCAGGAAAATCTATTATCTTTCTAGCGATATGAGATTGGAGTTCAATTCCATTTTTTGAAATAATCATTCCTAAAAATTCTATTTCATTTTTGTTTATGTCAGCTTTTCTCTGACTTAAAACAATTCCGTTTTTTAGACAGATTTCTGAAAAATTCCTTCAGATGTTTTAAACGTTTTTCATATGTATCTGAACATATTAGGATGCCATCTATGTAGACTATTAGAAAATACTTTTCTGAGAATATTTTAGCCATTTTTCTTTGGAAAATTTGTGGTGCATTTTTTAGCCCAAAAGACATTACTAACCACTCATAATGTCCATTAGGGGTACTAAAAGCAGTTAACTGTACTGATTTTTCTGCTAATTTTATTTGCCAAAATCCACTTTTATAGTCGAATTTTGAAAAATATGATTTTCCTTTTGAAAGGTTAATGAAATTATTTTTATTTGGGATAAAATAGCTATCTAATACGCAGTTATTATTTAGCTCTTTATAGTTTATTACCATGCGAGCTTTTCCTCTTTTGATTTCAGCATTATTTCTTACCATAAATGCTGGGCTACTATGAGGACTTTTACTCATTCTTATTAATTTTAGGTTGAGTAATTCTTTAATTTGAATTTTGAATTCAATTTTGTCTTCTTCCTTGTAGAGCGTGGGTCTTACTCTAATGATTGTACTAGGATCTTTTAGAGTCAATGTTGCCCTTTCATGATATTGTTCCCATTTTTCTAATGGATTTTCTCCACATGTTCTCTATAAATTTTCTTTAATATTTTGTAGATTAAGACATTTACAAGTGATTTTTCTTAGATTTTCTAAATATTTTCTTTTAAAATTTCCATTATCTTTTTCAAGATTATACAGATTTGGTATTCTTGGGATTTTGATGTAATATCCACAAGGAGTTTTTAGATTTATCATATACAAGGTCTGTTGATAATTTTGAAATTGTTGTATAAAATTATTTCCTAATAATAAATCTGTTTCCAGTTTATCATAAGCAAATAATTTATTTATAGAAACAATTTTTATCCTAAAATTATTTCTGCCTTTTCTTTAGATTTTGAAAGTTTTTCTTTTATCTCCTGTGATTCCTATCATAGAGATGTTAGTAATATTTATGTCCCAATCCTTTATTAAAAAAGATTTTGCTAGACTTGCTTCAGATCCATTATCTATTTGACAACAAGTTTTTAATTTGGTATCATAGAAAGTTAATTCTATGAAAACTGATACTTTGAAAATTGTTTCTTTTGGCATTTATACTTTTTGTATGAAACAAGTTTCACCATTATATATCATTTATATTCCTTTTTTTCCTATGCTGTAATCTTCTAATTTGTTTAGGAATAAATTCCCTAAAATTAATTCTTGATCACTTTCGTGATTTGTAATATAACAAGGAACTGTTTTCTTATAGTATCAAATTGTATCGGTAAATTTACCATGTTTTTACAACTAAAGTTATTACCTTCAAAAGTTTTGTAGGTATAATGTTCTCCTTCGTAAATTGGTATTCCATCTATTAGGATAACTTTTACATGATTAGCAGTTGCTCCTGTTTGTATTAAGATCTCTTGATACTTCCATTCTGTTCCGTTGTATATTCTTCCCTTTATTTTTGTAATATTTGGAGTTTCATATTTAAATAATATCTATTAGATATACTTTTTCTAATAGAATTTTTTCCATACTCGATTGAAAGCCTAGTGTTACTAGTACTTCCTCTTTCGTGTGTTTTTCCAAATCGAATTTCATATTCATCTGGAATTTGGGCCTGTTGAATTTCTGCTTCAACTATTCTTGCTATTCCTGCACATTCTTGATCTATTTCGATCATTCCTTTATTTTTATTCACTTTGCCATAATTTGAATTTGTAACTGTGTATAATGCTTGGTAATATATACTCATTATATGATTACCTGGTTTAAATAGATCATTTCTTTTGATCTGAAAATGTAAAAAATCAATGCGTCATTAAAATCAGCATCTTTTAGTGATATACAATATTATAGATAGTATGTAAATAGGAGTTTTTTATAGGCTAGGTTTCCCTCTACTATACCAAGATTTCCTTCTTTTGCATTTATAAATCTTTAATCTGATAAATTTATCACTTTTGGACAATTTATTCCTTCTTTGAAAGTTTATTTAACTAATATTTGAATTCCACCTAGATGAACATAATTCTTTTTCTTTCTTTTTCTTTCAGGAATTTTTCTTAGGATTTGATCTATCATATGTTTTGTTAACAGGTTTAGTTTATGCTTTCCTGTTGTTTGGGTAATTTCTATTACCTTTTCTATTTCTTGATATTCATGATAAGAAATTTTGTCTCTTGCAAACATTCTTTGCGTTCTGCTTAGTAGATCATCTTCTACTTTAAGACTTAGTTTTAATTCTTGGATTTTCTTAAAAGTTTCTCCATCAAAGGTTGCTTTTAAAGCTTAACCATGATGATCTTCTTCTGTTTCTAAAATTTGTACAGAATTTTCTTTTTCTTATATTTCTCTATTCATTTAGTCAGATTCTTCAGAATTGGTTGAACATTCTTCATAAATCTCTTCAAAGAAATCATCACTTTCTGTCGATTTTATTGATTTGATATCTGAATCAATTTCTATTCTATCTATTTTTGAGATTTTTACTCTTTTCTTGTTACATTCGAAACTTTTATGACCTTCTTCTCCACAATTGTAGCATTTGCACTTATCTTTTGTTTTTTAAAATTCTCTTTTCTTTTTATAATATTTTTTCTTTGGTATATATTTCTGTTTAGAGAAATTTTTTATTTTTATTAACCCTTTCTTGATCTGTTTTCTTTTTTTGTAATGTTTATCATCACATCCCCATTGAGTAGATGCGTTGGTATCTTTACAATAAATTTGTGTATTTATTCTTTTAGCTTTTCTTTGTATGTTATGGGACATACAAAGTTGACCAAGTCTATTTCTTAGGAAATTTATCCTTTGTCCAAGAGTATCTCCCTTTTTATTTTCTTTTTCCTATTCTTCTCTAAAGTATTTAGCCCAGAAACCTGGTAATTTTTTATAGTATTTTTCTAGATAAGGCATCATTTCCTTACCGCTATCAAATATTGTATACTAATATTCTTCGAATTCACAAGTGTAATCTTGAATATAACTCATTTTACAAATTTATAATTTTTCTAGTTTCTCTTTAGCAATTGTTCTTATCATTTCTTTATTTTCTTTTATATTTCCTTGTCCTCCAAAGAATTCGTTTGCAATGTATTGCTTTAGATTTGTTATACCTTCTTGTACAGAATTTTTTAATCCTTCTAAGGTATTATTTTTGATTATATTTTCTGCATCTTCAGTTAATCCTGAAAACCAGTCATTTACTTTTCCAATAAAAGTGTTTATCATCATGATATATTTTTCTTCCTCTGTCTAATTTCCTTTTCCTAATAGGAAATATAGTAGCATATTTTGAGACCAAAGGGCTAAGCTATCTTCTGGATCTCTTTTGCATTCAAGATCAAGAAATTGTACTCCGATATCCCCTGTTGGGAGTCTATTCGGCAGAAATCTTGACTTATCACTATTATGATAGTTTTTTGTAAAGTCATTATTCCTTGTTGCTTTATTTGCAAAATTTTTATCATCATTTTCTGGCTCTTGCCATTCTTCTTTCATTGATGTTGATGCTTCAAATTTTCCTTGGGGTCCTCCTGTTTCCCCTTTATTCATGAATACATTTAATTCTTCTGAACGACTTAGATCTTCCATTGAATAAACTAGCTCATCAAGTTCATTCATTATTAACTTATTCTTTTGATTTAGAATTAATTTCCACTACAGAATTACATTCTGGATTTGTTTCTAGATCATTTTCTAAATCATATAAATTTTTTCCTTTTTGCTTGTCAAGAAAATTTTGGATTAAAATTTCATCCATGCTTCCTTTTTGATAAGTGTTTCCACTTGCTGATTTTTTGCTTAGTAATTCTTTAATATATTTTTGACTTACTCTTTTACCAAATTTTTCTGTTTTTTCTATTATATTTCTTAATCTTCTTGGAATATTTTCTCTAATATATTTTATGTCTATTTCTATCATTTTTAACCGTAAGGTTAATTGTTTATTACTTTCTATGAGATCTTTACTAATTCGGAAATTTCTTTTATGCTCATTATTCTGAAAAATAATAATCAGAGGTATCAAAGAAATTATAATTTATAATATTATATCTTTCTTCTTCTCTTTTACTTTGTAAAATAATTATTTTTACAATCTTTCTTTTTAGATTTTCATCTAATTCTTTTATTGCTTGTAAAATTGATTATGGGACATACAAAGTTGACCAAGTCTATTTCTTAGGAAATTTATCCTTTGTCCAAGAGTATCTCCCTTTTTATTTTCTTTTTCGTATTCTTCTCTAAAGTATTTAGCCCAGAAACCTGGTAATTTTTTGTAGTATTTTTCTAGATAAGGCATCATTTCCTTACCGCTATCAAATATTTTATAATAATATTCTTCGAATTCACAAGTGTATTCTTGAATATAACTCATTTTACAAATTTGTAATTTTTCTAATTTCACTTTAGCAATTGTTCTTATCATTTCTTTATTTTCTTTTATATTTCATTTTATATATATATGTGTGTGTGTGTGTGTGTGTGTGTGTGT